>NC_048230.1:33781458-33954035 GCF_002007445.2 Ailuropoda melanoleuca | reverse complement strand
GGAATCCGGGGATGTACTGTATGGTGATTAACATAATATAATAAAAAAATCATTAAAATAAAAAAAAATAATAATAAAAAAAAGAACTTCTGTTGTTACTTCAGTAACTAGGCAATCCTGAGCAAAGTTCAAGACAATCCTTGTATTACATTTTATTCTATGTTAGGGCAAGTTTCCAGTGAATGTCACTTAATGTCAGACATACAGCTCACTTACATGGTTTTTAGCTACATTCTATTTAAAGTAGGTCCTTCTAGGAGTTCAGGAACAGTTTTCCTCGGTTTGTCATTCAGTAGTCTTAACTTAGAATTTCCGCTTGGAACAATTCACATTTTTTCCCCCCAAATAATTTTTCTCATTATTTTATAATTATATATTGATAGTATTTGCTCAATATTGGGATATTATCTACTGTCCATGACATGTAGGAGGAAAGGCAAGGAGGGCTTACTTCCTGTTCCAAATGTTACATGTTTGCAGTACTTTGTTAATTATGGACCATGTTCTCAAATGTAACTATCCTTACTGAAATCTAGTCAGATGATTTTCAAAAAAGTACTTCTGAAATGTCTTTTGAGAAGTGAGAGTGCCTTCTGAGCAGGTCTGTGCCCAGGTGAATGATTTCTTTGTCAGTATTTCCCAAAATTTGTTCTGGGAAAAACCGCACTGGAGAGATATTAATAGGGTGTTACTCAAAAGTTTCTGTGGTCAAAATGCTTGAGAAACACCAGGCTAAACAATATTAGACAAGTTTCATTACTGCAGGGCTTTTCAGAACAATTTAGTGTTCTATTATTAACTGTGCCAAGAGACCATAGTTCAAATTCAAAACTTATTCGTCCATTATGCTAAACACCTTATGGTAAAAGCTTTATGTTAAGTATTCTACAACACGATCTTGTAAAATAGTTTCACCAAAGAACCCATACCACTGTACAGTCACACACAGGAGAGATGGCAGACATTACCCTCACTTTATTTTTTATTATTATTTTTTATCCTTACTTTAAAATCGAGGACAATCGAGTTCAAATGTTTAGACAGTATGCCTGTGGCAAGAAGAGAAAGAACCCAGGGCTGTATCCCGCAAATACTCTGCAATGGCGAGTCTCCCACGTCCCCTTGGTAAGAGGTCCTTCTTTATTCCAAGCCCTCACCCTCCTCTCCCACAGGGAGGTATTCCGACCTCCTTCCAAATTGCCCTCTGCCTACTCCCCCTTTACCCCGTTCATCCCGGGCCACAGTTTCTCATGGTTCGACCCGACTCCTGTCTCCCGTGTATCTGGCCACAATGAAATAATGAGGCACTTATTTTTAAGTTACTGAACTGTTTCAAACGGACAAGGAGAGCATTCTCGCCGGTACACAGGAACGGACCCTAAACTACGTATTTTTCAACTGGGGTGTCGCCACTATTTTCTACAAGCCAGACGGCCTCGAGAAGTCATCAAAACGAAACAAGTCCACAGCTCTGGGTATTCGAGGGCCGATCGCGAGGCATCAATTGCGGGACAGAAGACGCCCCCACGCCACGGCTTCAGGGTGGCCCCTCCGGGAAGCCTTCCTCCCCGCCACCAGCACCGCGGCGTGCGGGTCACTTCGAGCAGGCGCCTCGCAGCCCCGGGACCCGCCTTCTGAGGCCGACGCCCACCTCCCTCGCCTCCCAGGGCCAGGGCCCACCAGATAGCACTGGGTACAACGTCGACCCCACGCCCTCCAACCCGTCCCACTGCAGCGGGCGGGGCAGAGCCGGAAGTGGCTTTCAGCGGAAGTCCGTCTTCCGAGAGTCGCCTTTCTTCTCTAGGAGTTTGGAGGTATCCTCACCTCTATGGTCTGGACTCGGGTGAGCGGTCTAGCGGGAAGGAAAGGCGGCGCCGGCCCGCCGGGTAGAGCACGCATCTGTGTCTTTCGGACACCCTGCTGCTATTTTTTACGTGTGCATCTGGCAGCACTAGCGGCAGAGAGTTGGGAATTGCCATAAATGGAGATACGGGCTCACAATGGGGCACCCTGGAATGTCTCCAGTTTTCTAGGTGTTTGTTTTTGTTGTTTGTTGTTGTTGTTTTTTTAACACTGCTCTATCTATCTATCATCTATCTATCTATCTATCTATCTATCTATCTATCTATCTATCTATCTATCTATCTATCTATCCTATCTATCTTTTTAAAGATAAGCTCCTTGCCCAAGGTGGGTCTTGAACTCACAACCCAGAGATCGAGAGTGGCGTGTTCTACTCACTGAGCCAGCCAGGCTCCCCTCTAGCTGTTTCTTTAATTAGCGGATGCACACATACCTTTTTATTGACATGAAGTCTAACTTTAAAACAGTAACACAGGTGAAGGGACCCTAAGTAATTTTTTAAAGAAGGTTTTACATAGGAAGTACCTTTTGAACTTGAACCCCAGGCCCCGGCTGGACCTGCTGCTCCTCTATTCTTGCAAACCCAGCCCTTTCGTCCCCTAACACTGCAGGGATGAGTGGGCACACCTGTCCTTCCCTTCACCCCCCCGGGACCCAAGTGGCTCATCTGTTGATTCAGAGGTTCGTATTAACCAACTTTTACATACCCTCTTATTTGGATTTTCTGCTGTAAAAGGAGAAAGGGAAGACTATGCAAATATAAATACAGAATGTAGTAATATTAGAATTGCCTAGGTTTGTTTTATTTTTTTAAAAGATTTTATTTATTTATTTATTTGAGAAAGAGAGAGAGCTGGAGCATCGGGGAGGGGCAGGGGGAGAGGAAGAAGCAGACTCCCCGCTGACCAGGGAGTCCAATGCGCCCAGGGGATCCCAGGACCCCAGATCAGGATCTCAGGGAAAGGCAGACGCCTGCCTAACTGGGCCACCCAGGTGCCCCAGAATTGGCCAGGTTTAAACGTAATCGCATCTAACACAAGGACATGGTGAAATAAATTCATTCTGGGCAAACAGATGGTAAATAGGCAATCCTGTTGAAAAACTACTCGGCATTCTATATCAAGAGACATGTGTTTTAGGTTCTGCTCAGTGACATACCATCTGCGTAATCGTCATCCCAAGCAGATAATCCAAGGGAAGGGAAGAGCTGCTCTCCTCAAGTGATTCTGCAGTGGACAGGTGTTGATTTTGCTTGCCCAACAACCAGTTTTCTTTTTTTTCCTGATTTTTCTGTGGGAAACCACCTGAACCTCAGTCCATTTCCAGGGTGGGCACGTGACCAGGTCTGGCCAATCAGGATATCCCAGCATCGCCCGTGGTAAGGCGCGAAGTCAGGACCGGGCTGCCCGGTTCCCAGTCCTGGTTCCGCTGCTTTGTTGGTTCATGGACTTCAGCTTGTTATTTATCTTCTCTGAGTCTCATGTTCTCATTTGTTGAAAGAGGTTATTAACGACAGACGTCTGCTTCATAGGGTTGTGCTGGGGACTAATGAATCAAGAAGGTACACTAATGCTTGTTAGGTATGACTATTATCATTGCCTCCAAGCAAGCTCTTACCACCCTTCCTTTTTTACGTTTCCTTTTGCCTTCCGCATATTGTAATATCATCTACTGCATGATCCCAGAATTATATTGTATATCTTTCTTTCCCACTGGAAATACCCTGAAGGCAGGACTGTATCTTATTCACCTTTATACCGTAGGTGCTTAAACAGTACCCACCCCAGAAATGGTGCTCAATAAATTCTTAGCTGGACAAAATAGAATACTCTCCAACACAGAGCAGAGAAATCAGGAAGAGTTAATGAAAATGTAATAAATGCTAGATGATGAAAAGGAAGTAAAGAAACCCACATGAAGTCAGAAACATTTTCCTACAAAAAATGGCCTGATTCCTGGGGATTACAGATTCCATTTTTTCTTGCTCAGGGACTTGTTCTCATGTAATGGGCAGATGAGTTTCAGCAACAGACTGCTACCTACTATTGTTTCCTTTTCCTGATTTAGAACCCGTCTGTTCCCTTGAGTCTCTTCAGTTGGAGATTGTCAGGAGAAATGACCGTTGCCTTTGGAGAGATCAAACCCACCCTCAGGATATCAAATACCACCCTGTAAACCCAATACTCATATGCAAAATTCACACAGATAATGCAAAGTGAATAGGGAGCTTAAAGTGGGGAAGGCTTCATTAGGGGCATGGAGGGCGTAGATCAGGCCAGCCAGGAAACCTTTCTCATGGGTGATCACCAAATCTCTGATGGTGACACTGGGTTCGTAATAGCATCACCCATTTCTCTGCCATACCATCTGAGACTCAAAAATTCATAGAGTTGGAAGAGATGGACAGGTTTATATAGTTTACCACTAAGTGTAGTGTAGATCTCATCTTCAACACCTGAGACCATGGTCACGTAAGCTAAGAACACTCCAACGACACCCAGTTTCCTGGCCCAAGAGATAACCTATTTAGTTTATGGGACAGTACTAGTTGCTAGAAAGTTTTCCCACTGGGTCCTAATGTTGTCGGAAACTGACTCTGTGCTCTGGAGCTGAAATGTGACACAAAGACAGAGTTTGGGGATAAAGAGGAACAATAGTTTCGTTACGCTGCCAGGCAAAGGAGAATGCAGCAAGCTAATGCCTTCAAAATTGCAGCCCCGTCCAGGGTAAAAGGCTGCGGGGTTTTATAGGAAAATACAGGATCCGGGCAGTTGCGATAGGAGTCTGGTCCGTGCTGCCAGCCAGGATGGTCACATCTTCAAGGCGGTTTCATCATTAGCGCTGGCGCCAGCCGTTGGACTTTTTACTAAGTATACTTTGAGGTCAGCAGGATGTCAATATTGACACCAAGTTCCTGGAATAAAGGGTTCCACGGAAAAACAAGTGAAGGGGAGCAGGAGGCTTTGAGAATGAGGAAGAGAAAAAATTGTTCAGTTTACAGTCAAGCCTTCCTGAAGCATTAGTGTGCCCATCGTAATGTCCACTCGTCTTTAGGTTTCTATAGTGGTTTCACTAATTGCTCTTTATGTAACTATGTCCTAATTCAGGTTTTGCTAATCCTTAGCTATCTTTGGCGCCACACCATGATTCTAACAGAGAAGGACTTCCAACTCCCATCCAGTATCTCTGTGGTCACTGATGTCACATTGGTAGGAGTATTTACACCACAGCAATGGGCAATGCCACAAATCATATCGACCTCCTGCCAAAAACCAAAACCCAAACCCAAATCCATCCAAAAACCACTACTTACAAGCCACCGGCTGCCCTTATCCTTGTTGAAACTCATTGATTAGGAGGGGATGTAAGAAATGTGCCAATTATCTACAACCGAAAGTTGTGAGTGGAAAACGGGAGGCACAGACTCCAGGTGGAAGGAGTGGGGAGGAGGGAAGCATCCGCTCAGAGTGCAGCTTGATCTGGATTCTGACGGAGGGCAGCAGAGAGCAGTTTCATTTGTCAAATACAGGCACGAGGGGATTATCAGCAGAGCAACTGGCAAGAGAAAAGACACAATGGTGACAAAAATCCACCACATGCTGGAGAAAAAGCACATTTCAGGCCTGGCTAGAAAAGGACCCTCGTGTTGATAAGCAGGGAAGCTGTGGCTGAAAAATCACATTGGTCCCAACCCTGAAAGAATGAACTTTATTAGGGAGGTGGGTGGGAGCCACTACAGGTTTTTGAGAAAGGGAGGGACATTCTAATAGCAATAGCTTGAAAATTAATTCTCTGCGTTTGCACTTTTAAAAATCGAGGTATAATTCACAGACCATAAATGTCCCCCTCTAGAGTATACGGTTCAACGGGTTTAGTATATTCATGAGGTCGTCCAACCATCACCCGCTGTCTAATTTCAGAACATTTTCATCACCCAAGAAGAAACTCCATACTCACTAGCAGACACTCCCCAGGATTCCTTCCTGTCCTAAGGGTTTGTACTTTTTTTAAAAATAAAGATTTTATTTACTTATTTGAGGCAGAGAGAGAGAGTATGAGCAGGGGCAGAGGGAGAAGCAGACTCCCCAATGAGCCCGGAGCCCAATGCGGGACTCGATCCCAGGACCCTGGGATTATGACCTGAGCCAAAGGCAGACACTTCACCAACTGAGCCACCTAGGCACCCCTGGAGGGTTTGTACTTTTTACAAAACACCAAATCTGGTGTCTGTAAAGTGGCCTGAGGTTTGAACCCAGAGGGACTGGCTACTGAAGATAAACAGAGAAAGGGAAAGCACAACTGGTTTTCCCAAGGTTCAGGGGATATATCCACACAGCTCTCTGTCTCTGTTTCTCTTTCCCTCTCTATTGAACTATAGAAAAAGAGAAGAAAGAAAGGAGAGAGAGAAAGCATTATTAGATGCACACATGGGAGCAAAGAGAAATGAGCAGGGGTGAAGTAGGTCTTCAAATGCAACATCTGAAAAAAGCGAAAAGTTACAGATGTTAAAAGATATTCTTGAAGGGGCTAAAGTTTTTGTTTTCTTTGCATTTCCTTTACGGGGCCGGCTTCCTATACCCTTCCAGACATTGCTGTTCCTAGGCAAACCTAGGGAAAAGCAGAAGGGGAAGGGACTTTGAAAAATCCCCTGTTTTGGAAAGCCTTAAGAAAGACATTTGCTCTCTGCTGCCCTCTGGTCTCTTCATGGAAGGCAGTGATGGCTGCTGGCAGGAGGGAGAGGGCTGGGGACCTGGGCTGTGGTGTCTGAGTCACCCACACAGGCAGGGGGGAGAGTCCGAGTGTCAGCAGAGGACCCCAGGCTGCGTGCTTTTGGTTTCAGCATCCTCGCAGGATGGGCACGGCAGGTCTGATGACAGAAGGGGACTTCAGTGAGACTAAGACTCCTGGGCTGCACTGAGTGATACATTTTCTTGGGGTCTCTTCTCCTAAAGTGGTGTTTCTTGCCTCTCACCCCAACCCCTCTGGTCATTTGTGGCAGGAATGTTTGGGGTATTGAAGATGGTAGCAGTCAGCACTTTTTTAAATTACTTTTTTAAAAATTTAAATTCAATTCGGTGAACATAGAGTGTAGTATTCATTTCAGGGGTAGAATTTAGTGACTCATCAGTTTGCTTAGAACACCCTGTGCTCATTCCATCACGTGCCATCTGTAATGCCCGTCACCCACTTATCTCATCCCCCCACCTGCCTCCCCTCCAGCAACCC
Source organism: Ailuropoda melanoleuca (assembly GCF_002007445.2). NCBI lineage: Eukaryota > Metazoa > Chordata > Mammalia > Carnivora > Ursidae > Ailuropoda > Ailuropoda melanoleuca. The sequence continues at coordinate 33,946,946 of NC_048230.1, read as the reverse complement.
TCAGTTTGTTTCCTACAGTTAAGAGTCTCTAATGGTTTGCCTCCCTCTGTTTTTATTTTATTTTTCCTTCCTTTCCCCTATGTTCATCTGTTTTGTTTCTTAAATTCCACATATGAGTGAAATCATATGGGCACTCAGCACTTCGGCATGTCTGTTACAGGGAATCCCATTTTTGGGGTGTCTGGTTTAAGTTCGGAGGGGCGTGGTTTTGCAGGGAACACTCAATCCCACTCAGCCAGCCTTGGGGCTGATGGAGATTCTTTTTCTGCTTAGAATACGAAAGTCATATGATTTAAAAACAGGAGAGGACTTTTGAATTCATCAAATCTGATACTTTCTTATTACTAATAAGAAACTAGGGAATTGGAGAGATTAGGTGACTTGATTAGAGATTAGGTGACTTGATCCAACTAATTCACAGTGACAGAAAAGGGACCAGTGATTGTCTAGGGACAGCAGGGGGAGGGATCACAAAGGAAACTTCTGGGGGTTATGGATATGCTCCCTCTCTTGATCATGGGTATGGTTTCACGGGTGTATACATATATCAAAACTTGTAAAATTATACACTTTAAATACGGTGCGTTTGGTGTATGTCAATTACACCTCAATAAAGCTGTCTAAAAAAAGTCGCACATCCTGTGAGAAATAGAGCAGGGCCCAGAACACATATCTTGTGCCTTGAGGCCTTCACACCTTCCTTAGCCCCAACGCTGTCTTAAAACCAAAGCCTACTTCAAGTTGTGAAAAATGCCTTTTTTCTTAATGTCATTTGTAAAAACTCCACAGCTCCAAATTTTTTATAATGTAAAATAATAACGCCCTTCACCAGAAAGTAGCAGACGTCACTCGAGAAAGTTCCGGTGTGACCTGGTCCATAGATAGACAGCAGTGTACCCCACAGAGCTGGGAGGCGGGTGGGGACAGAACAAGGCGTGGTTTTATTCTCTTTACCTGTTTATCTCTGGTGGTCCTCATGAAAGGTATGATCTCTGGATGCATCCAGACAATGTAATTGAGGATAAAGGATAAAGGATGGGGTTTTCATAGGACTGTACTTTGTGATGTACTGTACTTTTGATGGCCCCTAATGGGCCAAGATAGTTTCTGAGCAATCCCTGGATGAGGAAGAGGCAGGGAACCTTCCAGAAAGGTTCTAAGTTCTCTTTTGCTTCCAGTCTCCCAGATCGAACAGCCAGGGCCACCAGGTGTGGCCTGCTTCCTGAGGCCTAACATAGCTTCTTTGTGGAGAAGGTGAAAGTATGGGTGGGAGGCGCCTTACCCACACTTGGCTTTATTACGGAACCAAAGCTGACCAATGGGTGCACAGAGAGATTCTGTCTGGCTGGCCTGGTGTGCTCACTGCGGGAAAAGAAGGCCCTCTGGTTTCCCTACAGAATATGTTTTCATGAGCTATTGCCTCTTCTAGCAGGTGCTAGGAGGAAACATTCATGCATGGAAGGTGTTTTTTTTCTCTAAATGATTCTGTAGGATTGCACATGTAATACACACTTGTAACGAACTCAAACAAGACAAAATTATATGAAATGCAAATGAGGGGTAGAAAAAGTAGTGGCCCGGGAAGTCAGATGAGCTCGAAGTGATTTCTGTCTGAGTCAGGGAGACATCTGTGCAGGTGGGGCGGGGCGTTACTGAGCAGTTCAAAGTGCTTGGGGACACAGATCAACTCTGAGAACTACCGTCTGGGCTTCTGCGTTATCAAAGACATTTAACAGTCATGCTGCTTCTTCATGGTTTCCCTACCCTGTGTCCCTCCTACCTCTTGGATCCGTTGCCCTCATCTGCATGGCCCTGTGCTCCAGGAGGCTGACCCTAACAGGTACATCACCCAGGCTCCACTGCCCCCTGACTTCTGGTCAGAACTGAGCAATGGGGGGCAGGCACCAGAAGGAGAGTGGGTCAGAGTATTTATTCCCCTGGCATGCTGTCTAGCCATGGCTGTGTCCCTCCAAGATGACAGCCCTGCAAGGCAGCCCCTCCACCAAGGCTCTGGCCCCCCGGGCCTTTAAGTCTGGTAATAGCAGTGGCTTCCATGGCTGTCGATCTCTGGGTGGCTTGACCTCTTTTAGGGGTTCCCTTGACACTGCCCCACCTCTAAGAAGACCCTTTGTGAAGTCTCTGCCTGGAAGTGGTCTGATACATCCATCCTGTGGGAATGAAACGTTGAAGATTTTGTCTCCCCTCCCAGTCCGGGAGCTGGGAGCGTGGCTTTCTAAAGTCTTATCTCCTCAACGGTGAGCACAGTGCACTGAACTAAACTGTTGAGCAGGCCAGGGACGTTTAACTGGGAGGTGACTTTAGACCTGGGTTTTAAAGGACACTGCTGTATGGATGACCATGTCATTGTGCTTGGATGATGTTTATCCTACAGGGGACAAGGTTCAGGCCCATGTCGATCACACGGAATAGTATCCAGGGCAACATGACCACTTTAGGGTCTGAATGACACCCTTTTGTTAATGAGGAGGAGGCCTTTGATGACAATAGTGACAGTGATGATGACGGAATGCTCATTTACCTGACTGAGTCATGGGAGGATTTCAGTTTTGTACCATGTCCCTCTACCATGTGGCAAGATAATGTTTGCTTTTGGGAGTCAATCCCTTTGTTGAGGTCTGGTTTATAGACTGTGTCACGCTCCAATTCTAAGAGTACAGCTGGATGGGGTTTGACAAACTTATTTACCTGTGTTACTACATTCCCATGGAGATATAGAACATTTCTATCACTCCAGAAAGTTCCCTTACACCTCTCTCCGTTTAATTCCTGACTTGAAGCCAACCATTGTCTGATTCCTGCCCACCTCCCTCTAACGGATCTCCCAAGACCTTGTGTCCAATGCATTCCTCACCAACACTGCCCCCCGCCGCCCCGGCCCGGCCAAACAATGCTTATCCTTGCCTCTGTGCCTATTCTTTTGCTGTTGTCTGTGCCTATTCTTTTGCTGTTACCTGCAGGAACCCCTTTTTCCTTTAGGACTCCTCTTTCAGGAAGTCTCCCTGATCTTCTCTTCCACTCGGGCTAGATAAGGTGCCCTTCTACAAAGTTCTGTCTTGCATTGAATGGATCTCCATTATATATAGATTTGGTTTATAACATATTTTTGTTCAAGTATTCTTCTCCCCCATGAACCTGTGAGCTCCTCGGGACAGGGACTGGGTCATATTCCGCTCTAGCACAATGCCTGGCATGCAATAGTTCGTTGTTTAAATGAATAGGTGAATTAAATCAATTCTATTTTTCAGGACACTGTCACTAAAGTCTTGACACATTATGCGCTAAGCCCCTTTGGTTGCAAGAAACAAAGACTCAAGATACTTGAGAGGATTTGTGGAGATGCACGTGCCCTTGGACAGGCAGGGAGCCAGGTTAGCCCTAGGGACTTCTTGGTCTACCTCTTGGCCCCTCCTCTGCTCTTAGCCTGTTTAGTTTCTTTGTTTTTTGTTTTTCCCCCCAATGGGCTTCCTCTGCTCATTTCTGTTTCCTTGTAACTTCACCTTGTATTTGGCCTTAGCTTCCTCTGGCCCTGACTTTACGTCTGTCTGGCTGAAGTCGACGTTTGTGAAGGTAACACTCCAGCAAGCTCATGTAAGCTCTTCAGATCCATAGCATGGCCACAGCCTGAGCAGGGAGTGGCTGCCAGCTCACATCCTCAGCTTCCCTGGTCCAATGAGCTAAGGGTGGGTGGATCCCACAAAGCAAGGCTGCTCCTTGGGCAAGGCCTGATAGAAGGGAAGGAGAAGACATTGGCAGGCATTATGGGGTCTCTTCTATCCCATTACTGAGCAAGAGCTCATGTATTTTTCCTGTTTTTGTGCCTGAAAAGTTAAAGTTTTCTCGTCTTTGATTGTAGGAAAGCCGTTTTCCTCCTTTCCGCTTAGGGTTTACAGAATCAAGGAACATTGAAGCTGGAAGGAAACTCATAGTTCACCCTCTCCAGCATATCCCAGTGTGTGTCCTTTATAAGTCCAGGCCCAAAAGACACTCCATTAAAAAAAAAAAAAAAGAATCATATTTGGGTATGGATATCCCAACACTTTTCTTGGGTTGTAGTTCACACCAGGAACATAGTGGCCTGGTTTGCTTAGTAGGATCTTTGGTCTTCTGCATGGATGGATATCTTCTGCACTTGGGTCCTGGATTCTCTAAAGCAAAAGTGAGTGGTGGACCACTCTCAGAGGGGACCAGCCATGAACCCCTTGGAATTGTTTGCAAACTTGAGTCAATGTTGTGGGAATTGTGTGTCTTATGTTGTGTGTATGTGCACGCATGTGCCATAAACAGGTTCCTGAGAAGGTGTCCAGAGCTTTCATCTTCAGGTATGACCAAAAATAGGGCTATGGATAAGAGCCACTGCTTTAAAGGGACAGTGATTGGTGTGCCCTCCTGAGTCAAACCCTTCATTGCTCTTCTTCCAACTCAAACATTTTATCTGCCACAATCGATCGCCATCCAGCTAATATGAAAAAATAAGATGCTTCACAGACAAAGAGTCTTGCTGATTACTCAGGAAGGTAATTTTTCATGCTTAGATCAGGCAGCTGGCACAGTAGTGACTGCATCTTTCCTATCTTCCTTCCTCCCTCCCTCCCTCCCTCCCTCCCCTTCTTCCTTCCTTCCTTCCTTCCTTCCTTCCTTCCCCCTTCCCCTCTTTCATTAACCAACACCTCACCAATCCACTTATGATTTGTTTCCCTAAACACAGCTAAACATTTGTTAAGGACTAAGCACTGTGTTACACATTTCCCCATTAAATGATATAGCAACCCGTCTGTTGGGTATGACCATCCCATTTTTCACTTTTATCTTTCAGGTAAGGAAATTGAGGCTTAGAATTTAAGAAACTTGCCGAAGGTTGCCCAGTTAGTTAGTGGCAGAGCTGGGATGGGAAAGACCATTTTTTCCCACCGCGCTCATTAGTGAGGCTGCTTTGTCTCACTTCTGCACATAACTCACTTCTGCCCCAGATGAAAAGGCTGCTCTCTGCGACAGATCCTCCCACTCTCGGGGGCGGACACTCCCGGGTCTCACCTGAGGCTCCGCGGGGTCCCGCCGGGACCAGACACCGCCCCCTGGCGGCAGGTGGGCGCAAGCGCAGCGCATGCTAATAAGCCCGCGGCGCGGCGCGCTGATTGGCTGGCGCGGATTCCAGCGGCTTTCCCGGGGCGGGGGCCGAGGCAGAGTAAAGGGGCGCCGCCGGCAGCAGCCGCCCCCGCCCCGCGCTCCAGGCCGCCCTCCTCCCCCGGGACGTCGGGGCGTGTGCGAGCCACGCGGGCGCCTTCGCCCGGGGCTTCCCCTCCTGTGGTCCGCTCGGTTCTGCTTCTGAATCCATCCAGGGTCCGGGATGACGATCCGACACCAAGGCCAACAGTACAGGCCGAGGATGGCATTTCTGCAGAAGGTGAGCGCGGTCCGGTGCCCTGGGCCCTGGGCGGTGCGCGGGGTCCCAACTCTGGGAAGTGTCCGCGGAGATGCTGGGGAGGCGCGGGGCGTGTGGCCGGGAGTGGAGGGCATCCCTGTGGTCCGTTAGTGCTGCTTGGTGTTATTAAATGACTTACTTGCTCTGTGTGTGTGTGCGTGTGCGTGTGCGTGTGTGTGTGTGTGTGTGTGTGTGTGTATTTTAAAGACTATAATGATTAGGTTTCCACGTAACCTGTTTGTAGTGGAGACTCTGAAGCCAGGGGCGATGGTCCGCTGGAACCTGGAAAACAACCTGTTACTCTGGAGAGGAGGGTGCCAGAAGGCTGTTCAGCCGAGGCTGTGTCAGATTTCAGACAGAAGCCCGATACTATCCTAAGATTCCCAGAGGTTGAATGAACATTTTTGCAATTTTTCAAATCCCAAGTTAACAGTATTTTTAAGTAGGAGTGTGTGTGGTGTGTACACATAGACCACAGAAATGGTGTGATTTGTAGGATAATTTGTAATTTTGTAAGAGCCCCTCGATTCCTCATTCAAGTATGTGTATTTGTGGATCTCGGGTCTGTCTGGCGGTGGAGGTCAGAGCCTTTCCCTTCCATTGCAAAGACTTTCCCAGACCAAGTGGACAGGCACAGGGTATCCATCCGTGGACACTTGGGATGCGGCATGTACCTTGTAGGGTGATGTGTTGGGTTTTAACTGGCTCATTTTTGTTCTAGACTTTTGAGATAACCGTTGTCAGAGGAGATGGACAAAGAATTAGGTCCCAGGTCACTTGCCCAGCCTTCATCCCATCTACAGCCATTTTTCACAGTTCAGTCCGCCTTTTTAGGCTTATCTTGTTGAGTAGAATTAGCTGAATGCTTTGTGACAATTAAGAGCCCTGCCCTGAGCCCTTAGAGCTCAGCAGATTGGGGTAGTTGGTGACCAGCTGTCCTGATTTGACCAGGACTTTCAATGCTAAAGTCTGGAGAGTTCCAGGCACAATGGAGACAGTTGGTCACTCGTGGACCACCTACTTCAAGAAGCTGGTGCGTATTCCAGATAGTAGAGCTGTGAGGATAACCCATAAAAAGAATCCTTAGAGCCTGTATTGCAGACACCAGTTCCTAAAAGCAGAAGAAACCACCTAAGTCTGATATCTGAAAGCCATAAATCATCTTCCAGGATTCTCCCGGGTCTGCCCTCGTCTCCCAGACAGGGCAGCTCTGGCTTGGAGGCTCAGAGAGCAATGGTCTGGAGACATTCTGTTTTCTGACTCTTGACACTCTTTTCCATCATGACTGTTACCTGGTAGATTTTCCTCTCTACCTGGCCTTCTGACTGGTGTCTTGGTTTCCAGCCTCCCTCTATACCCGCAGCCTGCCTCCCTCCACAGTATGCTTCGTAACCACATTGATTTTCTTCCTTAAGCTAACGCTGATCTCCTCAGCCTAAAACCCTCCGCTGGCTTCCCATGTTCACAGGATCAAGTACAGCCTGCTCAGCGCAGGCCCTCGGGATCCTGCTTCGACCCCCCTCTCTCTCTGCCTCCAGGGAAACAAAACAAAGCAGCCACAGTCCTCAGTGGGGCTCTTGCCTCAAGGACCTCTCTACCTTTCTAGGAACCCTGTGCCCTGTCATACGTCAGGCTCCTTTCCTGAGAAAGCCTTTTCTCCCCTTCTCACCTGCCAATTTCCCCCTCTTCCGCTGTGAAGGCCGGTTCTCCCCAGGCCTTGGAGCCGAGCCACTTCTTTTGCTGCCCCACAGACTCTGCCCACAACCCCAGGACTGCTCTATCCCTTTGCCTTGTGGGGAGGGACCTGACTGTTTGTGTATTCTGAGGTCCCCAGTCAGGTGCCAGAGCTCCTGAGAGCCGGTCTCAAGAGCCCTGCCAGGGGGTCCTTCATGATGAGGCTGCTGAACTAGATGTCCAGCCTTCAGGAGAGGGACGCAGACCAAAGGGATGTGGACATGGGTGCAGTGTCATTCACCACTCAAAGAATATTTGATGAAATATTCAGTGAATATTTATAAAGTGTGCTCTGCCCCATAGTGGGGGCGTACATGCATTATCCCAACTGGTCCACAAGACGGACATTATCATCACCATTTACAGAGAAGGAAACTGAAGGTCAAAGAGGTGACTTGCCCCAGTCATATAGCCACTAAGGGGTGGAACCAGGAAAAATACGGGACTGACCGTCATCTATTGCCAAATGCGGTACTATGCTATGAGCTTGGGGCGGAGAGGAGGCTGTGGGAAGGCCTGACTTAAGTGCATGGGGGATGTGGAGCTGAGAACCAAAGGATAAGTAGGGGTTCTAGGCAGAGAGAAAGGAAAGGATGTTCTAGGCAGAGGGAATGGCATGCGCTAAGTGCATGTGTGACATACGGTGGACCGCTCGCTCCCTATGGCTGCGGCACACGTGGGCTCCTGTTCCAGTGCTGGCCTGTCCCCTCTGTGATTTCCAGATTACCATCCCTGCCAGTACCAGTTGCTGCTGCCCTTGGGAAACACTGTGGCATTGACTCTCCTGGTGTCGTGGGGAGAAGCCTTCTGTTAGATGCTGTGCTTTCTGGTGTGGCTTCTGGCATCTGCTTTTGCTTGGGAAGGGAGTGCGGAAACAGAAATATTAGGAGGTGTGGGCAGAGCAGGGTATCTTTTGCTTGTATCCTTTCATTCAACATGTATACTGGGGACACTGTGGGGATTAAGACGCAGCCCCTCCTCCCAGAACTTAAAGTCTAACAGAGAAGATGGATGCATAAATAAGGAGAGAAGTGTTCTCAAGATCGCGGCAGACCTCGTTAGAGGAGATGTCCCCCCCCACAAAGATATGCATATACGTACCCCACAAGGTGGGGGATGCTTAGTTCTGCCGGGGTGATGGAATCAGGAGAGGGGTCACAAGGGGGCGTTGTAACTGAGTTGAGGTACAAGAAATTAGTTTTCTTTGCCAGGGGGATGGGAAGATGAGCAACTGTTTAGGCAGATACAAAACAGACGTGGCAAACAGCACGCTGGTGTGGGAGAGCCATCGGGCTGGGATAGCTGGAGGTTGGTGGGTGTTAAGGCTGCGAGTTAGGAAGGGCCCAGACCTGGGGGCTTTGGACGTCGTGCTGACGAGTTGGTTGCTTTCTGCGTTCCGTGAGAAGCTATTTGATGTTTTAAAATGAGTCGGTTTATGTGCTAGAAGGCTGATTCTGGTTCGAGGGTCCACATGCTTCTCTACGCTGGCCACACTTAACGATAGATTGATATCAAGTGTCCGACCTTAGAGTTTCTGATTTACTTACCAGGTCATTAAGTAATGAAGCGCAGTGGAGTCCAAGCATTGGTGTTTTTAAAAAAGCTTCCAGGGGATTTGACCGTACAGCCTAGCCGAAAGATCCTGGGGATGTTTGGCAACATCTGGAGACATTTGGGGTTGTCGTATCTGGAGACGAGGGTGCTGCTTGCATCCGGTGGGTAAAGGCAGGGGTCCTGCTAGCCAATGCACAGGACAGTTGGCCCCGCAACCAGGAATCATCTGGACCCAAATGTCAGTAGTGCTGCGGCTGGGGACCGTGGGCCGGAGGACACACTGGGGGTTGGAGACGTGCCAGCCGAAAGGTACATGCCAGGAAGGCAGAGCCTGACGGTCCAGAGGGGAGGTTCAGTGATCCCAGGAAGCAGGATTTAGTGGGCAGGTAAGACATACCTCAGAAACAAAAGCAGAGTCAATGGAAGTTGGCCGCTATTGTCTGGGGCCATCTAGAATGTTTCTCGGGCCTTTGACCAGGGTGGGAAGAGCAGGACTTGGGGAAAGACCCCTGAGTACCGATGAGGGTATGGGGCTCACGAGGGTGTTCGAGACGGCGGGCTGAGGTGGCGGGGGTCAGCTGGCCTCTGTGTGGCCAAGCTGGTTAGCAGGAACACCTTCCTGTCTGTTAGCAAAACAAGCCGGTGGTTCCGGGTCACTCTGCCCCTCTTTGTATAGAGAAGGACTGATTATTATCATCCCCCTGGGAGCCTTCTCTGGCTTGAAGGAAAATTCCAGCCCCAGAGATCTTGCACAGTGAGTGACAGCTTCTTAATGTGAGGAGCGGCGTGGGTGTGGAGGGTGGGATGCCGGGGCCGTGAAAGCCATCGTGTCTGCTCCTCTGAGATGTCGGGGTTCCCTGGCTTCTGGGAGAGGAAATGTGGGCCAGCAACTGCCCCCCACCCCTGTGCCTGTCCCCCAGCACGGGGTCCCAGGCGGCCCAGCGCGGCCTGGCTGTGCGGCCTGTATTTGTGCCTGGGAACGGGATTTGGCTGAGTCTGGTTGGGAGTGGGCATTGACATTTGCGGGTGGGGACGGCTGGCCTCGGCCTCATCTCCCGGGGACGCCCACGGGACACCAGGGGGAGGTGTGAGAGTTGGCAGCCTTTTGGAGTAGAAAGGCCAGGGCTTCTTGCTGGCTCTCTGGAGAACTTGGAAACAGTTGGGATTCTCTCCTCTCCACGATGGGCAAAGGGGTTTTTCTCTTGGGGTGATTGATGGAATGCAGAGTCTATCCTTTTTTTGGGCCGCCATGACAAAGTACCATGGGTTCTGTGGCTTCGACAGCAGAAATTGATTTCCTCACAGCTCTGGAGGCTAGAAATCCAAGACCAGGCGTCGGCAGGGCTGGTTTCCTTGGAGGCCTCTCTCCGTGGCTCACCGACGGCCACCTTTCCCCATGTCCTCACATGGCCTTCCCTCTGCACCTGTCTGTGTCCTAATCTCCTCCTCTCCTGAGGACACAGTCGTACCGGATGAGGGCCCACCTAATGACCTCATTTTACCTTCATGGCCACTTTAAGACCCTCTCCCCAAATACACTCACATTCTGAGGTACTGGGGATTAAGGCTTCAACGTACAAATTTTGGGGGACACAGTTCAGCCCATAACAGAGTCTCTCATTGTTTCCCTAGGTGACTGGGGAGACCCCTTAGAGGAATTTATAGGAGGAAAGTTCTAAGGAAAATTGATTGGAACTGCACTGGGCTGAACGCCTTCAAAATGTTCTCAAGGTTCACGTGATGCTCCCTCCTCCCACCGGCCCTTCTTTTCTGTGAACAGTGACACACCTGCTGGAAGGAAATGTGACTCCCCTCATTGTATTTTTAAAATAACTCTCATTATTCCTCCCCTGAAGATTATTTTCAAACTCTTTATAACTAGATTTTTTTCCCCCCTTAACTCGAAGAAAAGAAATCCAATCCACTGATTTTCTCTCAGAGGAACTCAGATTTCTAACTCATAAGGCAATTTCTATTTTTTTCTCCAATATCTGGGCCCCCTGTTTCTGTGAAACATGGCTGTTTCATCCAAAAATTTTTGGACAAATAGGGGATTTTATCTGGCAGCTAATGTGGGAAAGGGGGAGGCCGAAGTCCACACCTCAGAAAATCAGGCACTTCTTAGAGTAGCCTATAAATTTGCAGAAGAAGCTGAAATGGATAATTTCTGTTCCCAAACAATCTGTGAGCCGAGGAAGTGTCTGGGCAGGTGCGGCGTGCCCTCAGCCTTGCTTCCCTGCGTGACCCTTCACCTCCACAGCAGCTGGGTCAGTCTCTGTCGATCACTCTTTTTTAAATTGTATTTTATTGTGATAAGAACACTTATTGAGAGTATCTACCCCCTTAAATTTTGAAGTGTGCAAACCATATGGGAGAGCAGATCTCTACAGTTTCTTCACCTTGCTTAGCTGAAACCTGATGCTTGGTGGTTGGCAATGCCCCGCTTCCCTTCCCCCAGCCCCGGGCACCACCATCCTTCTCTTTGATTCTATGAATTTAGGTACCCCACGTAAGTGGGACCATGCAGTCCTTCTGTGACAGGCTTACTACACTTAGCAAAATGTTCTCCATAGCAGATTGTTCTCCGAGTTCATCCCTATTGTTGCAGTTTCCTTCTTTTTAAAGTCTGACGAAGGTTCCATTGTATGTTTCTGCCACATTTTCCTTATTCATTTGTTGATGGACATCTAGGCTGTTTGCACGTGGTGAACAGGGCTGCAGTGAACATGACTGCTCATCTCTCTTCGAGATCCCGATTTCAGGTCTTTTCAGTACACACCCAGAACTGGGATTGCGGGTCATTCTCTTTTTAATTTTTGGAGGAGCTTTCGTACTGTTTTCCATAGCAGTGGCACCATCTTGCTTTCCCACCAACAGTGCACAAGGGTTCCAAGTTCAGTCTCTTCACTTTCCTGTGTAGAGAAGCCCGGCGCCTTCTCAGACGGTCCCTCCCTTGGAGCACAGCCCCATCCTCACTATCTAGGAAGATCCCCTTCGCCCTCCACGCACGTTTTTTGGGAGATCTTCTCAGCCATCCTTCTCGTGCCTTGGCTCCTACTGCAGTTAGCGCCTTCCCCTTTATTTGGTGCCTAATTCAGTCTGCAGTTGCTGTCTACGAAATAGTCTGTAGATCGCATTATAGTAAGTGCTTTATACCCTCAATCTCAGCTAATCTTCATGACAGCCCTCTGATGATATAGGTAATATTGCAATCTCTATTTTACAGAGAAATGAGTCTTAGTGAAGTTTAGCAATTTCCCTAGCTTCTACCTTGAGCAGGGATTTGAGCTGGGCTTTTTCTGCTCCCAGATCTCTAGCATTTATCTTAGTTATCTTTTTATTTATACAAATGTCTTCCCAGTCCTCTGTGGGCTTGGAGGATGTCTTTTACCTTGTAGCATCGCCCCCACAGTGCTGTGCACTTAACCGAGCTCCATAAATACCTGTGTTTGAACGGCGACGAGAACGGGGTTTTTATTCCCAGTCATCTAAACACAGCCGTGCATGCAAAGTCTCAAAGACGCATTAATTATACAAAAGCTACTAATATTAATGATTCCAACCAGAGCCACTAACATGAATCTCTCCTGATAAAGCCTGTATCTTTTTTAAAAAAGATTATATTTATTTACATATGAGAGAGAGTGGGGTGTGGGGGGAGGGGCAGGTGGAGAGGGAGAAGCAGACTCCCCACTGAGCAGGGAGCCCGACTCGGGGCTCAGTCCCAGGACCCCAAGGTCATGACCTTAACCGACGGAGCCACCCAGGCGTCCTGATAAAGTATATATCTTTATGAGTATATAACATATCTGTCCTTGTACAGCATTTTTACACAATTACTTAATGAGATTCTCAGAGATTACAGAAGTGTGTCAGTTACCTGGGCATAGACTATCTGCTGTCCCCATTTTATGGCAGAGCAAGGACATTCAGAGAGGTTCAGTGAAATCCCACAGGTAGTAGAGAAAGGAAGCCCCATGGAACTGTGAGAACCGTGGGTTTCTTTTCTTTGTACCATTGCCAGGCGCAGCGTCTGAAAGGACTAGTAATTGTAAAGGGCTGTACGGAGCGCTGGAGTGTTGTTTTATTTAAAAGCAGGAGAATAATGATGAGATAACCAAGTCAGTTAAATTGAGGGGAAGCGGGTGAAGCAGTGACCTGTTTTGGTTTGGGGAGCGGCTGGAACTGGGCAGGTCGGGTTTGAGGTGCAGCCCTCCAGGAGGATACGCCCAGCTCTATGCAGGAGAGGGTTTCTGGACGGAGAAGGACAGGAAAGGTTTTCGTTCCTGCTTGCCCATTTGTATTCCGTGCTTCTGCTCCTGCTGTCCCCGGAGCCTGGAATGCACTGGTCCACCATCCCCCCCCTTCTTTCTGGTGCCTGATTCCTATTCATCTTTTTAAGATTCACTCCAGGAGTGACCCACTCCTGACCGCTTCCTGGCGCTGCTGTGTTCTCATAATACCGGGAACTCACCTTCGTCAGGGTCCCTCCCAAGTTGTCCCGTAATATCCTTGCACCAGTGAGCTCCTTGGGCTCGGGGACCACATCACCTTATCTTGGGTTTTCCGAAGTGACTGCCTGGTTGTTGAATGACTGACTGACCACGGCAAGCACGCGGCAGGCTGGGGGGTGCATGGTTTCTTCAGGAAGGAGAGGTTTCCTGGGGGAACAGGAAGCTTGAAACTTCGGACTCGTGAGGCTTTGTCAGTGCCCATGATAAACGTGGACAAGACACACACCTGGGTTGTCTTTTGCTTTGAACTGTGCCAACCCACCCGGTTTGTTTTACAACAGCCTTCGGTGGATTTAACTTCTGTTTAATTTTTTCAATAAAAAACGATTTTTTAATTTTTTATTTTATTTTTTTAAAGATTTATTTTTATTTATTTATTTATTTGACAGAGAGAGACAGCCAGCGACAGAGGGAAGGAACAAAGCAGGGGGAGTGGGAGAGGAAGAAGCAGGCTCCTAGTGGAGGAGCCCGATGTGGGGCTCGATCCCGGAACGCCAGGATCACGCCCTGAGCTGAAGGCAGACGCTTAATGACTGTGCCACCCAGGCGCCCCCAAAACGATTTTTTTATTAACAAAATAAAATAAAGAGCATGCAGATGTCTTCCTGCAGTTCGCTCCCCCCCCGCCCCCCGACAGCTCATGGGTTCCCTTTGCTTCAGCTCTCTCTCTCCGATGCTCATGACTAATTCATCTCTCTGACCCTTATCTCTTTCGCACCTGGGATGTTCATTTCCCGTCACCTGCCAGACACCGTGGCTAGCTCGGCCAGCATCCCGAGGTGGGAGGTTTTGCCCTCAGAAGATGCTCCTTCTTTGGCACTTCCTACGTTTTTCTATTCTGGGACCTGGCAACTCTGAGCCGCGGAATTATAAACTTTGCCGCCCTCACTGAACAAGTCAGTCACTTGCAAGTACAGTTCACTCGAGTTAACTAGGGCTCTAAAAGCGGAGCCTGCCTATCGCCCCTGCCATTGCCTTCATTTGCATATTCCCTTCTGCACCAGCTGCTTACTGGTACCAGCTACGCGTCTGGCTCTATGCCAGCATGCACGATAGCAGCATCGGACCACAGCAGACAGAAGACCTGCCCTTGAAGGGCTTACTTTCTAGGAACAAAGGAGACACATAATAAGCAATGTGATTGATAGGCAGATAATTTCCTATGTTAGAAGGTGAGTGCTACTGAAAAAGCGAGTAGGGATCAGCAATGCCGGGGTGGAGTTGAAGGTTGTAGTGTTAAGTAGGATGGTCAGGGTGGGCCTTCTGAGCATGTTAGCGGGAGAAACTGGTGAGCGAGTTAGTTACACAGGGAAGAGCGGGCAAGGCACAGAGAATAACCAGAGCAAAGGCCCTGGGGTGGGTACGTGCTAGGCATGGTCAGGGAGCAGCAAGGTGGCCAGTGTGGCTGGATCGGAGGGAGTCAGGTGGGCGGCTGTAGGAGGAAGGGGACCCAACCACGTAGGCCAGCTGGGGAGCTTTGCCATTGCCTCTGAGTGGAATGGCTGATGCAGGGTTTCGAGCAGAGGGGTGACACCTTCTAAAATAATTGAAAGATTCTCTCTGGCTGTTCACCTGAGAAGACACAGGGAGGCAGATGTGGCAAGAGGAGAGCCACACTATTTCTTGCTGGGACCATTGCAGTAGCTTCAAATGACTCTTCCCCTTTCTTTCCTCCTTGGCAAACGTCCTCATACTTCAGTGCTCGTCTCTGTCACGGGCCACATTTCCCAAGCTTGGGCTGGATTATGCTCCTGCCCCGCAGTTGCTGGGGGGACCTAATGCACGCTCCAGGAATGGCATTCAAGGCCCACTGTGATCTGGCCCCCAGCTGTGGTTCTTGCTTCGTCTGCCCCCGTTGTCTGTCCCTCTCTCGCCCTGGGCACTGGCTCCTGTGTCTTCTCACTTTCTGTCCAGCAAAATCCTTGTTTGCTGAGTCTCCCCTTCTCCTCTGAGCCTGAGCAGACTCTCCCAGGTCAGAGCTCTCTGAGCTCCCGCACCCAGCGAGGGTGTTTGTGTCTGTGAAGGACACGTTGAACCTGGTTGTGTTGTGGTCACTCCGTATCCATCCAGATCGCAAGCTCCTGATGGTAAGCTCCCGGTGTTCCTCGTCGCATCTTTCGCCCCCTCCGCGCTGCAGACAGGGGCCTTGCTTGGCTTTTGAGACACTTCTGGTCAGCCAGTGTTTTCGGTTCTGTTTTGCAGATCGAAGCCCTAGTGAAGGACATGCAGAACCCAGAGACGGGGGTCAGAATGCAGAACCAGAAGGTTCTGGTCACCAGCGTCCCTCACGCCATGACAGGTAGTATATTTTGTGACTTAGTCTTGGCCTGGAACTGTCCACACACAGAGGTTGGCAATCTATAGCCTGAGGTCCAGGTTTGGCCCATGGCCTGTTATTTGTGCATAAAGCTTTATTGGAACACATCCACATCCCACTTTTTAAAAAAATATTTTATTTATTTTTGAGAGAGATAGAAAAAAAAAAAAAGGAGCTGGGGGGAGGGGCAGAGGGAGAGGGAGAAGCGGACTCCTTCCTAAGCAAGGAGCCCAAAGCGGGACTCGATCCCAGGACCCTGGGATCATGACCTGAGCCGAAGGCAGAAGCTTCACTGACTGAGCCACCCAGGCGCCCCCACATCCCTATTTCTGTATTATCTTTGGCTGCTTTTATGCTACAATGACAGGGCTGGGTAGTTGTTCAGAGACTGAATCCTGGTCCGCAAAACTGAAAAGTATTGACAGCCTTTTACAGAGGAAGTTTGCTGATCCCTGGACCACAGGCTTCTTCTGGGAAAGGGGTCAGAAAGGAAAGGAGAAAAGGAACTAATAGGTCACTTTGTGAAGCCATCCCTCACAGGAGATCATTTAAAAAGCTTTTACTGCTGCTTTCTGTTTTGCCTGTTTTAATGAAATTAGGTAGCATTAAAAAAAAAAAAGTACTCTCCGGCAGAAAAAAACGTGGTCTTTGCTCCACCCTTTCCTGATCCCTGTTGACACCCGTCTTAGGTACCCCACCGGGATAGCACCAGTGTCTCTTGTCTCTTTCCTCTGGATGTGGGGTAAGGGAGCATCATCTGAGGATATCGGCAGAGAGTGTTTCCTGAGATACATTGTGGCCCGAATCAGACAGCTTCTCCAAGCACGGGCCTGGGCCTCGCCACTCTGCACCGCTCCTCGTGAATGCTCGTTCTCTCCCCCACCACGAGCTGACTATTTTCACTCAAGGTGCCGTGGTCTTGGCAGAGGCAAGCTGGCTCACAGTGTCCTCCTGTTTCCCTCTCTGTCTGTTTGGAAGAAGGAGTGCCCCGGCCAACAGTGTGTCACTCAGGTCTCCTTGAGGGCAAACAACAGAAATTCAACCGGGTTGGTTGGAGCAAAAGAGCAGTTGATCAGAATTGGACAGAGTAGCTCACAGAAGAAAAGGAAAGTGACGAGCCACACTGGGAAGGGCTAGGAAGCAGAGTTGCACAGACGCCTCAAGAGCGGGGATTGATGGGCAGACTTCTCAGGGTGGGTCTGCATTTTCCCCAGCATTTAAGATGTACTTAGGTTGATTCTTCCCGAAGGCATCCCTGCCCCTGCCCCTGCCCCGCTCCACTCCTGGTTCTCATTAATTCTGGCCTGAATTCTCCCCTGGATTGGGAAGCCCTCAAGGGGAGATACCTTGTCTTGCTCACCTGGCTAACTCCCATGCTTAGCCTATGTTGGTCAGGGTGGAGGTTTTCATAGAAGTTTCTTCAATGCGTGGGTCAGTGATGGTCTAGCACCGTGCGAGGAGAACTGGACTTTGAGACATGCCCCCTAGGATTGAATCCTTCAGGTGCCTCTTTCAAGCTGTGTAGCCCTTGTCTTAATCTTCTCATTTTGAAAGCAGGACTAGCAATCCCTGTCGAAGAGATCGATTGCGGGAGTTTGGTGAGATAGTACTGAGCACGTGGTCAGCAAGCATGGATGCTCGATGTGTGGCGATGGCAAGCAGCTTCCCACACCGTGTCACTAAATACCCACCATCAAGTTCAGGGTCGAAGGGACCATCTGCTTTTTGCAGATGGGGCCATGGACAAGAGGAGAGGTTCAGCTGCTGGTCCCCCTGTCACTAAACTCACAAATGGCTGAGCTTGGATCTGATCCCAGTGCCCATCCCTTATCCGCCGTCAGTGGAAAAGCTACTTTCTTTCCTTGCACACAGGGTGCGCTTGGTTCCTGGGTTTGGGCGAGGCTGCCCGCCTGCCGTGTTTCTTCCTGTTCCTCCTGTGGGTGAATTTTAGCGGCCATTGGAACAGGACTCGGGGAGAAGCCTTGGGTCCTGCGTCAGCGCTGATACAAGCAAATTGGGAAATCAGCATCAGCTCCTCAGATGGCAGGTGACCCAGGACTTTGGCGACGAAGGTGGCTGACGTGGGAGCCGGCCACACTATTAGCACAGACCACGTGGCGCAGACGCTGGTGGCCTGTAATCTTATTTGGTCTATTTTAGGAAACAGTCAAGTGGATGAGAAACCCCTCGGCTCCTTGGTGGAGAGCACTAATCTGTCTGCTGTCTGCCTGGGTCTCTCTCTCTCGGTCTGCATACCTCTGAGTGGCATTCAGGGAGACCCCAGGTGGAAAGTCTAAAACACCCAGTCCTAGCTAGGAGTTTACACAGGAGTTTAGATGAAGAATTTTGCTTTAGAACAGCTGAACAGGGGCGAATAAAACTAAGAACAACAGATGAGACCTACTGAAAGCAATAACAGTGGGCATGTGGGCATAGACAGAGATAATGTCTGGACACTTGTGCCCCAGGGCGTGGAGAGGAAGGTAAGTTGCCCATCCTTAGCCAGGCCGTGGGCAGGTAATTAAGCTCAGAGAGTGTGTGAGTGGCTCCCCTCCCTTTGCTGGAGGGGCCCAGAAGAAATGCCCCTTTACTACCGCTGAGGAGGGAAGTATTTGGAACGGTTTAGCCACAGAGGCACAGGCACTGGGGTCTCAGATCCAGATCCTTCTTCTCTGTATGTTCTGCGGGCCAGTTCCCATGCAGGCAGGTTCCAAGCTTGGCCTTTGTAAAGCAGCCTGAAGTTGCTAGGAACTGTGGTCGTTGGTGTTTGCAAGGTGGCGTCTGAATTGGGATGGTTGGTTCCAGGGCCTCTTGTCTTTCCTCGGAGTTGCTGTTGTCCTCTTCCTCCAAGGAGCCTGTTCTGCTTACGGGGCTGCAGGGCACAGGGTGAGGTGGAAGCAAGAGCTTCCCTGGGGTCCGACAGAAGTTCTGGATTGTTGGTGGAACTTGGCTTGCTTTGGCCCTTAGCTAAATCTGAATCTTTGGGGGATGGGTGGGAAGGGGGGTGCTTGTTCTCTCCTGACCTCTCCTGATCTCGTCCCTGTCTTCCTCTCTTGGTTTTTTTCACACCAGTCTTCACTCTGCATTGTTCCCAGGCCAGCCCCTAATAGACTAGAAGTGGAGTCCACATCCCCTTGTCTAAAGTTATAAATCAGCCCGCGGAGTGTTACCAAAATACATCGCATTCTCCTGCTTTGACCGGAGTACCTTTGCAATGACCTGAGAGGCCAGGTCTGAATTGAGAATTTTCTGACTCCTCAGAGTTCTGCCTGGGAACTTGGGAGCCTAGGAGAGCCATCCCCTCACCCTTAGCTCATCCCCACCTTTCCTCCCATCTCGTGCTCTGATTTCCCTTCATGTGACCAGGGTCCATCTGGAGCCCCACAGACAGCAGGCCTTGGGTCTGGGTTTTTTTCAGTGTTGAGACTTAGGCTGTTTGCTTCCTATCTGATGACTGATAGTCTATGCACCAATTGTTGTGAGGTAAGAAGAGAAGTACTACCAGAGAGGTAAAGACCGAGGGTGCGTGGGGGCGGTTCAATGGGAAATCCAGCTGGAGTCAGATCCTGGATGACCCTGAATCATTGGGGGGGTCGTGGAGGAGAGTCCCTGAAAGTTTGGAGCAGAAGAGGGACGAGATCCCAGCTGAGTCCAGCAGAGACAAGTCAGGCCACAGCGTGGAGGAGGGTGTGGAGGTCAGGGGATGTGCTAGGAGGCTCTGACAATGGCCAAATACTTCTGGTTTGCAGGAAGTGACGTTCTACAGTGGATCGCCCAGCGGCTTTGGATCTCCAATCTGGGTGAGCGCCCGTCTGGCACTCCGGCAACAAGGACGGCCGTGGGTGCAGGGCCCCCAGAGAATCTCTGGAGGGTGGAGACTAAAGGGAGGCTTAACCTTGGTCTCTGAGAAATTGACTGGAGAGACAAGGCATTCACATGTAAAATGACCCGAATCAGAAGTGAAGGCATGATGGGGGGGGAATTGTTTCATACAAAATACTGAGAGCACGTGAATAACGGATACTTGGGGGAAGAATCAGCCAACACAGAATTCTTGGAGGGGGTGATGCGCACAGAAAGCTGATTTTGAAAGAAGGGACTCTTGTGAATTGTGGAGGGAAGCCCTGAGGGTCTGTCTTCCCGGAGGGGGAACTAGCAAGAGCAGTGGTGTAGAAATGGAACGAATGAGACAGGGAGCGGGAACGAGGGGAAATTGGGAGAAATGACTTCACCTGGGTGTGGAGGGCAGAGGAGGGGTAGGGATGGGGGTATAATTGGCATGTTTGCAAATTCCAAGCTTTTTTTTTTTTTTTAAGATTTATTTATTTATTTCAGAGAGGGAGAGAGAGCTCCAGAGTGAGCAGGGGGAGGGGAAAGGGAGAATCCCAAGTAGGCTCTGCGCTGAGTCCGACATGGGTCTTGATTCCAGGACCCCGAGATCACAACCTGAGCTGAAATCAAGAGTTGGATGCTTAACCGACTGAGCCACCCAGGCGCCCCTGCAAATTCCAAACTTTATGTGGGAGACAAGCAGTAGGAAGCCACGGGGATTTTTTTTTTAATGGCTTTTCAGTCATTTTCTTTTTTTTTTAATTTATTTTTATTTTTATTTTATTTATTTTATTTTTTATTATTTTTTTAAGATTTTATTTATTTATTTGACAGAGATAGAGACAGCCAGCGAGAGAGGGAACACAAGCAGGGGGAATGGGAGAGGAAGAAGCAGGCTCGTAGTGGAGGAGCCTGATGTGG
Organism: Ailuropoda melanoleuca; assembly: GCF_002007445.2. Classification (NCBI taxonomy): domain Eukaryota; kingdom Metazoa; phylum Chordata; class Mammalia; order Carnivora; family Ursidae; genus Ailuropoda; species Ailuropoda melanoleuca. Next base: position 33,926,635 of record NC_048230.1, on the reverse strand, counting down.
GGCTCGATCCCATAACGCCGGGATCACGCCCTGAGCCGAAGGCAGACGCTTAACCGGTGTGCCACCTAGGCACCCCGCCATGGGGATTTTTGAGCATAGTCTTCTGTAAGCTAAGATGTTTGCAGCAATTTGAGGGATGGCTCAGAACAGAAAGAATCTGACAGACCACTGGAAAAGAGGCTGTTGGTACAACAAGGCATAAAACATGAGGCTTGTTGCTGATGGAGGGAGTGAGATGTGAAGAAGGAGGGCTGGTGAGAAAGTCTTCTCAAGTTTTGGAGGCTAAGAGGGATGGGATGTGGGCTGGGTCCTTGAGCCCAAGGCCTGGAGGGATGGAATGCTCTCTCAGCGCTGGATGGAAGGACACCTGCTTCATTGGCGCTTCTGAGAAAGAGCCAGGAAGGTTTTCCTTTAATTGATGCAAATCCAGAAACGAGACTGTGTTTCCAAGCACAGTGGAGGTGGGTGGGAATTAAAGTGAGGCGGGGAGGAGCCGGGGGGAGGTTGTGGGATCTGGACCTGGGAGGCAGGCAGAATTGAACGTGGGATAGAAGTTGACTATAAGCATGGCCTCCTCTTTCCTCTCTGAGCAAGGAATGTTCTGTTGTTCAGAGACATTCTCTCCCTGCTCCTGGGGACTTCTCCAGACCCAAAGGGCCCAGAGAAGCTTCTCCGAACACCTGCAGTGGACCACCTGTGGTACCCATTAACGTTTGGGTTCACTGCTCCCCTGGACTTAGGAGTTGTCCTTCTCGGGGGTCGGCTGGGGAATCTTCCTCTTACTGTGTTCCCCAGCTCATAGTTGCCCATAGCCAAGTTCAGGAACCACTGCCCTTGCTCCTTGGATGAAGTGCTGTGAGGATGGGGGCACCTCTCCTGGGGTTTGGGGTGCTGTGTGAGCGTCAGGCAATGAGCTTCTGCCTTTGGTGTCTGCTCTTGACTTCCATGTCTTAACGGTTTCTTCTCAGAGGCACAGAACCTGGGCAACTTTATTGTCAAGTATGGCTACATTTACCCCCTGCAAGATCCCAGGAATCTCGTTCTCAAGCCTGACAATAGCCTGTACCGATTTCAGGTAGGTCTTGGTCTTGACTTTGAGGTTAATATGGGATTAAGCTTATTTGAGAAGGTCATCGTGTGGCTTCATATCCCCATACATCAGAACTTTAGAAATGGTTGGGGAGGGGGGCTAAGGTTGTTTCATCTCAAGCCACAGGGCTGGGGGCCCAGGGGGACAGACACAGCCCAGTGTTTAAGCATGGTTTCCTGGTTTCTTTTGTAGACGCCGTATTTCTGGCCCACCCAGCAGTGGCCGGCTGAAGATACAGACTATGGTAAAACTCCACCACCCTATGCTTTTGGTACCCCTTAACACACTGCTTATTTACTTGCCACATTTTGGAGACATTTGTCTCGCTGTCATCACGCCCTTTATGTCTGTTCACATCTGTATTGGGAGTGTTCCCAGGGAAGGGACCAGGGTTCTGCTGAGACTTCTTCCCACCAAGCCAAACACAGCAGCCTCATGCATATAAAGGCTGCCGAGGCAGTTTTAAAATACGATGATGATGGAAAATGTCATCGCTTTCTTTTCCAGCCATCTATCTAGCCAAGCGAAATATAAAGAAGAAAGGGATTTTAGAAGAATATGAAAAGGTACAGAGATGCTTTCGAGTACATGTTATTATAATTGGAATAAAGTCTCGAGCTGTTGTTTTTCCTCTTCCCCGTTTCCTACATCATTGTACCGTCATCATCCATCCATTCATTATCTATCCATTTATCCACCCATCCACCATCCATCCATCCATCCATCCATCCACTCTTCATCCATCATCCATCCATCCACCCACTGTCTATCCATCCATCCGCCATCCATCCACTAACTATCCAACCATCTATCCACCATCCATCCACCTACCCACCCATCCCCACTTCATCCATCATCCATCCATCTACCCACTGTCTATCCATCCATCCATGTACCATCCATCCACCATCCATCCACCCGCTATCTACCCATCCATCCATCCATCCATCCATCCATCCATCCACCATCCATCTACTATCCATCCATCATCCATCCACTCACCCACCATTCATCCATCCACTATCCATGCATCCACCATCATCTACCCACCATCCATCCATCTCCCATCCATCTCCATCCACCATTCATCCATCCGTTTAGAAGCATCTCCTGAAGTAAATTCCTCCCCATGTCAAGCTTCAGTTTCTCCTGCTGTAATTTAAGCTCTTGCCTTGGTGGCTATTGGACACACAACAGCTACTACCTTCCTTTTGCTGCCCTAGAACAATGAAACAATTAATATGCATGATAATGGATATTATAGGATGAACAGATTTAAACATGAGTTTGTGATGGGAAAACAATAGTGTAGCTTTTGTTTTAGGCCAGATGAGTCAGATTTCTCAAAGAACACACCCTGGCCCTCAAAAGGCTAGATTTCTGGGTAGACAGCAGCAATCTTGCTGTGTTTTTATTCTTTACAAACATATTTTTGGAAGAGTCAGCATCATGCCGATGTTAGGACTTGCCTTTGTGCATTTGTGGTGCCCTGTGTTGAATATTGAGTTTCTGCATTTTCTCCCGCTCTCTTCTCCTCTTCCTAATCAAATCTGGGATACATTTATTTAACAAAAAAAAATCCAAGCCAGGGTGTGGCTTTTGTTGTAAAGGCTTTTTGAGAATTCGGTGCTACCCTTTGAATGCACGTTTTTGCAAAGCTGAGATGGGAGATCATTTGGCTGGGGCTAGGTTGCTGCTGGGCAGAAGCATGCCCTCATAGGCTTAGAGCTTTCTGCCCTCTGCACACAGTGTATGTCATGGGGTTTAGTGTTCTTTTCGTTTTCCATTTCTAGGAAAATTACAATTTCTTGAACAAAAAAATTAACTACAAATGGGACTTTGTCATTATGCAGGCCAAAGAGCAATACAGGTAAGCGAAAGATGACGTTTGTCCACTGGTCGCCCTTCCTCCCTCCCTTCCTTCTTTGTTTCCTTTTACTAAAATAAACCTTCATTGGGCACTATGTGTGCAACCCTGGGCGAGGCATGGGGAATATAAAAGCACAGTCTGGGGTCAGGCAGGTGAACACACAGGTTTTGATGCTGCACTGAGGTGAGGGCCTCACACAGGGGTTTCCAGAAGGAGCTGGAGGAACAACATTGAACCTGGAGGCTACATAGGAGGTTTCTGGGTGAAGGATGCTGGTGGTGGATGCAGAGGAAGGGCGAGGTGCGAGGAAGGATCTTCTGAGCAGACAGCACCAGGGTCCGGAGTCAGGGGAGTGCCTACCTGATGCAGTTCTGCATAGCGGAAGCAGAGAGCGTAGAGCCTGGGACTGACGGAAGTGAGACCCGAGACGTTAGCGGGAGCAGGTCGTGAGAGGGTTTTGTGCTAAGGGCCACAGGGAGGCATAAAAAGATCTTAAGCAGATTCGCACGGTGGAACCACCCACTGCTGCCCTCATTTGCCTGCTGTCCACTTCAGAACTGGAGCTGGAAGTCCCTGGAAGTCTCCGCCCTGTCTGTGAGAGCCAGATGTAAATGTTGGGGAGAGTGAATCAGTCAGGAGAAGGTCAGGCTGCAGTAACAAACAGCCCCCAGGTCCCGGAAGCACGAAACCTCACGGTCATTTCTTGCTTGTGTTACACGTCCACTGTGGGTTAGCTGGGGCCCTGACGTGCTTTGTGCCCACTCCAGAAGCCATGCTGTGGGAGCAGCACCATCCAGGCTTTGCCTGTTGCTGGAGCAGAGGGAAACAGAGCCCGTGCGGGTCACAAGTGACACATGTCACTTCTGTTCACAATTCATTAGCCAAAGCAACTCCTCCTATGGTTGGGCTCCACTTCAAAGGCGTTTGGTGGGGATGTACAATCCTCCTGTGTGCCTGTGATTTGGGGAGTCAGGAATATCTGGGGACCCATACCAGATTTTACCAAAATGGGTAAGTCCGGCTGGCCCACCTCGCTCACTCTGGCAGGTCCAGTTTCTGGAAGGTCTACCTTTGCTGGTGCATAGTTGGGCTGGACAGTGGACTCTCATCAAGCAGCCTCAGGACTGGAGTAGGGGGGATTAGTTAGGGTTCTCTAGAGGAACAGAAATGGTAGGATATATATGTATGTATGTATATTGAGAGATTCTTGATAAGGCATTGGTTTACACAATTACAGAGGCTGAGAAGTCACCAGACCTGCAGTTGGCAGGCTGAGGGCCCAGGAGAGCTGGCGGCATAGCTTCGTCTGAAGGCTGAGAGGCTTGGGGGCCCAGAAGCTGATATTTTAGTTGAGTCTGAAGGCGGGAAGACTGATGTCCCAGCTCAAGGCCATCAGGCAGGTGGAATTCCTTGTCATTCAGGGGACTGTCATCCCTTTTGTTTGACTCAGGCCTTCAAGTTAAAATACCCTTATCTGAAAACACCCTCAGGGACACACCCAGAGTAGTATTTGACCAAGTATCTGGGTGTCCCACGACCCAGTCAAGGGGATGTATGAAATTAGCCACCATAAGAGGTGAGCACTATTATGCAGGAATGCCAGTTCAGGAAACACAAAACTTCTAATGGCAGATGGCTTTGTTGCCTTGAGGGGGGACTATCTGCTCTGAGGCTTGAGATTCACATAGAGGAGCATTACTCAGAGACCTGGCATGGGCCTTTCACCATTGACATGTTTCTGCCCAGGTCTGTCTGAAACAGAGCAGCTGTGGGGAATGCTCTAACTTCCCATCACTTGTATTTGTTCATAAGGCTTTATTTGGTGAGTTCTGTGTATGGTCTCCTTTCCTGTTGGTGAGAGGGAAGTGCTCACGGCAGTAATTCTTGTCACCCCTCACATCCACAAATGGGGAAACTGAGGCTTAGAGAGTTTAAACAGTGTGTGGCAAGGTCACTCTGTGATGTAATGGTTGAGCCTGGACTAGTATTACTTTGTTCCAGTCAGTGCACGAGTTTTGAGTTTCTACTGGGTTCCACCCCGGGCTGGAACCCCCTCGTCCTCCTCCAGCTCTCTGCTCTGAGCAGGATAGCCCAGTGATCCTGAGGACTGCAGATCCTGACATATGGTTTTCAGAACATGCTAGCTGCCTATGCAGCTCAGGGCTATTCTCAGTGGCTCCCAAAGGCCCCACCACTCAGGCCTTGGCCTCAGCCTAGATAAAGCTCTGTGCTGCCCATGTCATAGGACATAGAAATTCATAAAAGGCTCTCTCCTCAGACACCGGTTTTTCCCTGCTGACTCCATTGCTTCACTCAAAGGCTGCCTCTGATTTCAGATTTGTGTCTGCAGTAGCTAATTTTGTGTCAACTTGTCTAGGCCATGGTACCTAGATAGCTGGGCCACCACCAGTCTAAGACGACACTGTGAAATTTTTTTTTTTTTTTAGTTTTTGATTTTCAGTTAATCTCTACATCCAGTGTGGGGCTCAAACTCACAACCCCGAGATCAAGAGTCTCATGCTCCACTGACTGAGCCAGCCAGGGGCCCCTGTGAAGGTACTTTTTAGATCAGATTAGCGTTTACATCAGTAGACTTTGCGTGATGCACAGACTGCCTCCACAGTGTGGGTGGGCCTTATCTAATCAGTTGAAGGTCTTAAGAAAAAAGACAGGTTTTCTGAGGAAGAAGGAGTTCTGTTTCCAGATTGCCTTTGGACTCAAATTGCAACATCAACCCTCCCCTGGGTCCCCAGCCTGCTGTGTCCTATAGAATTTAGACTTGCTAGCCTCCTCAATTGTGTGATTGTGTGTTTTTCCTTAAAATAAATAGATTGTGCCCCTGTCTATCTATTATCATCTATCTACCTATCTATCTAATCTCCTACTGTTTCTATTTCTCTGCAGAGCCCTGATTAATACAGAGGGTCTCACCACAAAATTAGGTTGGCTTCTGAGGTAGCCATTTTGTTATACGGAGCCTCTCCACGCACACCTCTTTTCTGAACCCCAGACTCAGTATCTAGCTACTTAACATCTCACGATGATGTCACACCTCAGACTTCACTTGTTCATACCTGAATGTTTCTCTCTCTCATACCCCAAACCTCTTCCTCTAGTGTTACCCACATCAGTGCAAGGAACCCCATTTACCTCCCACCCCCAAACTCCCATGCCCAGTGTCTAGTTATCTGGTCCTTTTGCCAACCCTGGCAAAATTCCTTCCACCCCACCTGCCCCCTTCTGTCAGCCCCTACCTCCCTCCCCTGGTTGAACCAACCTCACTGTCACCCAGGCCATGGCCGTATCCTCCCAACTGCTCTCTCTGCTCCCATTTGCCCCCATTTTAAAAACACAGATAGGGTCCTGTCACCCTTCAGAGGGAGAGCTCTCAGTTCAAACGTCACATGCTCAAAGAGGCTTTGCTGATTAGTTGTTCGTGAACATAGATCATTCTAAGACTTAGTGGCTCAAAACAGCAAGTTGTTCTGTTATCTTTCAAGGTTTCTGTTGGTCTGGAATTTGGGAAGGGCTTGGCTGGGCAGTCCTGGATCTGAGTCTCTTAAGTGGTTGCAGTCCAAGGGCTGGAGCTGGGGGCCTGGAGCCACTGGGTGGGCATTTCTCGCCCTCATCACGGGGCCTCTGGGCCTCTCCGGGTGCCTTGGGCTTCCTTGCAGCATGCTGGTACCGGGGCAGTCACATTGCTTACAGGTGGTCGGAAGCCTCGTGGGCAAATATTCCAGTGAGGAGGGTGGCAGCTGTCCCACCTTTTATGGCCCAGCCTCAAAAATCACAGAGGGCCATTTCTGACATACTGTGTTGGTTGAAGCAGCCCCGAGAAACCCACCTGGTTTCCAGGAGGGGAGGACACAGACCATCCTCTCCATGGAAGGAGCATCGAAGAATCGTAGACATATCTAAAAATCACCGCAGTGGCCCTCCCCGATTCTGCATGAGAGCACCTGAACTTTTCCTGAGAGCTCATCATGCAATTTGTGATTTTATATTTATTTCCTATTTGTTCAGTGTCTAGACCAAAAGCGTCTCAAGGGCACGGAGCATGTATTTGTGTGAGCTCAGGCGGTCATGTCGAAACACCACACACCAAGTGCCTTAATCAACAGATATTTGTTTTCTCACAGTTTGGGGGGCTGGGGAGTCCAAGCTCAAGATTATGACAGGGTTTCGTTTCTGACCGTCAGATGGCTGCCTTCACGTCCTCACAGGAGAGAGAGAGAGAGAGGGAGAGTGTCTTCTATTACAAGGGCACTAATCCCGTCACGAGGGCCCTACCCTCGTGACCTCATCTAATTACCTCTTAAAGGCCCCATCTCCAGATACCATCACGTGGGAGGTTAGGGCTTCCACACCTGAGTTTTGAGGGGCACACGAACATTCAGACTGTAACAGTCTCTTTGGTTCACCAATGTACGCCCAGGGCTCTGACTGGTTGATTGACTAAGCGCTGCCGTTGCTGAGAAAGATCATATATGACAACCTAAGATGATTGCTTGTTTACTGGTTCTTTTGGATTCCATTCATCGCGACTCTCCTGCAGTTACATCTGTCACAGAAGAGCCTCAGAGCAAAGCCAGAAAGGACCGTTGCTGTCAGTTAGCGACGGACTCTATTTACCAGGCTCTCCAGCAGGATGGAGACTCCGGAGCGCCTTACGCCATCTGTGGCCTATCGTCCTGCATACACAGGGCCATTAACCTGGTGGAAAATGCAGTTAGGCTGGCAAGGGGAAGTTGAATGACAGCGTTTATATTTAATTTCCAGAGGAGGTTGGCAAAACAGCCCGCCGGAATGGTGCTCTCCACCCATCTGGCTCCCTGGATGTGGTGACGTCATTCACAGTCCATTAGCTGGCACATAAGTTGCCGTCTCTGTCTTGTGGAGGGCATGTGCGTCATCCCACGTTGCCTGGGAAAACAAGCATCAGCGTGCGAGTGCAGGTCGCCGTGGAAATGGTGCTGAATGGGACCCATGGCACGATCATTAACGTGGCCCGGCTTCCGTGGGAGGAAAATGCAGCATCGTTTCCTCTCCATCGTGGGGAAGGGGGGGGACAGAGATAAGGGGGAAAATAAATAGCCTTTTATGATAATCAGTGGGGTCTGGAAAAACCCTGACTTGGCACAAGGTCTTTGAAGCGATGGAACGGAACAAACAGGGAGACACACGGACCCCCTGAGACCCGGCGTTTTCCCCGTCAGTGAGCACTGGCATGGCCTGCTGCCCACTTGTCCAGATGTCGCCGGTGTTGTTTATCAATGCAGGGAAACATGAAGCCAGGGGTCAGATGTCAGCCCCGAATGACATTCACACTCACTGTAGTAATGCAGGGGGTGGAGTTCGATGCCGGGGCCAGTCACGGCGGGGCGGGGGCGCAGGGCTCTCAGGAGGAGCTGGACTCGGGGGCTGGATGTGGGTTCGAGTCCCACTCTGCTCCTTGCTGACAGTGTGACCTTCCGAGGGGGATATTCATTCTCTCTTTGCTTTCGTCCCCGAGCCTCTGAGTTAGGGGGACAAGGTCACTGGGGGGATTAAATGAGTTAATATTCATATGATATTGGTGTTTGCTGTGATTATTATTTTGGCAAACATAGATTATTTGGAGAGGTGGGCAGAGTGGTCTGGGTCATCAGCAATGGGGTACCTCACTGAGCAAACGATGCGAAGTCTTACTGGCCTTTACGTGGCTTTTGGCTTTTCAGGACTGGGAAGGAAAGGAATAAGGCAGACAGGTATGCCCTGGATTGCCAGGAGAAGGCGTATTGGCTGGTCCACCGATGCCCGGTGAGTATTAGCCTTCCTGGCTTCACCCATCTTGTGCACCGCCCCCCCCCCCCCCCCCTTACTCACCATCCCTTTTGGTGGCGCATTTCCCGCTGGGGCTGCGACTGAGTCAGCAGGACGCAGTTGCTCAGTGTTGGGTTAGCGTGCGAGCGCTCTTGGTGGAAGAGGAAAGAGACTCCCTGGGTGGAATGAGCTTGCGGCTCATCTCGTGGTGTTGGGGCTAAGGGGAGTGACCCGCAGGAGGACCCCGAATGAGCTTGCCTTTTAGGAAGGGTGGTTTTTTGTTTTTGTTTTTTTTTGGCCATGACACCTTGGACAAGGAATACAAGAAGAAAAAACTAGAACCCAGGCTCCCCATGAAATGCTGTAGAGAACTGGAAGGCTGCATAGCCCAAGCCAGGCCTGCGTCTCTTGCGCCCTCTCCTTTTCCTTTTCCAGATCCGTCCCCGGCAGCCGAGGTGGGAGGAGGCGAGAAGGAGTGAGTGTGTGCTATGCCTTGCGGCTTAGGGCACACTGTGTCTCTGGCTCAGGGACTTTTAGGGGCCCAGAGAGACTAGCTGTGCCTAAGTGATGTGACTCGTTTTGGCCCATTCCCGGGAATGGTCACCCCCTGGGGTTAACTCTGCTGCCTCAGTTTCCTCCTGGAGAAGACCAGGGTGCTGCCTATGGATTACTAGAGGTGGGAGATGTGAAAGGGATTCTGAAAAGTGAAGAGGTCAAAGCAAATGTTCTTCCTCTTCCTCCTTGAGTTTCCCTGCCTGCTAGCTGACCAAATTCTCAGAACCAGAAAGTGAACTGGGTCGGTCACGGCACCAAAGCTTCCGGATTTTGGAACACTGAGCTCATCGGATTTTGGCCGTTTTGCTTATTTTCTTTCTAAATTCAAAACAGATAACACGTATCGGGTTCCATCTGTGGGGGGTGTTGGTTTCCATGCCTCGTTGCTGAGGTTAAGGTCCTGGAGTTGATCCCCAAGATGCTTGTTGGGTTTTGCTTTGTTCCAGGATTCCTCCTCCAGACAAATCAGTTAGCTGATGCCCGACACAGGTCGCCGGGGCTGGGTGGAATCCACGGTCCTAGAGAAACAGCCAGGCACACGTTTCCCGCCCCCCCCCCCCCCGTGGTAGCCCAGGAGAGAGATCTTTGTATGAGAAGGGCACTGGCATTGTTAAGCCTGCCTTCTGTCATCAGTTCCTGAAGGGAGAGCCTGGTGGGGATAAGGGCACATGGCGGGGGAGCCACTCATTGGGCAAGACGCCCTGGTGCCCGTGGCGCTCGCGACGGAGGGGATTCTGCTCCTTGCAGGGAGGAGAACGGCTTCATGTTACCTGCAGGAGACTCCGTGGTGGGGAAATGCCAGTGTGACTGCATCCCTGGCAAAGTGGTGTAGACTGGCTGTGCACAGGACCCGGCCCGGGTCTCTCTCCTCCCCTCTGTTCCTGCAACCAGGAGGCCCGTAGGGAACAAGGTGCAAGGCAGATGATCGGAGTTCTCCTGACTTCTCCGGGGGCAAGCTCTCAGCCCCCACATCAGGCCGATAAATGGCTGGGTGACTCTTCACAGTAGGATACAAAAGTCCCTAAATTTGACCACGTGACTCTATCATTACTGCTTCCGCCACCGTCTGCCCCGCCTCCACCCCTCCCCCACTGCTGCCACTTCCTGTGCCTGCACCACCATCACCACCACCATCATCGTCATCATCACAGGAGACCTGAACTGAGCACATAACGTGTGCTGGGCGCTGTGCTAGGCTTCACTCTGCATTCGTTCTCTCGTTTCATCCTTGCAGCCCCGTGTGGAAGGTGCTGTTATTAGTCCCATTCTCCGGATAGGGAAGCTGAGGCTCAGGGATGTGGCCGGAGTTGCACAGCTATCGAGGGTCAGACTGCAGAGCGCTCTCTCTTGGTCCCTGTGCCCTTCTGCCTCCCACGGCAATGGCACGTGAGGTCTTAGTGCATCGAAGGCCCTTCTGTCCCCTCCTCGGTCATGAGAGCATCGCGCGAATCCCTGCTGCTCTAACAAACGAGATGCCAGGGTTCAAAGGTAGCCGGTCCCTCTTTGACAGCGCTGGGGAGCCGAGTTCTCAGTGAGGTTCTGATGTCTCTGGAACCGTCGTAAAACCCCACGGACACGAAACTGTTTTCACGTCCGGTCTCTGCAAGTGCTGCTCCCCTGAGTCCAAGCTGCACCAGCAGTCCAAGCTGAGGCCGGGGTGCGTGTGGGTCCTGCTCTCCCGGACTTTCTAAAACACCGGCAGCCTCTCGGAGCGCTCTGTTTGAGAGCATCCTGTTTGAAGTCTGTCTCAGTCTAGACATTGAGCAGTCTCCCTGACAAACCCACGAAGCCCGGCAGCTTAGGGGCTGTCAGACTGTCTCCAGGAGACCCAAACAAACTGTCAGTTCGGTGGGAAGAAAGCCAGCCAGGCAGACAAAGCTTTTGGCTCTGTGAAACGGGAAGCAGCCAGTATGTGGACTGTCCGTAACCGACTGTCGTGGTGTGGGACGTGGCTTGTCGTGACTCGGCATTTCCCCTGTTCACTTATCTGTTCATTGATCTGTGAAACCTTCACGGGCCCCGACTCCGTGCCGGCTGAGTTTGGTGCTGGGAGTAAAATAACAGCTAAGAATCCTTGAGCACCGGCTACGTGCCCGTGGTAAACTCCTGGTGTGGACGATCCCATTTACCTGATGATGATGCTGGCGAGTAGGGAGTCTCCCTATCCCAGTGTGCAGATGGGGCCGGTAGGTTGCACAGCGCTGGGAGATGAATCTGCGTCTGTCTGAGAGGCTCAGAGAGGGCCGGTAGGTTGCACAGCGCTGGGAGATGAATCTGCGTCTGTCTGATGCGCTGCTGCTGTTGGAGGGGCACCCACGTGCGGTCCCCTCTCCCAGCTTGAGGGGCACAGAATCCTGATTGCTGTAACAGGCGAGCAGCATCTCCCGGAGAGAAGGTCAGGGGTGATTGGTTAAGGGAATGGGGAGGAGTCTGGTGCCTGATGCTGTATTGGGGATAGCGTCATGCGCAGAGGCCGAGCCCGGATGTGGATGGTCGTGGCTGAGCCCAGATGCTGCTTGGGACTCAGAATCTGGGTTCTGCGGAACAGGGTCTAGAAGGGGAGAATAGTGAAGGAAAACAATGTTCCTCTCCAGTTTTTTACCCAAATGAAACTGCAGATCTGGGCAGGATGCAAACAACAGTTGATTATGTAAATCAACAGAGGGACAACTGTTCCCTCAGAGAAGTCATTTGGGGGCCTTCCCTGCATCCTTGCTGTGGATCTCCCGAGGATGGGGTCCAACTTCTGGGTCTCCCAAGGATGGGGTCCGCTGACATACGGACCCTGGGTATATGGAGGATATGGTCCAGGGACAGCAGCACTGTGTGCTCTAAATCCCAGGGTCGCTTGTCTGAGTATCATCGAACTGGCCTTCAAGTCAGCCACCAGCGCTGACCTCACCAGAGAAGTGTCTGCCTTCCATTTCCGGTTGAGGTCGGTCTAAATGTCCAACAACAGAGAAACAGCAAAAATAAATTTAAATAAACAGATAGATACATTTAAATCTTTAAATATGAGATGATATCCACTTGAAGGCACATTAGGGAGCTATTAAAATTGTATTTTCCAAGGCCATTTATTGACCTAGGAAAATGGTCGGACCTATAATGTAATGTCCTAAAAACAGGTGGAAAACCCACATATTCGGATTCAAACGAAGAAAGAAATCGACATCTATTTCGTGGGTGTCTGCTCGGTGCCAGGCTCTGGCGAGGCAGTGGAGCTATTGGAATGATGAGCCAGGAGAGGGCGGCCTGTGCCCTCAAGGAGCTGACAGTGTGGCCGAGAGCCGGACGTGGAAGCGAGTACGTACAGAGAGGCAGGACAGCTGGAAAGAGGCAGGGGTCCTGCGTCAGCTTGGGGTCTGGGAAGTGATATTCCAGCCAAGACCTGTCTCCCCACTGCAGCCCCATCTCTGTCTCTTTCCCCTACTTTATTTTGTTTATGCAACTACTTGGTATTTTATTATTTGTTTTCTGTCCTACGCACCGGAAACGTCTGAGCTGGTACGTTAGGGGAAAGAGTGATGATGAATAACAGAACAGGAGAAGGGACAGGAGGGACATGGTAGAGTGCCACCAAGCAGTGTCCATCAGCTCCCGGCCTGGTGCTGCTCCAGAATGCTGATTCTGGGGACGTCACCTCCTCATGGGAGTGGGGGGTACAGAGGGTCTTCCCTAATATGAATTATGATGCATTTAGCAAATTGCCTCTTTGGCTTCTGCCCGAGGGATGTTCTCGGGGTGTCACACTCTGGAGCTCCCCGGGGGAGAGTTGGCTGTCTTTGTGGACTTTCTGCGTGCGGCACTGGGGCTGGAAGGGTCTGCGTGTCTCGTTATCTGCTGGCAGCCCGTCGCAAGGATCGCCCCGGTTTCCTGTGCCCTGGCGGGCAGCTCTGGGTCACCGTCATTCGAACACCCTCTTTCGTGCCAGAAACTGCATCAGCAGTGGTTGTGGGGAACAAAGACTTGATGCTTCCTGATGAATGAATGAATGAATGAATGGATGGGGGCTGGGAGTCTTCCAAACCAGCAGAGGTAGAAAGGCAGCCCCCGGGGCGGCTTTAAGGTCAGGCCGCTGGAATAGGACCACGGCTCAGTTGGGAGATGCGCCGACGAGGCAGGGGACAGGGCAGCAGGGCAGCCAGAAGGGCGTGTGTGGCCGTCTGCAGAGTGGAGGAGAGCCAGCAGGGGCTGGCACTGGGCAGGCTGGCAGGATCGTGACGCTTGCTGGGTGCCTACAGCTCTGAGAGTCAAGGGCGTCTGGTCTGCGCAGCTGAGGGAGGTCCTGTGCTGATTACGGTTATGCAGGTGCACCTGTGAGCATTGGGGCCGCCAAAGTGATAGCAGAACATGGGTCAAGTTCAAAGGAAAGATTTGGAGAGCTACTTGAGGGCTTGAGGAGACAACTGCACTGAAGCCGCTGAGGTTGTAGGGACCAGGAGGGTGGGCTGTGTGTGTGTGTGTGTGTGTGTGTGTGTGTGTGTAAGTCTGTCTTCGGTTACCCTGGGGGGATTTCTTTGTACCAGCTGAAGAGGACAATTCCTAGAACTCATTTTAGGGAAAGGCACAGATTCTGATAACAACCCCCCCAGCCCCCACCCCCATGCTACATTCCATCCTGTTGAAGGCTGGCTTGGACTTCCCATATTGTCCCTCATAACATAGCACTTGTTACAACTGTAATTTATCATTTGTGTGATAAATTGTCAAGTGGCTGCCTTGCCCACAAGACCAGAAGTGCCTTGAGATGCCAGCTGGGGATGCCTTGAAGTGTCACATTCCCCAGAGGCTCCCAGGCTGAGCACAATGTCAGCCATAGGATGTGCCTGATAAGTATTTGTTGATGGAGGTCCACGTGTGTGACAACTGGGGTGAGGACAGCCACTCCCTTCCCCTGTCTTTCTCCCCACTGATTTTCTACTGCTTTCTTTTTTCTCTTCCTTGCCTCCGCTGTGTGCCCAGTATTTGCCCCAGTGGTAGCCTGCTGAGCTAAGTTGGCAGGCTCAGCAAGTAAAATAGAGGATGCCTACTTAAGTTTGAATTTCAGATAAACAGCAAATGATTAATGTCACAATATTTTTATGCTTATTGTATATTTATATTGAAAACATATGGAATATATTTTTATTAAATCATGTATCAAATTTTTTTGTCATTTGTCTGAACTTCAAGCTTAACTGGGCATCCTGTATTTTATTTGGTAACCATACCTCTGAGCCAGACAAGTGGCTGATCCTACTGGGATTGAATCTAACAGGGAGAAAGCTCAGTGGCCTCCTGCCCCAGTGTAGTAGGCCTGGTTGATCACACGTGTTTGGGAACTTGATGGTGGCCTGCACCAAACTAACGAAGGAAGTGAAAGGCCCAGCTTGCTGGCCAAGAAATTGGGAGAGACCAAGCAAGATTGGCTGGAGAGTTGGTTGCCTGATGGAGAATAGGACTGGTAAAGGCTGAAGGCCCCATTTTGGGCCAGGCCTTTACACACGCCATCTTAACATGAATACAAGGCCTTGCTCAATAATGGCTACCTTCTGCTGAGTGCTTTGCACATCCTATTGTTAAATCCTTAACAAGAACTTGACAGGTAGGAGGGATCATCTCCATTTCTCAGGAGGGGTAGCGAGTGTAGAGAGAAGTAGTTTCCAAAATCTTCCTCACCGCTGGGAAGTGGCAGATCCAGGATTGAAACCCAAAGGTGTTGACTGAAGCCTGGACTCTTCAAAGCACTGTACCGTAGGGTGAAGAAGGAGCACTGCCAGAGGAGTCAGAGTCCCATGTACTAATCCCAGGGAACTCTTGGATTTTAGTTTTAGCCATCCATCCATCCATCCATCCATCCACCATTCCAGCCATCTATCCTTCCGTCCACCTACTCATCCATCCATCCATCCATCTATCCATCCATCCATCCATCCATCCATCCATCCATCCATCCATCTATACATCCATTCACCCACCACTACGCACACCTATCCACCCACCCATCCATCACACTGTGTTGGGTTCTGGGGATGCCGTGGTGGTGGAACAGCCCCATGAATCTTCCCAGCTCACCCAGAGGGTCTTACAATAGCTGTGGCTCCCCATGGGCTAAGCCACAAGCCCTTCTCAGCTCAGTCTCATAATTGGCAGTTTGGCCAAGACCCAAAGTTAATCAGAAACTGGATATTCTTCCAGTGGTGGTTCTTACATTGTTTTTTATTCTGTTCAGCCGGGAATGAACAATGTGCTGGACTATGGCCTGGACCGAGTGACCGATCCACATGAAGTTCAGGTAAACCAGGTAGGTCTCAGCTGCATACTTTGGGCAGGGCCTAGGTCAGGTTCTTAATTGTGTCCACCCTTAATTGTGTCTGTTGGGGCAATGATGTCTCCCCGTTGGGACTTCCAAAAAGACATCTTGTAATCCCAGTGTCAGGAAGGGGACAGGCCGTGACAGAGGTCTTGTGTGATGAGAGATGAGAGAACGTAGAGTGCAGGTCAGAGCAAATGAGATCTAGGTGGTCGAGCTTCAGACTTTTCTGAGGCTGTTCCCCTTTTAAAAATCTGATGAAAATTATGAACCCATTCCGCCCAAAGCTGCCCAGACAGACGTTTTGCACACAATCTCAGCCAGTTCCCTGACCTCCTGGAGGCTCTAGGCCCCAGGCTCAAAACCCTTGAGCCAACTTGGGGTTTAAACCTTAATCCACATGACCCGGAATGTCACACTTTCTTTTGCATCTCGGTAGGGTGGGGCCTTCGCGAAGATTGTCTTAGGCTTTTAGGTTTAGAAGGACCCTTTTCGCATATAGGCCACCACTTATGATGAGTGGCCATTTTCCTAAGATAATTTTTATTCAAAGAAATGCAGTGCATAAGCTGTTGAAGCAGTGGGCATCCAGGGTAGGGTTTCTCAACCCTGGCACTATTATTTGGGGCCAGATAATTCCTGGGGGGATTTCTTGCATGCTGTGGGGTGTGGAACAGCACCTCTGGACTCTACCCTCGGGATGCCAGTCACTCCGTCCCCTTCCCTGCCAGCATCGCAGTCCTGACAATCACAGATGTCCCCAGACATTGTCCAGTGTGCCCTGGGGAACAAGATTGCCCCGACTTAGAACCGTGGAACCTAAAACCCACTTGAACTAGTCTTAGATGCTTCCATTGCTTTCTGTCTTATGTTGTCCGCGGGCAGCAAGGGATCAGGGACATTTTAGCCTCGTGTGTCATCTCTAAGCCTTGGCAGTGCCTAACACCTTGAGTGGGAGGTGGGAGGAATATGCTGGAAAGGAGGAAGAAGGAAGTCCACTGGGACCTGGAACTCAAGATGGCTGTGGGGACCCCCACCAGGGCATGGGACAGAGGCATGGGTTTAGGGATGGAGTCCATATGGAGAGGGGACATTGAGTCCCCAGAGGGCATACCCTGGGGCATTGCTAGGTTCCTTGCCCACAACTCAAAGTGACCCTGCCTTTGATACATGTATGGCACTGTCAGCCTTCGTGGCCTTTTCCACGTTCTCCTCGTCAGATGACAGATAATTGCTGAGGCTTGTAGGCTTTGTTGCTATGGAAACAGAATCATCAAGGAAAATACTGAACCGGGGTGGAAGATTTGCTTTTTTTTTTTTTTTTTTTTAAATGGATAACCGGCAGTTCTGGAAGCCTCTGTGGTGTGGAGGAGGGGAAGGTACAGGTGGAAATCACATCGCTCTACTCTGACCCTAGCCAGCTGGGATTTGGCTTTCCTGTGTGTGTGCATGCGCGTGTGTGTGTGTGTGTGTGTGTGTCTGTCTGTCTGTCTGTGGTGCAGGGGGCCTTATACTCCAGCTCTGGGAGGACAGCTGAGGAGCTGAGGTGCTCCATCCTCCATGCTATTTGGGGGTAACTTCCAAGGAGCCTGGCCAGACCCCTCCTCACTGAGAGAACATCTTCAGGCTCACGGGCGGTCAGGCTGGGAGAAGAGCGTACCTTCCGGTACTTAATACCTGCTTCTTGCCAGACGGAGCACCCGACCGTGCATGAGGCTGGGGGCTGTCCCTCCCGTGGCCATGTTTGACATGGGGTGCTTTCACTTTGCTTACCCTTCATCTCTCTCTCTCTCTCTCTCCCACCAGCTCTCTTTCTCCTGTCTGCACTCTGACTGTCCTGGAATATTCCGAAGAATAAAGAACCGTAATTCTCATGCGAGCGGGACCTCTCCTGCTCCGCCAGCCCCCGTGTGTCAGGCCCAGCTGTTGGGGGGACAGAGGCTGGTGCCATGTTTGATACGTTGGCAACGTTTCCCACCGTCTGACTAAGTGTCCCCTGTTTTCTGTGGTTTATCTGCCCTGAGCGGAGAGGGCCAAGAGGACACGAAGTGTCTTCAGTGAAGCCTTGGGCATGCAGAAGTTCTGGATTTTTGTCTCATTCCAGAGAAGAGCTCTCATTGCTGGTTTGAAGAGAGAGGCCATTTCTGAGAATTAGTGAATTCTTGAAAAGATGCTTATTTTCCTTAAATGGAGGCAAATAGCCCAAAAGCAATGAACACCATCAAGCATGAAAAAGAAGGCTGTTCATTTGGCAGGTGTCCTAGGGCTCTGGGTGACCCACCTCCTCAGACTGGTGACCGCCAGTTGGTGTGGCTGCCCAGCCCTGGGAGGAACTGCCCGTGGTCCCAGGGCCGCACCCAGAGAGCATGTCCTCTCTCAGTTCCCATGAGTTGGGGCCCACGCAGTCCCCCATCTTTCTTTTATTTCAGTGAGGAGACAAAATGGTGGCTGGGCACTAGTCTGGCGGTGGGTAGGGGTATGCCCAGGTCTGGCCCTTCCTCCCGGACCCTGACAGGGTGACCATAGTCATTTTGAGATGAGGGCCAGTGTGGTGTGCTGCAGAGAGTTTTGACCTCACTGTGAGTCCCAGCTCAGCCACGCCCCGGGCGTGTGATGTTGGATAAGCTCTTGAGTCATTCAAAGCCTCACGTTTCCTTACCCATAAAATGGGAGTAACAGTAGCCCCTTCCTCAGAGGATTAAATGAGATCATTTATGTGAAGTGTCTGGAGTGGTGTCCAACATGTAGAGGCACTCCACGGACAGTAGCTGTCATTATCCTAACGGTCGCCTTTCTGTGAGAGACGTCATTTCTGGGATGGTGCAGGAGAGGGTCCTGCACTTTTCTAAAAGACAGAGAGGGAATGTGATTGGGGAGGGGAGGGACGGCTTAGGGAAGAGAATGGACTTTCAGATTGGGCCCAGGTCAAATTCCTGGTTATGTCACTTATTGGCTATATGACTTCCTAGGTCTGTGGCCCTTGCTCTTCTCTGATCCCATTACCCACCCCCCCCACACCCTTCCAGTCTGCACCCAGGGTCAGTATCATGGGGGGGCGACCTGTGCCCTGGGCCACAGCTGTGCACTCAGTAGGGCCCTGTGCTTGGGTTAATGTTCTCCTGGCACTGCCTTAAAATTCTTAATACTTTCATTGCACGAGGGGTCCTGCATGTGCATTTTGCACTTGGCCCTGCAGGTTCCTCGGTCTGTCCTGCCTCCACCTGGTCAGGAAGCTTGCGGCAGGACAGACTACTTTAGGTGACTGCAGCCTCAAATTCTTGTCTCTTTGCGTAGGTCGCTGCCTCCCATCCCCAGTCTGCTTTGCGTTAACTCCGCCGGTCCCCAGACTTCCCGGTTTCTGACTTTTGGTCCTCTCTCTGCTCTCAGTGCCTGTGTTCCCCGATTCCTCATGGTTGTCCCAATCTCGTGTTTCACTCTGTGGCTTGCCCGACCCCTCACCTCTGTTTCCACGTATATTCCTGCCTGGCCGCCTGGTCCCAGGGTCCTTGCTTGTCCCTTCTCCTCGCTTCCACAGCCCTGTCTGCTGTGGCCCCAGGCCCTCCCAGGTCATGGCCTGACTGACCCCTCCTGCCCTATGACAATTGTCTGCAGCCCCCGCCCGGGTTTGGAGGCCAACAAGGCTCTAGAGGCATCCCTATTTGGGTAACTCCGTGAGGGAAAAAGAGTAAGTTAGAATTCCAAGAACGCGTAGCAATTGAAGATTCCCTAGGCAGAGTATCTTACTGTGGCACAGTGTGTCACTCGGATGAGGAATAAAGGAGTGACTTCCCTCCAGGAGGGCCGGGTTGAGAAGGCAGGGGGTCTGGGCATGCATTACAGGGAAAGAAAATTGTTCATTTCTTATGTCGTCATGCAGTGGTTGTCTTTGAATTGCTTAGAAATGTGCGTGCAGGGGTGTGTGTGTGCATGCAGGGGTGTGTGTGTGCATGCAGGGGTGTGTGTGTGTGTGTATTTTTTAATAACTTCACTTTAATGTCTTTTTTATGGCCTTTGGCTAAGTAATAACATGGACAGGTTTATGAGATTTAACAAATAAAAATACTGGATGCTCAGTTGAATTTGATTATCAGATAAACCATGAATAACTTTAGTGTAAATACGTCCCAAATATTGCAAGGGCATCTTGTGTTTTATCTTGTTGTTAGTGTCTACACCACACTGAGCCTCTTCTCAGGAACAGTCTGGGAACCCTACTCAGTAGCGCTCTGTGTCGAGCCTCTGCTCTGTGCAGGTCACCTCTGTGTATTATCTCATTGAATGCCCTTCCCCTTTTGCAGTCCCCCTTTACAAAGGAAGAAAGAGGCTTTGAAATGCTAAATAACTCATCCAAAGCTGTATAGCCAATAAGTGACAGAACCAGGAATTTGACCTGGGCCCATTCTGAAAGTCGTTCTCTTTCCTAAGCCTCCTCTCCTCTCCCCTCCCCAATCACATTCCCTTTCTTTTAGAAAAGTCCGGGACTCTCTCCTGCACTGTCCCTATGTCCACACACCCTTAACAGGACACAGATGCCCTGTATGTCCATCTAGAGGAAGCTGATCCCATGGAAAGCCATTTTTAAAGCTGGAAATGACCAGTAACGTCCATGTGGGAAATCCAAGGCAGAGGCGGGGAAGCCATCAGATTCCCAGAGGGTGGCTGGTGATCCCGGGAATCCGGACGGAAACAGCAAACCACATCGCCAATGCAGAAGCCCTAATGGGGCAGTAAAATCAAATGAAGTGAATTACAATATGAAATATTTTAACACACCAAAGACTGAGATAATAGCCCCCGAAACATATTAGGCTAAAAGCCAGGCCATGCCAGGCAGAGGAGAGATGAGCGAGTGTGTGTGGTTGGGGTTGACCTGCAGGGACAGCTCCCCTCGGAGCCCAGAGAAGGTCAGGCAGACTGAGAATCTGGCTCCTTTAGTCTCTCTTGGTCTGCTCAGGAGCCCCGTGCTTGCAGGAGATTTGATCTTGCCTCCTGGGCACTTGGCACGAAGGTGTTCATGAACTCTGGCTGCTGAGCACAGGCCTAGCATGACTGAGATCTTCACCATTGTTCGTGTGTTTTCTTCCTTAGCCTTGTGGCGAGGTCATTGACATATAATGTACTTAAATTTAAGGTGTACGGTGGGATCGTTAGAACTATGTATGTATTGCACAGTGATTACCACAATAAGGTTGGTTAACACCTCCACACCTTTGCATAATTAGGATTTTTTTTGAGTGTGTGGTGACGGCAATTACGAGCTACACTCTTGAACAACTTTCAAGTGTGTTAAACGGTCTTGTTAAACGTGCTGTGTGTCGGATCCCCAGATCTTATTTCTCTTCTAGCTGGGAGTTTGTTTTACTGTCATTGGTGTCGATTAAAGAGTGTGCCCTGTCTTTCTGTTTCATCTTGTGATTGGGGCTTTAGCTCTCTTTTTGTTTTAATTTTAAAACAAATTTTACATGGCCGGACAGAGTCATTCCACGGGGCAGCATGTGTGGCTCTAAGGCAAAGAAGGAACTGGTGCTCGGTATCCCCAACTGAAAATCAGAATGAGAAAACTTCCCTCCCTTAAGCTTTGTAAGGGGTCAGAGAGGGGTAAATTGCCCTGATCGCTAAGTGGTTACTGTTATAAGCAAAAGTCCCACGTCCGCTTTGAACAGGAGGTGTAGACCAGTAGATATGATTCTTAACCCACTTCAGCACACTCTAACAAGAGAGTGTGATTGTATTAGATTTGAATGCAAAGCCACTCTGGTCCCAGGGTCCTTTTCTTCCTGAAATGCGAGTCTTCTAAAACAGTGCCTTATGTTAAGAGACGATGGTAACAGACCGTCAGTGTGGTTGCCAAAAATATGGATCATTTAGGGAATGTCTTCAACTGTTTAGGTTGAAAAATATTCTATTCTATTAAGCTTAGAATACATCTCCATTTTTTCTATGCCTTTAAGCACACGGCAGTCATCATTTATCTGAGGGTTTTTTTTGCACCTACTGTGCGCCGGGAATTGTGCTAGAGGCCGGCATGGTCGCCCTGCTCTTAATGGTGCCTGGTGGGTGATACATATATGAAATAGAATGACACAAACAAATATTCAATTACAGTTGCGGTAAGTGCTATGAAGGAAGAAGTTAGGGTGCGTGTGAGTCCAAAACAGAGAGACCTACCTTTAATTTTCTGAGATAACTCTCCCTACTCCCGCACCCAGGAAAAAGGATTTCCTATGAAAAGCAGTTACATAAAAGCAATCTAATGAAGCAAAATGAAACCCCGCATGGGTTAGAAAGGAGAGATAAGTATGTGACATTCCAGATTAGACCTTCCTCTATTCCTTGTCAATGGGCTCAGGGGTCAATACTTATTTTGCTAACTGGCTAAGGGAAATAGTGTCCTCCTTGGGCTTCTGATTCTCGTCCCGGTGAAGATCTGGTTGTATGAAGCTGCTTGGATACTGGCAGCTAGGAACGAAGATGATCAATTTAAAGTATGATCAGTATGCTGATCTTACAAAGTATGCTTTGTAAGATCAGTACCAAGCAGCCGCTGGACACAATCAAACCTAGAAAAACCGAGACTGGAATCACCAGCTGTGCCCGACTTCCAGGAGTTGCAGGGAGCAGGAAAGTGATGGTAAGGAAGCATGTCAGATTAGAGAGGATTTTAGTAGGAGACAGGTCTGAATGGTTTCCAGAAGCTTCTAAGAGCCTATACCTGGAGTTTCTTTTAAGAGCCAGCCTTTCTCTGCTCTATTGCAAAAAACCCAGAGAGAGGATACCCTGCAGCTCTCCCCGGGCATGAACCTGCTTTGGCTGCTTCAACAAGAGGATAGGACCCACCTGATATGATCTACTTTGGTGCAGCTCCACTCTGGGTCTTGGCTTTTGGCGGACTCTGGTCTCAAGTTTTTTAACTGTGTGCTTTATGTTTGGCAATGTGGCTTTTCCCCCCCTCAATTTGTATTGGTCCAGTTGTTATGAATACCTGAGGAATGGATCTCACCCTTCATTCAGAGCTCTCTGCTGGGAGGAAGGAAACAAGCTTCCCAGCTGCATACTTGCTTCCCCATCTTTATGTCTGAGTCCATTTAGGATGGCTCTGTAGGCACTATGGTAGCTTGGGACCAATCCCAGACATCGTCTTGAATTCATCTTGGCTTTTGGGAGAACAGCATACAGTTATAGTAGTAAATCATACGTGTTCCCTCATCAGAGCCTTAGTTGAATTAATTCTCCGGTGGTGGTGGTCGTGGGGAAATCCTGTCTCTTAAGCAAGAAAAGGTGAAACTGTTTTTTTTCATGGGCAAGGATTTTTATTTCTCAAATGGGTATTTGAACTGTAATGACTTAATGGCATCTGTTTAATGGTTTTTGCTTCTTTGTTTTTACAGAAACAAACAATCACCGCTGTCAGAAAAGAGGTAATGAGTTTCCCGGTCCCAGGGAAGTTTGATTTTCAGTCCTCTGACAAATTATGTGTACTTTCGCTTTATGCTCTGTCCTCAGTAATGAAATGAAAAACCATGTGTAATGTTCCAACGATTATTTCTAAATTAATGGACCACACAGAGCGACAAAGCAGCTTTTGTAAGATCTAAATGGATCAGTGCTGAGGCTCAGGATAGGAAAAACCATCAGAAGGCCCAGATCTGAGAGACGTGGCCTGGATGCCCAGTGTCTGCCTCCTCACCCCGGCCCCTGCTCCTACGGTGACAGGGCCATTCAGAACCTCTCTGAAGAGGCACACTACCTGTTTTGGCACACCTTGTGTCCAGGGCCCAAGACAGAGCCCTGGAAGGTGTTGGCTCCTGAGGTTAGCCCTGCTCTGTGAGCCAGAGACACTTGAGGGAAAAGCCAAGCAGCCATCTCCATGTCTGGATGTAATGCTCCTTAGAACTTTCTGTATTTCCAATCGGTGCCTTTTCCCAGACTGATACATGATGGGCTATGGAGGGCCCTCATTTGGAGTTCGGGGTCACCTGTTTCCTGTGCCCTGTTAGTACTATGGTGGGTGGCTTGAGGGCATGGGGTGGTAGGTAAGTGGCTTCTGGCTCTGGGGGCCACGTGTAAGTGCCAGTGTTAGCGACACTCAAGGGTGGGGAAGTGGGGCATCTTCTAACCACCGTGTCTCTTTCAGATCATGTATTACCAACAGGCCTTAACGAGGTCCACCGTGAAGTCATCAGTGTCCCTCGGAGGGTATGTTCCTAATTCGTTGGTCTTGCTGAGGTTTGAACAAGAAGCAGACAAGAGGAGAACTTTCTGCTTCAAGGCAAACTTAAGCCATCACGGGTGGGCATACGCTTCTAAGGAACTCTGAGGGGCGAAACCAGACTTTTAAGGGTTAAATACTTCGTTCCTCAGTCTGTGTGTGTCCAGTTCTCATCTTGGGTTAGGCGAAATTAGGAATGGGTGAAGTGTTATAGAAGCCTCACCTTTCTTGGAATCTGCTAATGTGTGGATGGAGAAGGTGGGAAGAATTGGAAGTTCATAGACTTTGCCCTGCGGGGGATAGACCGTAGCTGTGTTCCCATCAGTCCCCACTCAGCTTTACTAGTGGAGTTTACTGGTTCAAGGTACTATTAAATGTCCATTGGTAATCTTTGAATTAAAATCCCATTACGATACATTGGAAATTGACATTTGACTTATTGAACGCTCAGGGAACCTTGATTCAGTCCCCCATACAATATTCCTGGGGAGACACAAAAGGATTTAGTGCCCCCCCCCAAGATGTAAGCAGTTATCCTTTTAAAATGTGGAATTCATTTTAGGATTACCTTGCTAACTCTAAAATTTTCCTGCACACATGAAAATGGACTTGGCTTATTTCAGGAGGGGTACAGCATGACTGCTTTTTGGTTTTGACTGTGTGAGACTTGAGTATGGTACAGAGATTGAAGATGTTGTATTTTTTCATTGCCTTTCTTCCAATACAGTTAGGGGTTAGGCTCCTATAAAAATCTGCAGCTCTCTTTTTTACATCTTCCCAAATCCCTAGTTTGCAATCATACCACCTGGCTGAGAAAACGTGCCCTGACCTCACCTACATTTTTCCTGCAGCTTTTGAGCTGCTGAGCTCTGTCGGTCATAGGGCAGTGTGTGCCCGTATACTCAGTGGATACTCAACTTTGGGTTATAACGATAATCATTGTTTTATGATAAAGTAAAAACCGTCTACCGTGATGTTCCAGAAATGCAATTTAACGAAACCAAACAGAAAGCACACTGAAGGAGACTCGAAGGCTACTGGATACTTCTTACACCCACTTCCCAATTTTTATTTGTTTTGATGCTTCATTACCAGAATTTGACATCATTTGTGGTTAGACCTGTGGACCAGTGTTCTTTTTTCTTCCTTTCGGTTGCTCCATTGTGAAGGCCTTGCTGAGAAATAAGAGGGTCTTGGGAGAAGTGAAGCTGGGGAGCTTGAGTTTTGCACAGAACTATAAGCCTAATGCTCTGGTCTGTCTCTAGGGCGTGGGTTCTTCTGGCCGTGGGCAGACACCATAGCAGGTGTCTCGTGTGTATACCGTGGATGCCATCCCCCATCTGAGGGGTGGAGGCCCAGCACACCAGGAAACGTCCTGCCTAGGAAGGTCTAACCCACATAGAAGGAATTAGCTCTTGTTCACAATTGTGAATGTGGGATTCATATCTTAGTGAGACCACAGGCTTTGAGTGATGAATCTAAGTTCCCAAACTTGGGCGTTCTCCTGACAAACCTGATGTGGCGGCAGAATCTCAGAGAGACCGTGGCAACCTCATGCTTCCAAGATGGCACCCAGACTGGTTGGAACCCCTGCAAACCGAGTCAGCTTTGAATTTGGAAAACTGCTGATATAATATAAAGAGGCCTTATTTTAAGGAAATCGGTGCAGTAGAGAAATCGCAAAGGGATTGGATGGGAAGACGATGTTTCATCTCACGAGTAGAACAGGGACAGATCCTGTCAGATACCTGCCAATCCCGAGGGCTATTAGAGCATTTTTCTAAGAAGGCAGTAATAAGTGTGTCACTAAATCGATAAAGAGAAAGGAGGATGGGCTGGTCAATGAAACTGAGTATCGATTTCTTCTCTTGGGTGTCAAACTTCTAGGAAATCTTTTTCCATTTGCTTTTCAGGATCGTCAAATACAGTGAGCAATTTTTGTCCAATGATGCCATCATGTCGGGCTGCCTCCCTAGCAATCCTTGGATAACAGATGACACCCAGTTCTGGGACTTAAATGCCAAATTGTATGTATTTGATATATTGCTGTTATAAGAAAATAGCTTTTTGAATTATAATTCATGTGCCGTACAATTCACCCCATGAAAGTGTGTGCGAGTCAGTGGTTTCTACTATATTCCCAGAGTCATGCAAACATCACCACAGTTAATTTTAAAACCTTTCATCACCCAAATAAGAACCCCCCCTCACCCCCCCAAAACCCCTCCGGTTCTAGGCAACCACAAAACTACTTTCTGTCTCTGTGCCTTTGCCGACCTTGGACATTTTGTATCCATGGAGTCATATAATATGTGGTCTTTTGTGATCAGTTTTTTTCCACTGAGCACAAGGCTTTTAGCGTTCATCTGTGTGGTGTGGTGGATTAAATACAACATCCTTATTTATGCCGAGTGATAGTCACTGTAAGGAGATAGACTTTTTTTTTTAAAAGATTTTATTTATTTATTCGACAGAGATAGAGACAGCCAGCGAGAGAGGGAACACAAGCAGGGGGAGTGGGACAGGAAGAAGCAGGCTCATAGCGGAGGAGCCTGATGTGGGGCCTGATCCCATAGCCCAGAGCCGAAGGCAGATGCTTAACTGCTGTGCCACCCAGGCGCCCTGGAGATAGACTTTTTATTAATCCATGTATTAGTTGATGGACATTTGGGTTGTGTCCATCTTTTAGCTGTTATGAATAATACTGCTGTGAACATTCGTGTCTGGGTTTTTGTGTGGACGTATGTTTTCATTTCTCTTGGGTGTGTATCTAGGAGCGGAAATACTGGGTCAGATAGTAACTCTATATTAACACTATATTGCTTCTGAAGAGAAAACAATCATCTTGATGGCTTTGCATTTTTGACACCTAACGAGAGAAAAAATAAGGTCCCGGAGGGCAGGGCCCTCCACCTGCCTTGGCAATTACACCACTCACTCCTTTGCTCTGTTTGTGAATTATAAACAGTTATGGCTCCTGACTGGGCCTGCATAAGCCTGTCATTTGCAAGAGGGACAAAGGCAGAAGTGCAGAAGGAGAGCAGAAGCCAGTGAAGGAAGAAGAAAGGGTGTAGTAATTACATAGAGGGAAAGATAGAGGAGGAGGAGGGGAGGAAGGAAGGCGCTGATAGCAGTGGATAAGGCAGGTGGGGTGATGGGAAGAGAGCATCAAGTGCATACCACAGTTCAGGTCACCACCAAGGTCATTATCACGTAAGGGATGAGAAACAAGCAGGTAGCACAGATCCAGCCGAGTAAAGAGGCATAGCTTCCCCATAGCTTGGGGGAACCCTTTTACCCATTCCTCCTGGCCTGCTGTGGGCAGCTGATGGTGTAAGGAGGGCACTCACCTGGAGTTTGGGGTCACCTGTCTAAATGTCACCTGCAGAGCCAAAGACTCTGGAACCACCTTCTGGAGAGGCCTCCCTCCCACTGTGGGAGCTCTAGTTATTAGGGTGGTTTTCTGGAGCTTACGCCTGCCTCCCAGTGTGTCAGGGCAGAGAAGTGACCTGAATGTCCTTGTGCGCAAGGGTGTGCAGAGTTCAGCTCTCCGGGGAGGAGAAGGCAGAACCATCCGGCCAGGAAAAGGGCTGTCCCAGGAGGCCTTGGGACGGAGACGTGGAGAGCCACTGAATGTTAAATGAAGTGGAGACTATGGTATCCAAGCGTGAGGCAGAGATTTGCCGGGGGAAAGAACAGGGGTGATGTTTCGTGGAGGAGCCGTCTGTTGTACCATGGGGGCGATGCCAAACGTCCCCCTGAAAACAGGAAGCCTTGTTCTGAATGGTTTAGATCGTAAAGCCTTATTAAAATCACCTGGGAGGCTTAAAAGCGGAAAAACAAACAGAAACCAATGTCCTGCCCTCACTCCCAAAGCCTCTTAATTGGCCCAGGTGACCTTCTTATCCTCACCAGGGGTCTTTAAAAGCTCCCATTGACTTTAATGAATAGCCGGGGTTCCTAACACTGGTGTGGAGCAGTGGCTCCCAGCGAGGTCCCTGGACCAGTCGCTGCGGCCTCAGGGGGGGAGCTGGTTAGAAATGCAAATTGTTGGGGGGCGCCTGGGTGGCACAGCGATTAAGCGTCTGCCTTTGCCTCAGGGCGTGATCCCGGCGTTATGGGATCGAGCCCCACATCAGGCTCCTCCGCTGTGAGCCTGCTTCTTCCTCTCCCACTCCCCCCCTGCTGTGTTCCCTCTCTCACTGGCTGTCTCTCTCTGTCAAATGAACAAATAAAATCTTAAAAAAAAAAAAAGAAATGCAGATTCTTGGGCCTCACTGACCCCTGTGAATCCGAAGCTCGGGGGACAGCGCCCAGCAAACCGTGTGTTCATGAGTCTTGCAGGTGATCCTGACTCACGCTGAAGTTTGCACACCATTATTTTTGTTTGTTTTTTGGATCTGTTTCTTATATGACCTTGGTCTTCTCAGCAATAGCACGGGGGTGACAATGGTCAGCTCACAGCGTTCTCTTAAGGACGCAGTGACGGGCACCTCCGGCGCAGAGCCCCACGGGCCGTGCGGTCTGTAAATGGTGGCCCTTAACGTCAGCCCAGGGCTGCTGCTGTTTTCACGCTGTTGTTTGAGAAAGCACGAACTTGCTTGGCTGACTTTAGATCCCTTGTGTTGTAGCGGTCACGGTTCCAGCGGCTGTAGTCCTGGGAGGTGTGCTGTCCTGGACCTGGAAACCTTTGTTTCCAAGGGGCTGTGTTGGGTTCTGGAGAATTTTATAAGGAAGAGGAGAAAAGCCAGCTCTTTTTCTCATTTTCTGGAATGTTAGGGCTCAGCTCTCCCTACCTGGAGCAGCGAGACCTTTCCAAGCAGGGAAGTGGCGTGGGACTTGCGTCTTGGCCAGGGCTCTGGAGGAGGGCACATCTGTGACAGTAGGGTCTGCCTGGGGCTCGGGGCCTGAGAGCAGGCACGGGAAGAATCGTTGGCTCCTCCTAGATGCGTCTGTGCTCCCGTGGTGAAGGGGCGTGGGACAGGGTGGCAGTGGCCACAGCACCCGTCACCGGTGCTGCTCTGGAATCTTCTTCTGGTCTGGTGCAGTGGCCTGACCGACACTCTCGGGCCAGTCTCCCACAGGCCTTGGAGGGGGCATCTGTGTTCCTGTGCCCTGAAGAAGGGAGCGGGCTGGAGTGTGAAGCTGTTCGTGCTGGGTATCCTTCTCACCTCTGGGGTACCAGCTTTCCACATGCGCCCCGGGGCACTTATCTGAGGCTGCGTGTTCCTAGCAAGTGATTACTTGGATATTCCGTTTGTGCAGGGATTGAGGCGGGAGGACTGGGTTGAGCCCTGGGCCGTGGGGCTCGTGAGCTTAATGGGGGCCCTTGCCTCGCATTGAGTGTCTGGCGTTATTTACAAATCATCATCCTTGCAGGGTGGAAATCCCAACCAAGATGCGGGTGGAACGATGGGCTTTCAACTTCAGCGAATTGATCCGAGACCCCAAGGGCCGACAGAGTTTCCAGTACTTTCTCAAGAAAGAATTCAGTGGTGGGTCTTTGATTTTTTTTAAATATAATTTTTACTTTTAGAAACACTCCTGTCATGTCTGGCATAGGGTTTCGGGGATTTCTCGGTAGATGTTTTCCCAGCTCTGCTCCTGTGTGCTCTCCTTGGACCTGTCCTTTCCATCTGTTCCAAGAGGCCCCACAGTCGGCGGGGGGGCAGGGGATTGAGTCCGCTGACGAAATTCACGGCACGTGACTCCCATCTGCAAGGGCTCCGTCCCCTCCGGCTGTTCTCACTTCCTCATGCTGATTCTGGGGTCACCGGTTCAAGAGTCCCACGTCCCCTGCCGCTAAGTGCAGCTCCTTGGGGGACCCTGGCTAGAAGGGAAGCAGAAAAGCAAACTTGCCCTTTTTGTCTGGCAGCCTGGTTTCCTTCAGCTCAGTGCTTCTCGGCCCAGCTGTGCCTTCGATTCACCTGGGGGTATTTTAAAAGCACATCTGCCCGGATCCCATCTCCAGGCGCTCCTTTTATATTGGTTCGGGGTGGGATCTCCGCAGGTGTGAGAACTCCCCAGGTGATTCTAATACGTGGCTGTGACTGAGAGCCACTGTCTCAGCTCCCGCTCTGTGCCGACATACAGGGCGTTAGGAGTGTGCCGGTCTTAGTGGGACTAGCGGGGCCCCATTTTAGACTTCGGGTGTCTCAGCCTGGTAGCACTTGTAAATGCTCAAATGCACTGCCCTGAGAACCATCTGGGAAAATTAAAGGCAAGATTAGGACCAATTTCATCAGGTAGAGCATTCAGGTGGCTTCTCCAGCCTTTGCTGGAAGATGTGATTTTATGGGATTTGTCCATTTGTTTACTGAATCCCCAGCCCTGCAGAGCATCGTCCTATTTGAACCTCCATTCTCAGCCGCTTGCTGCCAAGACCCATTTGTCTATGGGGCTGCGCCTGAAACTAATCCCAGGGGACACGCCATTAGCCTGCTTGACTGCCTGATGCAGCACATTACATTATAATATGGATTCCTGACAATCCTTCTCTCTAATCAAGCCTAATTGCCATGATATGATAAAACCCAGAACAGATGATGGGAAAGGCAAGTGCTTTTAGCTGCCCCCCCCACCGCCCCACCCCCGCTCCTGCCGCAAGCAACTCTAGAAGAAGAGGATAGGGTGCCATCTAGTGGCAAAATGACAAACCGCACCCTGGACTTGTCCCACCCAGTACTTGGTTAACGGTGAGAATCCGTTGAAGATTTCCCTGTGTTATTAAAATAGTATTTCTGGTGATCTCCTCAAGAGATTCCTGAGGCTTCAGGGGTAAACAGGGAAGATGAATTGTGAATTTTCTCATTTAAATAGCATTTTTAAAAAATTGAGATCTACTTCTCATACCATAAATACATGTAATATGTAATTCACATGCTGTAATCCTTTTAAAGTGTACTGTGCCGTGGTTTTTAGTATATTCACAAAACTGCACGACCATCATCACTATATAATTGTAGAACATTTTTACCACCTCACAAAGAAACCCCTTACCCGTTAAAAGCCGTTCCCTCTTCCTCTCTCTTTCTCTGCCCCCCCCACCGCTGCCCCCAGCTTTCCCCTCCCCTACCAGTCTTAGTTGACCACTGATTTATTGTCTATCTTCATGGATATGCCCGTCCTGGACATTTCATATAAACAGAATCATGCAATGTGTGGCTTTTTGTCTTCTTTCACGCACAGTCTTTTCAGGATTCATCCCTATTAGAGTATTTAAGGTGTTTCATTCCTTCTTATGACCAAATAATATCCCATTGTATGGATAGACCACGTTTCCTTTATCCATTCATCATTTGGTGGTCCTTTGGGTTGTTTAGACTTTTTTGGCCATTGTGAATAAGGCTGCTTTGCACATTCATGCACACATTTTCATGTGCTCATTTAATTTTTTTATGGTGATAAAAGATTCATCACACAAAATTTATCATTCTAACCATTTTTAAATGTATGGTTTGGTGGTGGTCAGGGCATCCACATTGCTGTGCCTCCCTCACCACCGTCCATCTCTAGAACATTTTATCTTCCCCGAATGAAACTCTGTCCCTGGGAAACACTAACTCCCCATTCTCTCTTCCCCCCAGCCCCCGGCGACCATCACTCTCCTGTCTCTATGGATTTCTCTGTGTTAGGTGCCTCATAAGAGTGGAATCATATAATATATCTTTTTGTCCCTTTGGACTGGCTTATTTCACTTAGCACAATGTCTTCGAGGTTCATCTATATTGTAGCCTGCATTAGAATTTTATTCTTTTTTAAGGCTGAATCGTATTCCATTGCATGTACATGCCACGTTTTGGTTATCCGTTCATCTGCTGATGGACATTTTTGCTCCCACCTTTGGCTATCATGAATAATTGCTCAATTCATTTTAACCTTAAGCAATGGCTTGTCTTCTGCGTGGGAAAGGCGGTCTACCTGGCCCTTGACATGAGATGGATTGGTTGTCACTTAAAAGCATTGCTGGCTTGTTCCACTCATGCCTGTGATCTCAGTCCTAGGAACGCCTGGAAGTTCATGTTGAAGAGGAAGGACCTCTCTAGAGTTATGGGGCAGACGTCCACTAGTTGAGAATTCTGCTGCTTTTTCCGTTCTGACGCACCTGGGAGCTTTCCAGCAAATGCTGTAAAAGGAGAGGAGGGGGTACTCTTGTCTATGTCCCCACCCCACAGCATGCCGTGATTTACACACATGTGCACACACATGCACGTACAACATACATATGCACGGAGTGCACACACACATGCATATGCTCACACGTACACGCATGCACACATGCACACGCTTACACGTACATAACATGCACAGACGTGCACGTGCTCACGCTCACATGTACACACATGCACACGTGCACATGCTCACACGTACATAACATGCACACACGTGCACACACTCATACACAGCCACTTGCTGTCCCACTGGTGTGATCATCTTTATTGTCTCGGGCAGAAATGACCACCTGGGATGATACCCAAGTACTCCCACCCCTTGTGGGTGCCGTGGAGAACTGAGTAGAGAGCTGTAAGTGGAAAGAAAGTGAAGGCTGGAGAGGAGACTGGTTCTCCTCCTGGGCCCAGAGGAGCTGAGTCTCTGTGGCTCAGGTGACCCTCTGTGAAGTCCCCCAGCAGCCAGGCCTTCCCTGAGAGTCGGTCCATCAGCATTGCCACTGGAGCAGCCTCTCTGTAAGGACCTTTGGCGGGAATGTGCCCTGCGGGGGGCTGTCATGAGGGGTCTGCGCACATAAAGGAGACAGAAGTCGTGTCAGTCACTCAGCAGGAGCCAAGCGAACAGGGGCCTTTATGAAGAGAGCCTGTCGGGTAGCCAGCGGGACTTGTTCACAAGCCTGTCCTATGCGAACTTGTTCCAGCAGGCTTTCCTCCAGCCAGACTCCAGCACAGGCAAGGCTGGGACAGTCCGAGGGGTTGATGTGAGCTCTGACCTGTGCATTACCTGGGAAAGGCTGGTGTGCCCAGCAGGTGCATACGGCTGCAGACGTGGTGGGCTCCAGTCGGCCTCATTGCAGAGACCACGCGTGGGGCAGTCGCAGGTTAACCATGTTCTCCGGGGCTCTGGAAGTAAGACCTGGCTCCTTCTCCCTAGGTGTGTTCTGTCCAGCCTCACAGTGTGCCCTGGCTTGCTCTGCAGACGGGAGATGCTCTCTGGGCCGCGAGGACTGAATCCGCCTCAGCTGACCCATCTCTCCTCTTTCCTCTTTTCTTCTCCCCCTGCCGTGTTTCCTGCCTGGCTTTCGTCTGCGTGGACCGCTCCTCCCCGTGCAGGCGAGAATCTGGGATTCTGGGAAGCCTGTGAAGATCTGAAGTATGGAGATCAGTCCAAGGTCAAGGAGAAAGCAGAGGAAATTTACAAGTAAGGACTAGCCAGATGGTTGGGAGAGTCTCCCCGCGGGGCCACCCCTACTCCCTGCTGGCCGCCCTGTGGCTTCGGAGGTTGGGATGGAATGGGAGGGACCACATTCCTGGTGTCAGCCTCAGTCACCGCACCTGCCACACTATCGATCGATACCTTCCCGCTGAGGTTTGGGGCTTCCTCGGAAGGAAGTGTGGGGAGGCACGTGATGTCGCTGCCCTGCTCCAGGGGGGAAATGCTCAGGAGGTAAAGCAGTGGCGGCCTCCCTGCCAGTCCTTCTCCCTGCACTGGTCCTGGTGGACGCCAGCCTTGGGCCCTGAGTGCCCAGCACGTGCAGGTCACACTCACACACGTAAGCTGGGCTGGGACGGGCCCTCCGCAGCCACCAGACGGTGGCACCGAGCTCTGGGCGGCAGGCCAGATGGCCCCTCCCCTCCGAGCACTCGCCCCTTTGGACCTCTGGTGTCCTTCCGACTGACTCAGAAGGGGCCACTGCAATTTTCGGAAAGGCGCCAAGAACACTGAAGGGAAGAGCTGAGGTCTCACTCCTCGTGCTTGGAGGCTCTTGTGCTTTCCCACCTCCTCCCACAGGGGGGGCTGTGCGCACGGAGAGAGGTGGGGGTGCGGGTGCGATTGTCATTCCAGGAAGGTCCTGTGACATCCAGGCTCAGAACAGTCATGTGTGACTGCCTCGCACACCATGACACACACACACACACACACACACACACACACACACAGTACCTAACTCCAAAAATCTACTATAAAAAACCTTGCGGCCTCCGCCTTTCTGTCAGCTTCTCCCCAGGCTCCCCCATTCTGTCATCTTTGTCTGAATTCCAAAATTTTAATGTATGGCTTTGGAGCGTGGCAAAACATTCGCGTGTTTCGAACCCTGATACAAGGAAGAACGGGAAACGCTGGAGAGCCGTGCGGCTGAGTTTGGGTCTCACTGGGGCCGTTGGCGAGGATGCCCGGCCATCCGCCCTCTGGGTGCTGGGACTGTGTGCTGCCCCCTGTCGCAGCACGTGAGACTCATCTCCAACTCCCTCTAGAGCGCCTGGCTGGCTCAGCGAGTGCGCAGCTCTTGATCCGGGGTCGGCGAGTTTGAGCCCCATGTTGGCTGGAACACCTGTTTGGAGGTGCTCGGCCTGGTTCCATTCCCGGTGATCTGCTTCATTCCGGGTGACCTGAGTCGCGGCGATCCCTCCCGCCCAGGCAGCTGTGAACTTTCGTGAGCCAACTTGGTGGAGCTCCTGGCTAACATTTTCCTCCCCGCTCCAGGCTCTTCTTGGCCCCAGGGGCGAGACGGTGGATAAACATAGACGGCAAAACCATGGACATCACGGTCAAGGGGCTGCGGCATCCCCACCGCTACGTGCTGGATGCAGCTCAAACCCACATCTACATGCTCATGAAGAAGGTAGGTGGGCTCTGCGCTGATGGGAGCCGGGGGCCGGGAGGCCCTTCCCTTCTCGGGAACCTGGACAAGTCTTTAGATACGGGAACAAAGGGAGATGTTGTGTGGTTTCTGCTCTGCCTGGGCTGGGGTGCAGGATTGTCAGCGGTCTCTTCCCCCATCCCTGGTCCGGAACCTCCCTGGGCTTCCAGTCTCTGCAGCTGGGTTGTGGGGAGGGGAGGGGGAAACCACTGACAGATGCTGCGTGTGTCCCTATGGGCTG
Source organism: Ailuropoda melanoleuca (assembly GCF_002007445.2). NCBI lineage: Eukaryota > Metazoa > Chordata > Mammalia > Carnivora > Ursidae > Ailuropoda > Ailuropoda melanoleuca. Next base: position 33,891,763 of record NC_048230.1, on the reverse strand, counting down.
TCACTCTTCGATAGTGGTCCAGGCACCCTTGCCATTGGTGATGAGAGCGTTGCCAGAATAGCTGTTATCTACCGAGGGCTTGGGAGCGGCAGTCATGGTGCAAAGCCTGGCGCTTTGTATCAAGGACCACCCATGGGGCAGGACCGGCTGGTCCAGAGTCTCGTTCGTCCAGAGTCTCCTTGGAGGTGGAGTCGACAGTCAAACTGTGTCTGCCTGCCTCCGAAGGCCCACCTCTTCGTCTCTACCATAGAATGGTGCATGGTGGCGGTACTGGTGGCCCCGGCCCGAAGCAAATATCACAGGTTGGGGGTGGGGGGAGTGGGGCATTTAGTATGTGAAAGAGACAAATGTGGTGGGATTATGGTAAAACCCAGTGGGAATTCAGGTAGCCTTTCTGGGTTATTAATAAAAAGTGAACATGGTGGGAAATTCTAGGGAACTGTTAACAAAAAAAAAAAGTTGGGGGGGAGACCTGAGACAAAAATCAGTCACTTCCTTTCTTAAGAAATAGAATTTGGGGCTCAGCGTTGACCTAAGAGAGGTTGTCCGGTTTGGTTCTTATTTGGTGTCGTAATAAGACTTTCTTCAGGGGCTTAATGACTTTTCTCTCTTGTTCCCCCTAGGATTCTTATGCTCGCTACTTAAAGTCTCCCATCTATAAGGAAATGCTGGCCAAGGCTATTGAACCTCAGGGAACCACCAAGAGAAGGCAAGTGGAGAGGCCTGTAATTTGCTGGTTGCCTGCTGTTTTGTTTACAGGGAAGTGAGGGTCTTTTTCAGCCAAATGGCCGTGATTGAGATATTTGCCTGATGAAAATATTGGGGACCAGGAAGGATTTCTTAGGGGTCGGATTGCCTTGTTGGCTTCATAATACCCTAGCGAGATTTCCACAGTCATTACTGCCAGTGAAATTTTGCGTCCCTGACGCGGGTTTGAACAAGTGCAGATTATCCCACTGATCATTACCCCATCGCAAACGGAAGCATCTCGTTGGTTTGTTCATTGCTACACTTCCCCACCTTGGACTGATTTGTGGGAATTAAGTGAGCCACATCCTTGTATCCTTGGGAAGTCCCAAGACCTTAGAGAGCATGGCAGACTCCACCCCCAGAAAAACGGCAGACTCACGGGGAGATGAACAGTGACATTCTAAGCGTCCTTGACCCCAGGGCCCGCCTTTTAGTGAGTCCCCCGTTAACTGGTTTGTGCTCACCCTCATCGTTGGAGATGTAGATTGTCCCATCCAGCCGCACCTGTGGGCAAAGGGTGACATGTTCTGAGGGGCGGTTGGAACTCTCTTCTGGGGAGGAAAAAGAAAACTCTGTAGGGACTGAGGATTCCAAAGAGGAACCAAATGACAGCTTGAACAAAGACACGGGACTTTGGCAGAGGCTTTCCCAGCACCAGCGCGTGGCCTGTCCTCCCACGGTTAGTAAATGTTCCCCTGTTTGTCCGCTCAGCCCACGCTGGGCTCTTTTCCAGCATTGCCAGTCAATTCAAAAGAGGGGTGGTTAGACCGGAGCCTTTATCAAAGGAGCTTAAAAAAAAAAAAAAACCCAACTTGGTTTCATTCTTGAGGATAATGGCCCTGTTATAAAAAGGAGGGAAAGGAGGTCTCTGCGGTGCTGCTATTCCTCTAGGTTTACTGGGGAAGGGAGGGAGTTCAGCGTCCCTGGGGGCTTGAAAGCTTCTCCTTCAAGCCACAAGAAAGGGGCGTAATCGCTCCAGAACTTCTGCCAGAAAGTAGTAGGGAAGGAAGGGGAGTCTCCTAGTTCTCTCTCCAGATATTTCATCAGTTGGGGTAGACCTGAGAAATCAGCTGGTATCTTTTCTGGAGCGCTGGGGCGACGCGAGGCCCCAGGCGCACTGCTTGGCTTTGGCGTGGGCTGTTGTGGTCTGAGAATGTCCCTGTGAGTGAGAAGACACGTGCGAATGCTCTCGGACCGAGGGGAGCTCAGCCTGTAAACATGTGGGGATTGCAGTGGGTGTGCATTTGTCCCATGGCTCGAGGCTGTCAGGCAGGGTATGAACCTTAATTTCTCTAGAATGAGTTAAATCGAGCTCCAAGCTCCCCTTTGGCAGGGCTGGTGGGAGACCCGAGTTCAGGCCTGATTTACTAGCAGGGGAGCCCTCTTCTCTTCCCGAGGGTAGATACAAGAATTCTCTGGGCTTTTGTAGTCCAGAGCTTTGGGGAGGTCCTAGGTTTTTAGGCCACCATTGCTGCTGAAATGTTTGTTTTCCAGGCATGTGGGTGACTCAGCGGCTCCCCCATTGCCCGCATCACTCAGATACCGGGAGTTTTTTCCTGGTGCCCAAGGCCATGGTGGACAGAGCTGGGTCCCAAGAGCCCATGTTTGACTTCTGTCGAGATTCTGACTTATCTGGTGTATGCACACAGCTCCACCAGCCCCCCAGCTCCCTCCCCGGCTTCTGCCTTTCTCTGCAGGCCCAGCCTCGCCCTCTGGGACAGCCCAGCTCTCTCTCCTTCCCAGATCCTTGGCTTTTGAAAACAAACGCTCCAACTCCCCCTGAGGCCAGAACCCTTGGGCTTCCCATATCCAATTCCCCTTGCCCCCTTCTTTCAGGAAGAGCCCACGGGAAGTTAAGCTGACACATTGGTTTCTAAACATTCTAGAATGTATATTATCACCACTGCAGGCAGTCCTCCTTGGGCCTAGCTGGAAATCCTATGGCACTGGTATTCATCTGGTCCATCCTCCAAAGGGGGAGAAAGAGCTAAGGTTGAACATGCCGCTGAGGTCCTGCCACCCTTGGGGCTCACTGGGAACATGAGGGAACGAGCCCAGATTCTGGTCCTGCAGCTCCGTGTCCCACGAAGGGCTCCCGTGCCCCTGCGGGGCCGGCTGTGTCCTTTCCACCGACCGCGGCCCTGTCCTTCCTTCCAGCTCCGGCCTCCCATTCATGCGGCGCCACCTGCGTGCCAGCCCGAGCCCCGTCATCCTGCGGCAGCTGGAAGAAGAAGCCAAGGCCCGAGAAGCAGCCAACACCGTGGACATCACCCAGGTCATGAGCAAGCTGGACCGTAGGAGCCAACTCAAAAGAGAGCTTCCTCCTAAATAAATCTGCAGTTGCTGGGGCGGGGCGTGCGTGCGGGAGAGGCGCGCAGAGAGAGGCAGGGGCGGCCGGAGTCTAGAGCGCGCGGTTCCCCGCTGGCGGGGCAGTGGGGCAGCCAGGTTCCTCCCATAGTCCCCTGCCCTCCTTCACGGTGGCCTTCCCAGTGCCGCGGCAACTAGAGCTCGTCCTCATGCTCCAGCTTACCCAGGGACAGCGTTGCAGTGGCGGGGGGAGGTCACCTGACTCAGTTGCTGTGTGACCATCTGTCTTACTGGGGGGGGGGTCTTGTAGCGGGAGCGTAAAGAAAACGGGCTGCTTTGTGTACCACCATTTACTTTGGAGAATGAACTAGAAGGCCCCCTCTTTCAGGTACATCCGTTTCAAATAGCTTTAATGAAGCTCTTCACCCCCCTCCCCATGAGACTCTGCTTTAGATCCCCCCAAGGGGCTAGCTCAGGGTCCCCTAGAGATGCTCGTCCCCTGGCTCCCCTGTTACACCTTCCTGGAAAGGCCCTGCTGAGACATTGCTGGGAAGCTTGTTCTTGGTCACCGCTATGGAGGGTCCTTCCCTTTTGTCTCCCCATCCCCCAGTACCTGCTAGCGGAACGTGTAGCCGGAAGGGACGAAGGACTCAGGCCGGAAACCTCCAGAGCTGTCAAGGTGAAATGACCTTCCGAGGGGCACCATCGTGGATAAGGGAAAGGCGTGGGTGTCTTCATTCGTGGGAAGAGAGAGGGTAGATACCTGGACATTTTCAAGATGAGTTAGGGTCAAAGATAATACTCGTTCGGATATTTTCTAGATGCTGGCGCTTCCGTCCTGTGTAGCTATGGCCTAGGTCAGCCCTGTGGTCAGGGCGGAGGGGGAGGACAGTTCTAACTCTGACCTTGGGAGGACCACAGGGTGCTTCTTGCAGTTAGCCTCACCTCGTACACTTGTGTAAGGATGCAAAGGAACTAGAACAAGTCAGTGAGCAAGGGACCAGCGCTGCACAGCAAAGACTCACTCATTGGACACACTGAGTATCCGCTATGTGCCAGGCATTGGTGAATACGATGGGCATGGTCTCTGCCTCATGGAGCTTCTAGTCTAGGACTGACAGACAACAGAGAAGCCCACCGTATCCGTACCTTGGCTGACAACTGCAGAGCTAGAGCGGCATGCAGTAATCAGTGTTTGTCATCCGAGCGGCTCTTTTGATCTTGGAGCTCACTCCCCTGCCTGGGGGCTTGGCCTGTGGGAGCCCGAGCTGAGAGGAGTGGCATGCCTCTTCTCTGCTTCGCACGTCTCCTGTCCTCCAGCAGCCTGGCCTTGGCATGATCTATGGCGATGGCGAATTGCAAGGGAGTGAGAAACGCTAAGAGTCTCAAGGTGCAGGCTTCCAACAGGGGCGCGGCCCTCTACCTACTGTTCTCGGCCAAGTCAAGTTACAAAACTGGCCTCAAATCGAGGGGTGAGGAAATAGCCTCTATCTCTTTAGTGAGAGAAGTTTTAAAGTCTCGTTGCAAATGACGTGGAGAGAGGAAGTGAATTGACAACCCAAATATGTGGTTAAACCTATACCAGCTGTTAGAAAGGAAATGGAGATGGTGCTGTGGTGGGGGAGTGGGGGGTTGCGTCCACTAGGGAAGCCTCTCCCAGGCAGTGACAGATAAAAGGATGAGAAAAAGTGGGCCATACAAAGCCTGGGGGGAGGCTGGGAGAACTTTCCAGGCAGAGGGGACCACAGGCGTAAAGGCCCACTGGGGGGAAGTGGCTTTGAGTGACTGCAAGGCCAGGTGAACAGAGCCTCGTGGGTGCGGGAGAAATGGTCCAGCATGAGCTTAGAGAGGTGGGCAAGGCCAGGTCATCCGGGACTTTTTTAGGTCATCGTAAGGAGTTTGTGGCTCTTGGTTTCATGTTAGCAAAATGATCCCATTACTCTCTCCATTTTCCCTAGTTGTAGATAAGCTTATACTCTGGAAGGGCAACCAGAGGCATGCTTTGGTCATCTGTCTTCTGAAGAATGTCAGAGTCCTCCAACTCAGGGAGGGCACCCCAAGCAGAAATGTCTGGTAACGGCCATTATTATACTGAGTGACATGAGGAGGGGCCATGTCTCATTGCTTGGAGACTAATGCCTGAGGCCTGGCGGGTTCTGCAGAAATGTGTCTCACATGAATGAGTGGAGGAAGGAAGGAAAGAGGGAAGGAGGGAAGGGAGGAAGGAAGGGACAGAGCCCTGGGTTTGGAGACGGCCTCTCGGCCCCCGGGTCTATCACTAGCCATGTGGTCTTGAACAAGTCACTTATTGTCTCTGCTTCCTGATTCGTGAAGTGAGGGGTTGGGACTGGTTCCTTGCTTCTTGAAACAGACTTTGTGAGTTCCAGGAGGGTACCCAGCCTGGTGTCTGTTATGGGGCCTCCATTTTGCATGAAGATTTGGAATGGGATGAAACGGGTAATTTTCAATTTTTTGCATTGAAATAATCATGAATATATTATGAATTAGAATGCAACATGGACATGCATTTTTTAAGATAAAAATTGAGATATCAAAGACATTTCATGCTTGGCTGTGGCAGGTTTAGGCTTTGCCCTCAGATTCCTGGGAGAGGATGTTTACCCACTCTCCTGCTGTTTGTCCTACTTTCCTGAGGAAGCTGGAGGAGCATGAAACCAGAGATATATATTCGCTACCCCTTCTGGTGGCCCCCTGTGAGCCGAGATCACATGCCCAGCACAACGGTGGTGAGGATGTCGGGGTGTCAAATGCATCGTGAATTCTTCACGTTACTAACGGTGCCGTGCTCATCCTTGACTTGACCATCCTCCACCCCGCTCCCCACATGTGAGATGTGTCTGCTGCCTCATCCCCCAGCAGACCACCAGGGGCTCTGTATCGGGCACAGGGTAGGGACACCACACGTCTCAACGGAAGCCTTCTCAATGTCAGATGCACAAGGATCCCGCTGTCTAATGAGAGGACAGGCGTGTCACCGAAGTAGGTTATCATGCTTTAAGGGATACACACATAAATATTGTGACACTACCCGACTCAAGGAAGACAGGAGATAAAGGGCTTCGCTCCGGGAGAGCAACAGGGCTGTCCCACGAGCGTTTCCTAAACACCTGTTCTGTGTAAGAGCCAGTGAAGGGTGCCGAGGCAGATGCGAGAAGTTCTCCGCCCTCGAGGGGCAGACAAGGGGGTGAGGTTGCAAACAGCCACAGCGTGCAGCAGGATGCGATCGAGGCTGGGGTGGCATACAACACCCCGGGTCTGGCCTGGAGGACTGCGGGGGACGCCACCAGGAAGTCCTCACGTTTGGCAGTAAAGGAGCCCCAGGTCCCTGCCCAGTTTTGAGGCTTCCTCCGAGTGTCCGCCGCCGGGCTCCCGCAGGTGGCGGCTGCTTCTGCTTTGTGTCTGTGGGGGCAGAACGGTAGCTGCGCGAGGTCGGTCTGAATCTCAAATAGCTTCAGAAGTAGTATTTGTTTGGACATTATTGTTGATATATTTAAATGATTATGATGTTCTCTGTGTACTTAGGCACTGTCTTAATTCCTTAATGCCATATTTTAAATAGTTTGAGTTTCTCTACCCACAGTGGTGTGTATCTTATGCTAGAATAGAAACTGTGGGGTTAAGTGCCAGGATTTCCTTTGTAGAATTTCATTTTCGAGCTTGATTTTTCGAGAGAGGACTGTTCTTCTCGGGAGGGTCGTGGTAATACAAGGGCTGGGGACAATAGGTAGAATACATCGGCCAATGCCTGGCATCTAATACGTGCTCAGTAAATACTAGCTGTTGTTATCCGTGTCAGAACCATTATCACTGTTACCGTCATCATCCTCCTCACCATCCTCCTTCTCACATTGGTGTCATCACCATCACCGTCATCACCACCACTGTCACCACCACCACTGTCGTCACCATCACCGTCATCACCACCACCGTCATCACCACCACCGTCATCACCACCACCGTCATCACCACCACCGTCATCATCACCACCGTCATCACCATCACCGTCATCACCACCACCGTCATCACCACCACCGTCATCACCACCACTGTCATCACCACCACCACCATAATCTTCACCGTAAGCGTCATTACCAACACCACTGCCACTGTCATCACCACCATCATCACCACTGTCATCACCACCATCATCACCACTGTCATCACCACCACCATCACCATCATCATCACCACCATCACCACCATCACCACAACTGTCACCACCACAACTATCATCACCATCACCATCACCATCATCGCAATCACCACTATCATCATCGTCATCACCATCATCACCATCACCATCACTATCATCACCACTATCACCATTATAACCATCATCACCATCATCACCACTATCACCACTACCATCACCACCACAACTGTCATCACCATCATCACCACCACCATCACCATCATCATCACTGTCACCACCACCATCACCACCATCACCATCATCATCACCACCACCACCACCATCATCACCACCATCATCACCATCACCACCACAATTACCACCATCATCACCATCACCACCACCATCACCATCATCACCACCATCACCACCATCATCACCACCACCAACACCATCATCGCAATCACCACTATCATCATCGTCATCATCATCATCACCACCACCATCACCACCATCACCACCATCCCCACCATCCCTAGTAGCATACGGTCTCAGAGTAAGCTTGGGCTTTCTTACATCTGTCAGTGCGGTCCTGTACAGTGACTCATTATTCTTTATTATTTAGGGCATTTCCTGAGGTGTGTTCACAGCTTTGTTTCCCTAAACCGTCTTATTGCTCTGCTCTCTCAGAGTCTTGCAGTGTCACCCTCCCTGCTCTCCAGCAGCCATTAGGATATATTGAAGGGAGGAGAGTGGGCGCTGATGTCATGTCCTCTGTCTGTGAGAGGGCTGACCAGCCACAGTGCGGTGACTGGTCCACCCTTTGGTCCCAGGCTTCATGGCTACAGCATGGGGAAGGTCTTGTGCTGGGCTGTGCCAAACGAGGTGGTAGGTAGGAGGAATGATGTGTTCACCCTTGTGGATTTTTCTCCTTGGAGCCCACTTTGCTTATTGGCTTTGGGAGGCAGTGGGGAAAGGGAGAGCAAGGAGGGACGGGAGGGGGCGCTCGTACACTGCATGCTGAACCCGAGTGTGGCTCACAGGACTCGGGAGCGCAGGTGGCCACCAGGTCTCCCGCAAATTCTCAGCCAGTTTCTAGGCAGAAAACGAATTGCAGCTCTTTGCACTGCCTGCTTTGCCCTCCATTGAAAAGCCTGTGACTGTGTTCTCGTGTCAATGTACGCACTCCATTTCATGCTCCTGTCCCCCTCTGTTGGCTCCTTGCATAATAAAACAGCAGCACAAGACGAAACAATCCAAGCTCTCAGAGCTTCACTATGCCTCTGTGTGTCACATTTCTTTGCCACAGTGCCTTGCACGCCGCTGCTTCGCTGCCTCACACCCCTGGTGGGTGTGGCATGGGCTGGAGGGGCGGGGCTAGGTCTCTGTGGGAGGGGCCAGAGTCATGGTGGGATGGGCTAAAAAAGGAGTCCTGCTTCAAGTGCCCAGAGCCAATGGGGCTAATGGCTCTCTGCCCAGAGGAAAGTACTTTCTCGGGCCAGGTAAGTCAAGCAGGACAGTGGCTACATCCTCACCTGTCCTGTCATTTATCTGGGAAAAGAAAGTGCTGGGGGAGCTGTGGGGTGAAGAGGAGGGCACAGAACTGGGGGAGAGGTAAATGGAGTGGTCCATCCTGTCATAAGCTGTACAATCTCCACGAGCCTCAGTGTTCTTAAAAAGTGGGGGTGATAACAGTTCATCACAGATTCTGAGAAAGTGGAATTCAAGGTAATGAACTGGAGGTGGGGTGTCCTCAGTCAATCTATTGAGGGAGAGGAGTTTTGATGCCACTCTCTCTCTCTTAACAAAGCCCGTTTCCTAGGTTTGATGTTTCAGCCCACTCTGCAGGACCCCAGGTCCTATCTGAGCCCCACAGGCACCAGGATGCCATAGGGATCAGTAGATAGGGCAGGGGTCTGGGGTTACCCACTCCCGGGATGGAATTCTCATTTAGTCTCTGTGTTTGTTATCTATTGCTGTGTAACAAAGCACGGACGCAGCTGTTTATCAGCTCACAGTTGGCCGAGTGAGGCTGGGCTGGGTCCTCTGCGCATGGTCTCACACTCAAGGTCACAACAGGCTGCCGTGTTCCTCTCTGGGGGCTCTTGGGAAGAGTCTGTTCCAAGCTCATAGGGACTGTTGGTGAGATTCAGTGTCTCATTGTAGGACTGCAGGTCCCACTGGTTTTTGCTGGCTGTTGGCTGATGGCTGTACTCAGCTCCCAGAAGCTGCCCCAGTCCCTCTCCAGGTGTCTGCCTTCCTCCTTCAAAGCCAATAATGGAGAATTTCTCCTTTGTTGAATTCCTGTCGTGCTTCAGACCTCTCTGACGTCTGTCTCTGGCCTCTAGACTCAGCTCTGAAGGGTTCATGTGAGGAGGTCAGGCTGGCTCCGATGATCCTTTGTTAATGTCACCTATGCCATAGCACGTAGCCTGGCCACGGAGTGGCTTTCATGTGACATTTACGGTGCGCACCCACCCTGGAGACGGGCAGGATGTAGGGGCCAAGTACTAGTCTACATACCACAGTCTCTGGTTGTGAGAACCTTGGGCCGGGGGGGGTGAGGAACCCCTTGGACCAGCAATTTCTGTTCTCTAAAATGGGGGAGTTTCAGATACATAGGTTGCTTAGCGCATAGTAGATGTTTCTTAGGTGATAGGGTCGTACTCCTTTCCCTCAGCAGTTGTCTCCTGAATCCTTCATTAGAGCAAGCCTTCCCCTTTGTTGTTATTCTTTTTTTTTTTTTAATTATTTATTTTCGAGAGAGAGCAAGCGAGAGAGCATGTGAGCAGGGGAAGGGGCAGAGGGAGAGGGAGAAGCAGATTCCCCGCTGAGCAGGGAACCCGTGCAGGGCTCCAACCCCAGACCCTGAGATCACGACCTGAGCTGAAACCAGGAGTTGGGCGCTCAACCGACTGCTCCCCCCAGGCGCCCCTCCCCTCTCTTGTTAGTCTTGTCTGCAGCCTGGGTTCGAAGTGGAGACCCTTGTCCCTGTAGGAGGACGGTGTTAGAAGCACAGTGCAGGGGTCCTCAAACTCCCCGGGCACGATAACAAAACCCTGGCCTCGGGGTCTGGTAGAAGACGCTTTCCCTCAGTCGCACCCCCGAGAGTCCCCTGCAGGGGGTCTGGCTGGGCTGAGATCTGTACTTGCAGTGGACGTGGGGGTGATTTGGAGCGGGGGTGATGTGTGGGCCCCCCGGGGGATGTGCAACTAGCTGTTATATGTGTGAACCCCGAAGCCCATGAGCCCGGTTTCCAAGCCCGCCCCAGCATCCCCAGCGGCTTGTCCTTGGGACTTGCTTTTCAAAGCATTCGTTTTCTCATCTGTAAAATGGGCATAATGAGAGTTGGTCGCCTCACTGAGCGGCTCCAGGAAGTAAGTGCAATGATCCACGAAACGTGCTCAGCCCAGAACCTCGGATTTGCTCATTCTCAGTGCATATGAACAATGCCAGTTACGATGAGTCTGTCCACCTTGGGGCCCCAGGTCTGGGCCTCAGCTCTGGCTTCTTGGCTGTGGGTGCTGGAGCAGAGGAACGAATCTGCCTCCCAGCTGCTGTTTCAGGATGGAAATGGAGCTTTGGGGAGTTGGTGGGGGAGAATGGAGACCATCCCCCTGCCCTCCTCACCGCCCCCCCCGCCCCCCGCAGCAAGGTCTTCTGTCCTTCTGTGGCCTTTTTTTTCCTCCAGAAGCTGTCTTTGGTTGTGCCTGCCCTTTCCTCTTCAGGTTGGGACCGGCTCACTCAGGTGACCCGGAAATCAGGCCACACCCCAAGGAAGCCAGCCGCCTCCAGCTCAGCTCCAGGAGCTGCCCTCCTGCGGCCCCAGGACAGTGCCCAGTCCCCGGGGGCAGGCAGGCTTCTCTAAGCCAGTCTGTGTGGCTGTGTGTTTCCAAGAGGGTTTGTTGTTCACTGAAATCAGAGGCAGTGTTGGCCCAACAGCCCCAGAGGGTCCCCCTTCCCCACCAGGACCAGCACATCCTCCAGCTGGGCTTTCATGTGGTGCGAGGCCACATCCGGCATTCAGGAGGGGGCAAGACAACTGGGCTGATGGGCCCTTGGAGGCCCATCTGTGGAGGAAAGAGGGGACAGCAGAGAGCCTCCCTGAAAATCCCCATTTTAACTTTGTCAGCTCAGACAAAGCTCTCTTGGGCATCTTTGCCAGAAAACTGCCCGGTCCAGCACTCCTGCCCCGCGGCTCCTTGACTCTGGGATCTTGGGAGCCCAGAGAGGTTGAGATTCTTTCCTTCTCTGAGGACGTGTCCTGCCTCCACACTCAGCCTTCCTTTCCAGCCACCCTGCTCTGCTGCGGGAGGCACGGGCCAGTGCCAGGGCTGGGCCATCCCCAAGGGACGGCCAGTGGGACTTGGGCGGGGGCTCAGGACCAGCTGGGTGTTCTCAAGCCCGGCAGAGTCAGCGGGGCACGGGGGGGCTTCTGGTAGAAACTTCACTGCTCTGTGACACGTGTTTCCTCCAGTCCTCAGGCTGGGAACCAGGGATAGAGGAGGGATGACATGGTGTGGTGGGTACTAAGCATCGTTCGCTGGGGGACAGGAGTTGAGGGGCAATTGGAAATCCATCCTGGCCATATGCCAGCACCCCTGGCCGGAAGGTCAGTCTAGAATGCAACTGCCCAGCTCTGGGCCCTGTGGCCAGGGCTCGGGGACGGGCAGAACCCTTGGCAGGAGGTCTGTGTGTGGCTGTGCCATTGTCCCAGGGGGCTTTGGACCCTCTTCCCAGCTCCCATTTGCTGTGGTCCCGGCACCGGAAGGGGCTAAGTTAGCAGAGGGCCCCGTCCATCAGCCCCCACCACTCACTCTGAGCTCTCTCTTTCCTTTCCTGCAGCCGGGCCAGCACACTGCTCCCAGCCCTCACCTGGCCGTGTACACCGGGACCTGCGTGCCCCCCTCTCCTTCCAGCCCCTTCTCCCCGTCCTGCCGCTCCCCCAGGAGGCCCTTTCCCTCACCGGGCCGCTTCATCCGGAGGCCCAGCAGCGCCATCTGCCCCTCGCCCATTAGGGTGGCCTTGGAGAGCTCCGAGCAGAAGGGGGAGGCCAGCGGGTCCAGTGCCTGCCCTGGGCCCTCCGACACGGACGCCAGCGAGGCCTCCACCGAGCACCCCTGGCCCCGGCCGCAGCCCAAGGCCCCGCCCAAGGCCCGCATGGCTCTGTCCTTCAGCAGGTTTCTGAGACGGGGCTGTTTAGCTTCCCCCGTCTTTGCCAGGCTCTCGCCCAAGTGCCCCCCCGTGTCCCACGGGAAGGTGCAGCCCCTGGGGGATGTGGGCCAGCAGCTGCCACGACTGAAATCCAGGAAAGTAGCAAAGTAAGAACCAGAAGGGATTGTGCTGTGTGCGCGCATGTGTGTGTGCACATATGTCTCTGTGCGTGCGTGTGCACGTCTGTGGGTGTGCACACACGCACATTTGTGTGTAAGCGTGGACGTATGCACATGTCTGTATGTGTGCACGTTTGCACATTTGCCTTGTGAACATGCGTGTGCACACGTTTCTCTGAGCGTGCGTATGTGCACATATGTCAGTGTGTATGTGTGCATGTTTGCACGTCCTGGTGTGAGTGCATGTGTGCACATGTGCCTGTGTGTCTGCACACTTGCATGTGTGTGAGCATGCGTGTGCACACATGTTTCTCTGTGTGAGCGTGCATGTGTGCACATATGTCGGCACGTGAGTGTGTGTGTGTGTGTGTGCATGTATGTCTGTGGTGGGTCCCGGGGCTGTGTAGCTTGAACACTGTCTAGTGCTGGGGGCTGGCGGGTTGGGTACTGAAGATTCCAGGCCAGCAGACACAAAAGCAGGCTGTTTGGCCTCTGCATAGTTTCCAGAAACCCAGCGTTGTCCTCCCCTGCTTCCTGAGAAAGAAAAGGAATGGGGGTCTTTCTTTTCCATCTTGTTCCCCCTTCTGTGCTGCCCCCACCCTGTCCTATCCCCCGAACCTTAGTCTAACGAACCCATCGCACCTTTAAAGGGCAGGAAGGGTCAGCGGCGGCCATGGGAACCACAGGGGGTGGGTGCTCCCGTCCCCTCCCCTGTCTGAGGTGCCCCACTTCGCCACCCCCCGCCCCTGCCTCCACCTGCAGACTCCCAGAGGGGCTGGCAGGGATCCCTGCTTCTGCAGTTGTTCCTGTGAAAACCACAGCGCCCAGTCTCTCCCGACAGGTGGCCCCTCTCTACTCGATTTTGGGTGGCGCCGCAAGCCTGATTTCTGAGAACCCCAAGGACCCTGAGGCACCCTGCCAGGTGCAGAACCCTGCGGGGGGTGCCTGATAGCTCCCGGACCGGCGGCAGAAAGGAAAGTTGTAGACAGTGCAAAACCGAGAATCAGCCCCCACCTTTATCTGGTTTGGGGGAGACAGTCAGGGGTATCCCTGCACCAATCAACCCGCTCCTGTGTTTGGCCTTGCCTGGTGTTGAAAAGGAAAGCTCCATGCAGAGGTCTCGGGTTGCCATGGATACCCGAGCATCCCGGGCCTCTGCCTCGCAGTGTGCTTGGGGGACAGCAGGGGGCAGAGGTGATTACTTCTCTGCTGCCTCTGTCAGTCGGGGCGGGGAAAGGAGGGTGAGCCTGTCTATGGATTCATCAGAAGGCAGTCGAACTAGCTTGAGGATCAAGTGCAGGCATGTCCTAATGCGACGTCCTGAACTCACCAAAACCATAAAAATCTAATGAAGATAAAGCATCTTTTGACTCAGCCTTAATTCCGCAGAAAAATATGAGTCCCTTGCTCCCGCCAGTAAAAGAGATCCACGGAGCCGTTTGCGGCACACACAGCTTTTGGCAAATACACCTGCGTGTCTGCCTTCTCCGGGGATGTCAGGGTGAGGTGAGGATTTGGTGTCCTTCCTGTCCCCTTGCACATGCTTTCTTTTTGTGCCTGAAGCTTTTTCCAGATCAAAATGGATGTGCCTACGCAGAGTGGGACCTGCCTGGTGGACTCAGAAGACGCCGGGACCGGAGAATCGGGTGACCAGGCCATCGAAAAGGAGGTCATCTGCCCCTGGGAGAGCCTCGCCGGGGGGAAAGCTAGCTGAGCCAGAGGCCCTGGACCAAGAAGAGGCTCCCGGCAGATCCTGCAGATGGGACTGTGGGCAAGCTTGCTCTCGAACCAAAGTGTATTGCGATCACGTTTGGGGGCCAGAGAGACGAGAAGGGATGGATTATGGGAAGTGTGTGCTGGCTGGGGTCCCAATGGCCAATTCCTACCCCTCCTCCTGACCTTCCCTCCCCTGGGCAGAAGAAAGGCATGTGGACCAGAGGACTTTACTTGCTGCCTTAAAACCGATAAAAGGTTAACTTGTAAGAGTCTTTCGGATTAGAATGTTAGTGTGTGTCTGGTTTTACTAGTTAGGAGCTATTATTTATGAATTTATGTGTTAAGCTCATTCCTTCTTCGGTTTTAGGGACAAAGGGACATTGAGTCACTTTCCAGTCACTTTCCCTCCATGTCTAAATTGGTTGGTGCATGTCACTTTTATCAAGGGAGCTCCCAGGAGTGTGGCACCATTCAGGAAGGGGGTGCTGGGGAAAGGCATCTTTCTAGAATGTCAGGTGTGTTGTTCAGATCCACCAAGAAGTAGAAACAAGCTGGGATTAGATGGGCAAGGGATTTATTGGGGGAAACACCTATGAAGGATAAAGAGTGGGAGCTGGAGAAAAAGGGGGTGAGGGCCTTCGGACCATGTGCAGGGCTGGCCTCTGGAGAAGAAGGAGCATGCAGGGAGAGTCTCAGATGGCAGCGCAGTTCCAAGAAAGTTTTGGCCACGCCACTGGGGCATCCCTGAGGCAAAGTCACCATTGGAGGGGTCCTATGTCTGGCAGGAATAGTTCTGCCTTAAGACTCCACATGCAAGGTCACTGGCTGGTGACACCAGCCAGGGGGAAGCCTGGCTCTGGCATGGACACCCTGGTGGCCATCAGTCCATATGCTCCCTGTGGCAGGAGATCTGAGCACACATGTCCCCGTCTGCTGCATGCAATCCAGTAGGCACCCCTGGAGGTGGTGTCCCCCCCTTCTCCCAGTTGTTTACTCAACCAATATTTATTGAGCCTCTACTATGGTCCAGGCACTGTGCTAGGCTCTGGGGTTGCAGCTGTGGGTAAAACTCCTTGTCTCCTGGAATTCGCCTAGAGTGGTAATTTTCAACCAGGGACAGCTTTGCCCCTAGGGGACACTGAGCAATGTCTTGAGATGTGTTTGGGTGTCAAGACTGGTGTGGGGAATGCTACTGGCATCCAGTGGGTAGAGGGCAGGGATGCTGCTAAAATTCTACAAAGCACAGGACGGTCCCCTAGCCCGCCACAACCAAAAATCATCTTGTCCAAAATATCAGGTACCACTGCTGAGAAATCCTAGCACAGAGGTTATGTTTACACCCTGTGCTGCTGGCCATGTGCCCCTTGTCATTGGTTTCTGCCCAAAGCCCTGAAGTGTTAGCTGAAGGGGTCCTGCTGGGATTTTGATTGGCTTAAACAGTGGGTTGAGATTAAGGGCTACATGGTAAAAACAAAACAAAACAAAACATTTCTTAAAAGTTCCATGGAAAGTTCTCATAGGAAAAAAAAAATTCAAGTTGGTTGCCAAACCACTCATTATGTTCCTCCCCTTAATCCTCAGCTTCATCAGATTCCAATTAGTAGATTAGAGCCCCTCGCCTGCTTTGAATGTTGGACAACTTCCTTATTGAGCCCATAAATCCTGGGGCTACTGAGTCATCTGTCTTGATACTTCTGGAGATGAGCGGTGGCTAAGTGCACGGCCAAAACCTGGACTTGCTGACCATGCAGGGAAACAGACAATTTCATACCGAAAGAGCATCTCATTTTACAGTCTATGGGATCCACTCCTCGGGGCTCTAGAGTCACTCATTCTGGGGTAAGGAAATTTTTCTTCCAGAGAGTACACAGAATGGGTTGGATCTTTCTTGGAAGGCGAGTGGGGGGTCAATTCATTTGATGTCTTTATTTGCAAAGCTGGTCTAAAATGAGATCACAGGCAAAGCAATCCAGACCTTTAGCCTACCAGCAGCCCCCATGCCCAGACTTGCACTCTACAGCAATGGGGCTCCACTCCTAAGCCCCCAGGGTCCTAAAGAGAAACCGAGCCCACCTGGATCTTCAGCGCCAACTACTGGAGGCTGCAGGATCGGCTGCTTGGATTAGGTGAGGTCCATTTGAATGCAGTAACAAAGAGACCCCAGAAGGAAGGAAGGGGTTCAAACATGAAGGAGTTTTTGACTCTGTCTCATAGTTGCCCAAAGGTGGGAGGCAGGCTATGGTGAGTGGATTCCAGCAAAGAGAGAAAATCTAAGGGTNTTATGTTTATTTTTAAATATTATTATTGTTATTCTATTTTTTTTTTTTTGTCTTGTTGCTTTACCCATCCCCATGTCCTGGCATGATTATGCTCCTCCTTGTCTGGGTATTAGAATCTGCTGGAACCTTGAAAGATCTCGATGCTCAGGCCACACCCAGTCCAATCGAGTCAGTCTCCAGAGGTGGAGACCTGGCATCAAGATTTTTTGAGACTTTTCCAGATGATTCCCATGTCCAAACAAGGTTGAGAACCACTGGCCTGGGATAGTGATTGAAGCTGGTTCACCGCCCCCACATCCGTGTTCACACTCGAGAGACAACAGGAAAGGACAAAGTGATAGGGCCTTGAGTTCACGACCTAAAAGTAGAAGCCGCCATTTCCTCTCACATCCCATTGGTCTGTGCTGGTTCACATGGCCACACCTAGCCAAAAGGATGCTGGAAAATGTAGCCTCTGGTTAGGCCAGCTGGTCACTAGCTGACCTTCTGGAGGTTCCAACAGTACGAAGGAAGATGGGTAGGATGGATATCGGTGGAACTTAGTCTTTCCCCTACTGAAAGACTATTACACAGTCTTGGTGGAGGGAATGAAAGTAAGTGACGGAAAAGGGGAGAAAGTAGGAGATGGGGCAAGAGAAGCTGGGAGTGGCTGATTCGTTGGCTTTTGGCCAAATCTTTGGTCGATATCTGCAAAATGCAGCTCTGCTCTATTTGGGCCTGGGCGGCTTTGCCTTCACTCAGAAGGAATACCCGCTAAGTGCCAAACATGCTAGGGGCTAGGGGGCAGCTGATTCTCTCACGGAGCTCTGTTATTGCCCCGAGGCAAGCTGGGGAAGACAGATCTATGAGTCACCGGTAGACACTGGAGTACCCCTACCCTGCTCCTTCCTGGCGTGGGACAGCTCCTGAATTCCTTCATCTGCGAGCTGGGGACTGTTAACTGGACCGTCTTCATAGGGCTATTGGAAGACACATAAAATGCAATGACACATATAAAACTTTTGCCTGTTCAGAACTTCATAGGGTGCAAGAAGGAAACAATTTTTGCCACCAGCCCTCCGCACCCGCCTCTCCCTGTAAACCTACACCGTGAGTTAGTTTGGTTTTCTAACCCTGGATGAAAGCTCTGGCGAGTCCCATAACATTCCTGGTCCCTTTCAGATAGTAAATCCTCCATGGGCTTCAGAGACAAAAACCATCTCAATGTCGCTCTGTCTGCATGCAGTTCAGATGTTAGTGTAATGAGCAAAACTCAGAACTTCACCCAGAGGTAAAGCTCCTTTCCCCCTCAGCTTGAACTGAGCCAGCTGGGGAAGTGGGTCAGCTTCTCCTCTCTTTCCTTTCTCGCTCTGCTTTTCTTCTTGCCCATTCACCATGTAGCCTGTGGCTCCTGGAGGGGTGGGCGAGCCAGGAAGATCTTAGTTGAAGGACATAAAAAGCATTGGTCATGGTGCTTGCTGGGATTCGCCTGCGGGCTCTTCCTTACCTGAGGTTTTCCTGGATTCTTGGGGTCTTCTGGCCTCAGCCTCGTTGGTCAGAAGGGACCACGAGTCTCCTCCAGCTGCATGAGGATTTCATCCCATGGTCCACATCTCAGCTGTGGTCACATCCCTGGTTGCTGGGGCAAGATTCAAATGACTGCGCCCGCTCCCCTCTGTGTAGACCCTTCAGACCCTGGCACCCTTTGCCCCAGCTGGGCAGTCTGCCCTTTTTCCTCTCCTCTCTGTTGCATGGCTTTGCCTGATCTCTGCTTTCTTCTGGTTCCTTCCCTCTCACTTGGACTGCACAGGTCAAGCCCTTTGAGTGACTTGTGAGACTCCTTTCTTCGCTTAAGAGAGAGCCAAGCACCCTCTTCCCCAGGGAGTGGGTTTGCAAGAATGACTTTGGGACCACCGCCTGTGCTAGTCCTGCCCATGCATCCAGCACTTCATTTGGACCTGGCTGGCCAGTGGTTGGCACCTACCATTTTCCTCTTGGCCTTTGGGGCCTCAGCAGAAATGGAGACAGAACGAATCCCATTTTAACATTCCATTATATTTGTCACATTTTCACGAGTGTGACCATTTTCCTTCTCTTAAAAAATCTACGAGCAGAGCAATGTCTTTGGGAGTCCTAAGGTGATTGTCCCTTTGCCTTCTGGGGAGGGGACTCTTGGTGGCCCATTTGAGGCTGTGAATTCATTGAACCTGAGAGGAGACAGTGCTGCCCCTCGCTTCGTTGCTGGGAAAGAAAAGAGGAAATATCTTTAAGGAATCTGTACCAACCAAGTACTGCAGGGTCCCTGGGTGCAGAGAAGGTGAGCAGGGGAAGGTGAGGGAACGTGGGATCTCCACTCACCTCAGCCTCAGAAGCCTCGCCCTCTGCTCTGGGCACCATCTCCTCACACTTCACCAGAAGAGGGAGTCCACGGCTCACAGATCCCCAAGGAGCGTGGCTGTGATTTCCCCTTAGGAATTCAGAGCCCAGCTTTGGAGAACTCAGAGGGGACTTGGAGAGAAGTACAGATTGGGGGTGAGGGGCTGGGGACAGCAGGAGGGGCTGGGTCTCCCCTATGAGCTTTGTTCTCCTGTCCCCAGCCCCAGAGCCGCTGGGACTGGTGGAGGTGGGGACCTTACGAGAGAAGCTTCTTACTCACTGCTCTTGGCCATGGGCCCCCCCACCCCACAGGGTTCTCCTGGCTGCTGTATTCTGGCCGGGCGAGGGGCTGATGCCCTAGTTCCTACTGGCTTTGGGTGAGGGTTGAGATTCTGCAGAAAAGTCCCACAGAAAGAGACTCTTTCCCTCACCCATAGACCGATGATAGGATTCCACTTTTTGTGGGCTTTCTCTGTGCAAATCTCTGCTTGCTAGGACTGGAAGCTGAGAGGGCCTCATTCAGGGCCCCCTTCTCGCCCCAGTGATCTGGCAGGCAGCCCTCTGTGAAGCAGGTGAAACTGGAGGTCTGGTATAGGCAAGAGGGGCCAAAGCACGGTGTTATTTAGGGCAAATACATGATATCAGAAAACAAGGCTCAACTTCTCTGCTGATGGGAGGGACCTGTGTGTGGCCCTACGACAGGGGATCGGGGGAGGAGCAAGTTCATGTGCTTCTCGCACAGGAGAACAAGGGTATTCAAAGGTCCCTGTGGGTGGGAAGGCTGTAGTAGGGATAGCGGGGTTGGGGTACAGGTGCTCGTCTATCAGCATCAACCATGTCCACGGAGGGGAGGAGCCCTGCCACGTGCAGAGAGGTGTGTGTGTTCACATGGGTGAGACCACGCATGTGCACCGTGGGCCGTGGGTGCATGAAGCATCGGTGTGGGGCATACGGGGGACACTGTGGATGGGGGGCTGGCGCCGGCTGCAGAGGCCACTGTACGTGCACCCCAGCACAACAGTCGCTCGGCGGAGAACTTGGAGACCATGGTATATGTGGAAAGTACCACAGGAATGTTCTTGAGAAGCTGGACGTTTATGAAGAACACCTCTGTCTCCCTGACCCAAACATTCAGGGAGAGTGGGCACAGTGTGTTAGACGAGGGGGCTAGGGTGCAGTGAGCTTCAACGGGCAGGGTCAAGGCCATGCTCTGGACTGGTCCCAGCACATTTACAGTGGGTCTCTTCTTGAAGCTTCAGAAAGAAATCCTTCTTCATTGTCCATCTCTCAGCCAGCTTTGGTAGTCCCTGTTGCTCCTCCTCAACCTAGAGGAAGCCACCAAGCTGTCCTGCCCTGAAGCTCTCCGTCTAAGGGAGTTAGGGATCTGGACAGCCCCGGTTCACAGGCTGACATTTAAAGACTCACCCCGTGAGTTCCTGCGTGAATTTAATCCTCACTGTAGCACAGTTGGGGACAGCACCACTGCCCTCCTTTGAAGATGTGATTTCCCACTTACAACTGGCAGGAACACCACCATTGATGTCTAGTGCAGTGATTTTCTGTGTGTGTGTGTGTGTTACATTTAAATTTTGGAATTAAAAATATGCCTGGAATTAATTCTTGTCTATATTTTGCCCTAATTACTTGTGATGCTTTAAAAAATCAAGGCATCTGTCAGCATTTTTTTTCAGTAAATATTTCGGTTATTAAATATTTTAGACCTTTCCGGTTATGTTTGATTTCTGTCACATATTCTTCTTCTAGAAAAACATAAGAAATGTAAAATCTTGGAACACCTGGATGGCTCAGTCGGTCGAGCGTCCGGCTTTTCATCTCAGCTCAAGTCTCGATCTCGGTGTCATGAATTCAGGCTCCATGTTGGGCTCCATTCTGGCTGTGGAGCCTACTTTTTTTTTTTTTAATTTAATTTTATTATATTATGTTAATCACCATACAGTACATCCCCGGATTCCGATGTAAAGTTCGATGCTTCATTAGTTTGCATATAACACCCAGTGCACCATGCAATACGTGCCCTCCTTACTACCCATCACCGGTCTATCCCATTCCCCCACCCCCTCCCCTCTGAAGTCTTCAGTTTGTTTCTCCTAGTCCATAGTCTCTCATGTTTCATTCCCCCTTCTGATTACCCCCCTTTTCTTTATCCCTTTCTTCCCCTACCGATCATCCTTGTTCTTATGTTGTGGAGCCTACTTAAAAAAAAAAAAAAAAAAAAAAGCAAAATCTTCCTATACCTGACAAGGGGTTACTATCCAGTATGTGTAAAGAACTCCTACAGCACAACGACAAAAATGCCTACAACCTGATGAAAAAATGAGTGAAGGATTTGAATAGACATTTCTCCAAAGAAGATATATAAATATATACTAAAGATATGAAAAGATGCTTTAATATCACAAATCTGTAGGTGAATGCAAATCAAGACCGCAGTGAGTTACACTTCGCATCAGTTAGGATGGCTACTGTCAAATAACCCTCCAAACCCTGGTGTTGCCGGGGCTGTGGAGAAGCTGGGGCCCTTGTGTGCTGCTGGTGGGAACATAAAATGGCACAGACCAGGCGCCCCGGGTGGCTCAGTCGGTGCAGTGCCTGCCCTCGGCTCAGGTCATGATCCCAGGGTCCTGGATTGAGCCCCATGTCAGGCTCCCTACTCAGCAAGGAGTCCACTTCTCTCTCTCCCTCTGCCCCTCCCCCTGCTCATGTGTTCTCTCTCTGTGTCAAATAAATAAATAAAATCTTTAAAAAAATGGTGCAGCCACTATGGAAAACAGTATGGCTGTTCCTCCAGAAGTTAAAACCAGAATCATCATATGATCCAGCAAGAAAAAATACTGCATGATTCCACTTACATGAGGTCCCTAGAATAGTCAGATTCACAGAAACAGAAAGTAGAATAGTGGTTTGCCAGGGACTGGGGGATGAGGGGATGGACGTTATTGTTTCCTAACCTCCCATTATTAAGCAATCATCATTTAACAGGGCTTCAGTTTGGGAAGCTGAGAAAGTTGTGGAGATGGATGGTGGTAACAGGTGCGTAACAATGGGAATGGACTTCCTGCCACGAAACGGTATATTTCAGAATGGTTAAAGTGGTAATGTTTATGTCGTGTGTATTTTACCACAATAAAAACACATAAATGGTGTTCCTATCATGAGGACCATAGAAAAACAGGCTGCCGACTGGATTTAGCTCAAGGGTCAAAGCTTGCCAACTTTTGTTCCATGTTATGAGTTTCATTATGGTTTTTTGAAAAATGAGTCATTGTGATTGTTAGTATTGTGTATTATAGTGTATTATAGTCAATGTTTATTTAGCTTCAACTCCACTTTACCAGCTCTTTGCTCCCCTCTGCCCCTAGTACCCTACTTTTTCCTTTCAAGTCCAGTTTTCTTTGTACTGAAGTGCATCTTTAGTGATCCTTTCATTGATGGCTTGGAGAAGCAAATTGAGTTTTCCCGCTCCAAAATGTGCCCTATTCTTATCTTTCTCATTATCATTAAATGATTGTTTGCCTGAATAAAGAAAGATAGGTTGAGGGGCACCTGGCTGGCTCAGTCGGTGGATCACGTGATTCTCGGTCTTGGGGTCATGAGTTCGAGCCCCACATTGGGCATAGAGATTGCTTTAAAAAAAAAAAGGATACGGGGTGCCTTNACGGGGCGCCTTGGTGGCACAGCGGTTAAGCGTCTGCCTTCGGCTCATGGCGTGATCCCGGTGTTATGGGATCGAGCCCCACATCAGGCTCCTCTGCTATGAGCCTGCTTCTTCCTCTCCCACTCGCCCTGCTTGTGTTCCCCCTCTCGCTGGCTGTCTCTATCTCTGTCGAATAAATAAATAAAATCTTAAAAAAAAAAGAGGATAACAGGTTAAGAGTAATTTCCCCTCTGTGCTTCTGACATTATGTCATCATCTGCTGCCCTGTCTTGCTGCTGATTAAATGTCCAGTTGCTGTCATTTTATAGATTTTCTTCTCCACTTTGCTTCCAAGCATTGGTCCTTGTCTTGAGCGTTCTGCAGTTTTCCTGTGGCACATGTAGGTATGGATGTGCTCCTGGGTGTCCTGTTCTGGTGGTGCTTCCTCAGTCTGAGGGCTCAGGTCTGGTTTTCAGTCTCAACATTCTCACTCATTGTCTGTTCAAAGGTTTCTCCCTCCTCCCCATTCTCTCTGTTTCTCTTTTGGCATCTCCTATTATATGTTTGTTATACCTTTGACAGAAGTCCCTCCTTTTTTCTGAGTCTCCTTTTCCTGTCCTGAGCAGCCCTTCTGGTATCTCAGCTTGATGGAGCTTGATGGAGGGGTCTTAGGTCAGGTCCTTCAGGTCTCTGGGCCCCTAGCAAATCCCTACTGCTCTCTTTCAGGGCCTTCATCATTTCTACCTTCATTCAGTATGATTTCCACATTTTGTAACAGAGGGGAGTCCATGTTACCTCAGTTGTCCTGTTGTTGGAACTAGAAGTCCACCCAGGGCCTTCCTTTTACCACAACACAGCCACACAGCCATCTCTCTCTCTCTCTCCTATTATTATATACATATATTCCATATGTATGGGTGTGTGTGTATTTCCCTCTTCATTGTATCTCCATTTTAACAGGGACCTATAGTTCAAGGAAATGCATCTCCAAACTTAGAATGGTAGCCACCAAACATGCTGTGGATATAATTTGGGGGTAGGGAGATTTATACTCAGTGAATGTCTTATGAGGTTGACTCTGGTTGTGGCCCCACCATGAAATGCTTCTTCACTCTGCATCATAAACACGCAAATGAGTCTATACCACCTGCCTTCAACATTCCATCCATCCATCCATCCATTCAACCATCCAACCAACTGATGGGATCCACTTGGATCCACTGATGTGGTGTGATGTGGTATGAAGCTCAACTTACTCTGAAAACATCTAAACAAACAGCAGACACAGGGAAAAAAAACAACATATCTAAACCTTTTTTTTTTTCCTGACTTAAACAATGCTTCTCAAAAATATACGCTCCATAAATCCCTTCTCTGGGAGGTTTACAGTTAGAGAGGAGATGGACTCCCTGCACCTGGATGAGAAATTACATAAACAAAACCTCATCAAAATTTTCTATTCCTTTAATTCATTTTGCTGGTTTTCCCTACTTGTTTTTCCATTACTTCCCACCATTTGCTTTCCTTTGAAATCCTAACCCCTCTTCCTATTAAGATGATATATAAACCCTTAACTCTAGCTGTTCGTGGAGATCTTTCTTTTCTTCCTTTCTTTTTTCTTTCTTTTTTTGGATTTATTTATTTTATTTTATTTTATTTTATTATTATTATTATTATTATTTTTAAAGATTTTATTTATTTATTTGACAGCGATAGAGACAGCCAGCGAGAGAGGGAACACAAGCAGGGGGAGTGGGAGAGGAAGAAGCAGGCTCACAGCAGAGGAGCCTGATGTGGGGCTCGATCCCATAATGCCGGGATCACGCCCTGAGCTGAAGGCAGACGCTTAACCCCTGTGCCACCCAGGCGCCCCTGGATTTATTTATTTTAGAGAGAGAGAGCATGCACGCACCCATGAGCTGGGGTTGGGGGGAGGGACAGAGAGAGAGGGACAAGGAGAGAAGCAGACTCCCCACTGAGTGCAGAGCCCGAAGCAGGGCTCAATCTCACCGTCCTGAGATTGTGACCTGAGCAGAAGTCAAGAGTTGGCCACTTAATCAACTGAGCCACCCAGGAACCCCAGGAGCCATTTCTTTGTATGCTGTCATGCATGTGAATAAACTTTGTCTTTTCTCTGTTAATCTGAGGATTAATCTCTGTTGGTCTGTCTTTTGTCAGTTAATTTTCAGGTCCCCCCAAATCCCTGGACATTAGCTGGTAGAGGGAAAAGATTTTTCTTCTCCTAACATTTCCATCCATCCATCTATCCATCCATCCATCCATCTTTCTGTCCATCTATCCATCCATCCATCCATCCATCCATCCATCCATCCATCCATCCATTCCTCTTTCCATGCATGCATGAATGCATCTATCCATCCAACCATCCATCCAAGTTTCATCAAGTGCCTACTACTAGACACTTTGTATGTTGTCATGGCTAAAGTTAGGTCCTGCTCTCAAGGATTCGCGGCTGAGCTGGAAAGCATACTTTTAAGCTAAGAGTTGGAGTACGCGGCATTGACAGGGGGTGCAAGAGCATGGCAGCTAGGAGCACGCTGCCTGGTGAGCACTGCTCTCGTCTGCCGCAGGACAGGTCCAGGTCCCACTCTCTCCTAGCTGAGTGACCTAAATATTTTATGAAAGCCCTCCAAACTTCAGCTCTCTCATCCATAAAATTGAAATCAGGGTAATACCTGCCTTGTACAAGGGTGTGAAGATTATGAGCTAATTTGTGTAAAAAGCTCAAATCAGTGCTTGATGAATATTTCCTATTTTTATAAACGAGGTGGTACTGAAGCAAAAAAGAACCTCTAGAAAGTCTTATTGGCCCCAGAATGTGGCTCTGTGTATGTGTTGGGCTAGTGTATGGAAAGTTTGAGTTCCCGTGAGGAACGTGTAGTAGGAAAGGCCAGGAACATACAAAAATAATCTCAGAACACTCACCTTCAATAAAATGCAACAGAACATGGTGAGAAGTTATCCATATGAAACGAGAGGGTGCAGGATGAAGGAGACATCCGCCTCAGTAAGAAGCTGACATAAGATATCTTCTGGCATCCAGTTCCTGGAGCCCCCAGGAGCAAGGAAGGGGCAGAGCATATCTCAGCCAGCAGGGAAGCACGGCTACACATCCCGAGAGGACAGCGAGTTTTGTACCCAGTAGAGTCCAAGCACCCGACCCACATCAGTAACTTCTATTGCGTGTGTTAATTAGACATTAGAACGACCTAGATTGCTGAGTTATCTTCTCTCCTATAGAGCCCCAGCTCTGGTCCTTCCCTGGGCCGGTCCTCAGTGTTTTCTCATTCTCCTTTGGCTTCAAGGCAAGGAGAATTTGAAGCATTGTAGTAACATGGCACTCCTGGGATTTTCGGCCAATTCTCTAGACTACTGGAGGGCATGCCTCTGTCACTATGTCATGGTTGTCATTGAATTTTATTTGTACGGCTCATTACTCTCATTCCAATAAATGTCAACAATGGGGACTCTAAAAAGCAGGAGTCATGACCACAGCCTCATCTTTGTCCAGAGCCCAAGGCAACCCCTTACTCAGTTTGGGGTATGGGGTGTTGAAGATGTTGGATCATCTATTCAGATAAAAATCTCCTGATTATTCCTCAAATGCCCACATATATCACTTTGTAAATTAAGGCTAATATTGTGAATCAGTGGCCTTTTTTTCCAATTTTTTTTAAAACATCTCTAGTATTTTTGTTGAAACAGGATGAAAAGTCAGTGACTTCATAGGGTTTACTGGCCTGAGATTTTTAATGTCTCCCCCCCCCAAAAAAATCCCTACTGGTAAATTTACTGAAATATTAGTCATCCTGGTTTAGGGTGGGCCCTGAATCCAATGACTGGAATCCTTCTAATAAAAGGAGATGACGCACGGAGACACATGCCGCCATGTGAAGACAGGCTCAGATGGGACCGATGTGGCTGTAAGCCCAGGATTGCTGAGAGTCACCGGGGCCACCAGAAGCTGGGAGGGGCAAGGAAGGAGCCTCCCCTAGATCCTCCAGAGGGGGAGCGGCCCTGCTGACCCCTTGGACTTCTGGTCTCCAGAACTGGGAGAGAATAAATCCAGTTCTTTTAAGCCACCCAGTTGGTGGCATTTTGTCACAGGAGCTCTGGGAAGCTAATACATGAAGCTTATAACATGGCTTGACTATTCTACAGATGAATATTAAGTTGTTTGCAATTTTTCATGGCAACAATGTTGTCACAAACACCAGGTGCATTGCCGGGACCGAAATGAACAAGAGGAAATGTCTGGGTTAAAAAGCATGCCTATGGGGCGCCTGGGTAGCGCAGTCGTTAAGCGTCTGCCTTTGGCTCAGGGCGTGATCCCGGCGTTCTGGGATCGAGCCCCACATCAGGCTCCTCCGCTAGGAGCCTGCTTCTTCCTCTCCCACTCCCCCTGCTTGTGTTCCCTCTCTTGCTGGCTGTCTCTATCTCAGTCAAATAAATAAATAAAATCTTTAAAAAAAATAAAAAAATAAAAAAAAATAAAAAGCATGCCTATGTCACAGACCGACCCACCACGCCAGGTTGTCTTGTTAGAAGTCTATACGCATTCAGAGTTCTACCAACACGCATGTACGAGGGCAATCATTTCCTGAGAGAGCTGATATTGACACTGTGATAGTGTCTGCGCTGGTGTTTACTCGGTCGGCAGTGAGGCCTTGGGGAGTCGAGCACATTCTTCTAGAACCCAGGGCTCGAGGCTGAGTGCCAGGGGCCGCAGTCTCTCTGCACCCTCCTAATCCCGGGGAGGACGGGACAGTGGGGACAACCACAGCCTCCCTGCCTGTCCTCTGGGACGTCCCAGGCTCGCTGGGGCTTTGGCTGTCTGTTTGGTGCCTCCTGTCATTGATTGGTGGCTAGTGTGCGGCTTAAGGGGAAGTGAGGGGACCTTTGTGATGACCTCGGTTGCAGTATACTTTGTGTTGTTTCAGTATGTGATTTATCTCCCCGAGAGATGGTGACGTCTTCAGGATTGGGTAGTACTTCAGTCATCTTTGTGTGGATGCAAAAGGCAGAGAGGAGCCTGGGTTCCTGGAGGGGAGAGAAGCGAGGAGCTGTCTTCAGCTTCCATGTTAGGGTTGTGTCCTGGAGGCAGCCGGGGCCCCCGTGGCTTCCCCAGCAATGTACTGTGCCTGGAGACATAAATGTGACCACCCCCTTCCCTCCCCGTATCAGGTCTCAGGATGTCAGCTCCCAGCTGGGGCTGTCCTGACCCACCTCCCCAAAATGACTCAGGTCCCTCAGGTGCACCCGGGGCCCTCATTGTGGGGAGTCCCATCCTGGAGAGGCTGCCTCGAGGCTTGGGGGACTAGAGAGCGCGTTCTACAGATGACTGCTTAAAATTCACGTTGCCATAGCAGCGTGGCATTAGGCCACGGGTGATCCGGCTGCACAGAGCTTTGATCTCAGGGAAAGCAGAGTTTTTTTTTTTTTTTTTTTGCTCTTAGCTGGTTCCGAGGGGACACTGCCTTGGGGTCAAGCTTTGGCTTTGCTCCCGGGCCTGGGGATTGTCCCAGAAGCAGAAAGCTGGGGACAGGAAGACAGAGAACGAGGCTCTCAGAAGTCGGCTAAGCTCTGAGACTGAGATTCTGGTCTGGGGCAGTTGGCTTGAAACCCTCAGGGCAAGAGATGTCTGGTCTAAGGAGAGAGCAGTTGGACGGGTCTGTACTGAGGGGATGTGCAGGCCCTGCTTGACTTGAGAGGAAAGCACAAATGTGATGATTTGCTGTGTTTGTCATAGCAGAGCTGAGCCAGAGGTAGATGTGGCCTGGCTCAGGGAGGCTCAGCAACACAGATATTTTAAGGCTTCATTCAACACCCATTTTGAGGACTTACTGTGTGGTTGTTGCTGGGGGATGCATGGACGGCTCACATGGCTTCCACCCTCAAGAACACTAAAACAGGGTGCTAAAACATGCATTAAAATAGTAGAAAGCAGGGGCGCCTTGGTGGCACAGCGGTTAAGCATCTGCCTTCGGCTCAGGACGTGATCCCGGCGTTACGGGATCGAGCCCCACATCAGGCTCCTCCGCTATGAGCCTGCTTCTTCCCCTCCCACTCCCCCTGCCTGTGTTCCCTCTCTCGCTGGCTGTCTCTATCTCTGTCGAATAAATAAATAAAATCTTTAAAAAAATAAAAAATAAAATAGTAGAAAGCAGAATGCGATCAACTGCTTAGAGAATACAGAGTTTCAGAGTGGGGAGAATCCCCCCACTATGCCATCAGGGTTTTCACTGGTGAGTTTAGGTTGAAACCTACATGACAAGGAGAGGAAAAGGAAAGCATTCCAGTTGGAGGGGATCATGAGGACAACAGTGTGGCAAGGGGAGAAAGGGCGGGTGTGTTGGAGAACAGTGAGGATTCCATTTTACTAAAGGGACATAGGAGAGAATGTTATAAACTGAGGTTGGTCCCAGGGCTGAGTTCAGGAGGAGACACTTCAGTTGATAGGCAATGGGGAGCCATGAGGAGCTTTTGAGCCTGGAGATGGCTGATAGGAGCTGCATTTTCGAACAACCAGTCTGGGGGCAGGGATCAAATGGGCTGAGAAGTGAAGCAGCGGTAAGTTTTTGTTTTTTTTTTTGTTTTTTTTTGTTTTTTTTTTTTTTAAAGATTTTATTTATTTATTCGACAGAGATAGAGACAGCCAGTGAGAGAGGGAACACAAGCAGGGGGAGTGGGAGAGGAAGAAGCAGGCTCATAGCGGAGGAGCCTGATGTGGGGCTCGATCCCATAACGCCGGGATCACGCCCTGAGCCGAAGGCAGACGCCTAACCGCTATGCCACCCAGGCGCCCCAGCAGCGGTAAGTTTTTGAGACCTCCCCGGGACTGCAGCAGGAAGGGGACTACATGCTGGCGACAGCAATGTTGGAAAGAACAGTCCAAAGAGCTGAACAGACCTGGAGTGTGACATCGAGGAAAGAACAGGGTGAAGTCAGAGATGGCTGAGATATGGAACCCAGGGCGCTAGAGAGTGGAGCAGCCATGGGACAGGACCAGGAAATCAGGCAGGAAGATAAACTCATGAAATTTGAAAATGTCAAATGGGTTCCAGGGAGGGACAGGTCGCTTTTGTGAACTCCCTTATAAACATAATGAAAATTCAGAAGGCCTGGGAATAGATGGGGGTGTTGAGGGACAGTGTAGAGAGAGAGAAGAGGAAAGATACAAAAGCAGCACGTGGAGGGAGGAGTCGGGGCGAGGATGGCAAGAGGCATGGGCAGGGTTGCCTGGTGGCACTGAGGACACACTGGTGTCTGGAGAGCCTGAGTGTCCACCAAGGGGGCCTAGGACACTTGGGCTGGTGTGACTGCTCCAGGTCACAGAGTTTCCGTAGGCAGATGCCTCAGCCCCACTACTAACTTATGTGTCCAAACCCATGTCCTTCAGTCCGTTCTCCCTGTAGGCTGACTCTACATATTTGAGCTCATAACGTCACATTTTTGGTGACTTTCAACCCCTTCTCCCTTTTTTCCAGACATAGTTGAAATTCTCTGGTAATATCACTCCTATATAGTATTTGGGAAAACACGCTTTATCCTTGAAAAACGTTTTCTTGCACATTTCTCCCCACCTCCTCCACCCATCACATGTAATGAGGGGTATACAAGTAATAATATTATTTTTCCTTCTCTCGTGCATATTTATCATCATTTATGTTCCATCTGGATCTCAGTGATTAAAACCTTTTTAATATCCCATTCCGCCCACATTTACCAGATTTGAAAGGAGTTAAGAAAGGGTTTTCTTCAGCATTTTCCTATCTTCTTTTTTTTTTTTTAAAGATTTTATTTATTTATTCGACAGAGATAGAGACAGCCAGTGAGAGAGGGAACACAAGCAGGGGGAGTGGGAGAGGAAGAAGCAGGCTCATAGCGGAGGAGCCCGATGTGGGGCTCGATCCCATAACGCCGGGATCACGCCCTGAGCCGAAGGCAGACACTTAACCGCTGTGCCACCCAGGCGCCCCAGCATTTTCCTATCTTCTTAATTACAAATTATGTAGCTTCCAATCAGCCCTTCGGATCCTTAGGTCATCTGATATTTTTAGGTTGCTGCAAGAATTCTCACACTGCTATAAATTAGTGTGAGAGAGGGAAGGACTGGGGATAAAGCTAGAGGGGTAAGCCAGATCATGAATGCCATCCTAAATATGAGATTTTTCTCATATTTGATGGAAAGCCATCAAAAGATTTTAAATCAGGAAGGATAGGGTACACTTTGCATGTTTGAAATTTCTCTCTAGCAGCAATGTGGAGGGAAAAGGATTCGTTGAATCAAGGATGTGGCAATGAGGATGGAGAAAAACAAAGATTTGAGAGATGTGTAGGTGATAGAATCAACAGGACTTGGGAGACCATTGGGATACAAGAGAGTGAGGGTCAAGGATAAGAAAACAGTGTTGGGTAGAATTGGATTCAGATCGGGAATGTGGCAAAGTAAGGTCACATGGGTTTCCAAAGAAGCAGTCTACGCAGAGGCAGAGCACTGTATGACAGAAGGAATATATATCTTCAGGGATATTTAGTAGCCGCGGTGTAAATTCATTCATTCAAATATCAATGCCATAAACATTGATTAGACATTAGATATATAGGAAATTGTCCCTTCCCTTGAGACACTGAATGTCTCCTTAGGAAGGCAGACATATAAATAAATGTCATTAAAATCTACCATAGTAACAAGTTATACAAAGTTCATTTTGGTATACTTCTCTCAAGTTATATTTGTTGCATATATAACACTTTCTCAAAAAACAAAATCTTTCTGCTGCCCCTACACCAATATTATGATATTTTACTCATTATAGTAGTTTTATACCATCTTAATCATTCTTTCTTTAAGAAAAAAAGATTGATTGATTGATTTTAGAAGGAGAGAGCGAGAACACAAGCTGAGAGAAGGGCAGCGGGAGAGAGAGAATCTCCAGCAGACTCCCTGCTGAGTGCAGAGCCCAACGCGGGGCTCAATCTCAGGACCATGAGACCATGACCTGAGCTGAAATCAAGAGTTGGATGCTTAACTGACTGAGCCACCCAGGTACCACTTATTCTCTTTCTTTCCTTCTTTCTTTTTTAAAAAAGATTTATTAATTTTAGAGAGAGAGAGAGAGAGAGAGAGTGGGGGGTATGGGGAAGAGGGAGATGGAGAGAGACAATTTCAAGCAGACTCCCTGCTGAGCACAGAGCCCACATGTGGCTCGATCTCACAACCCCGAGATCATGACCTGAGCTGAAATCAAGAGTCAGCCAACTTGGATGCTTAACCAACTGAGCCACACAGGTATCCCTATTCTCTTTACTAATAATGCAATAACAGTTGAAACTGGAGTTGGAAAAGAAGAAAAATATTATCTGTAAATAATACAATTGTAAATACAGAGAACTCAAAAGAATCACCTAAGGTTACTTAAATTAATTAATAATTAAGTAAGAGGATTAAAGACAATAGTTCAAAATTCAATGACTTTCTGGTTTACCAGTGTGGTAGATTTATTATTTGTGTAAAATTTTTCTTTCCTTCCCCATTCTTGCGATGACTTCCCTGGAGTATATACTTCCCACCCTGTGAACCATGTGATTTGCTTTGACCAATGGGAGAGTGGGAGAAAGTGACAATGTGCCAACTCCTAGCTGAGGTCCTAAGAAGCACAGCAAGTTTCCAACAAGCTCTCTTGGACCTTCTGCCCTCCAGTCTGAGAAGAGCATATCCCAGGTGACCCAAGCTCTTTTGGATCATGTCCAGGAATGAAGGCCAGAACTCAAATGAAGGCTGGAGCCCAGTCATGTCACTTAATTCCAGGCAAGATCAGAAAAACTGCAGCTACAGGTTTTGCAGGTGCAAACAGCTGAAATACAGTAGGGACTAAGGCACCCCAGGCCCTCTAAGTTATCAAACATGGAGAACGGTTAAGTGAATCATGGTACTTCAACGTTGCAGCCATTAAAATTATTTTTATGGGTGGCATTTAATGATGTACAAAAATGCTTCTACCATGATAAAGAAAATAGCAGACTATAAAACTAACTATACAATATGCTTTTAGCAATAGAAAAATGCAATTAAAAGCTAAATTGTGTGAGGCAGTTGTTTTGGTGGCTTATCTGAAGAGCAGGCATTATTTTCCCCTTTAGAACAGCGGTTGCAAATTGTCAGTCATGGGTTGACTTTGGTCCACAGTTGTATCTGGCACACTGTTTTAAAAATAGAAATTCATCTTCAATATTTTAAAATTGAGCTGTTTTGTAAATAAATTCTGATTTCCATGTCCTCTTGAAAATACCAGGTCCTCTTGAAGGTCTGGAAGCAATGTTCTCCCATGGTCACTCCCAATGCGAGCTGAGTAGCGGCTCCTTCAAATAGGAAATGTGGCTTCCCATGATTTTTTTTCTTACATGGTACCTCATTTACATTACCCGCTTTGCCCCTGTAGGCGTTTGCTTGTGCAATCCCTCATTACACACTGAATTTAATCCTTGGATTTTGTCAGAGCATCAAAAGCTATTTCCCTCAACCACACCACTTGGGCTCCTTGCCATCAGCTTATGGAATTCGTTACTATCAACTTTGCAGGAAGCCATTGAGGATGTGGTTCTCTACAATCCACAGGAAAAAAATGTTCTCTGCACTTAATGCCAGAAAATACTTCTTATTCTCCCTGGTCATGATTTTTTTTTCTTTTTTGGATCTCACAGATGCCATGAGTCATATGACCAATCATGGCTCTCTCAGTGCTGGAGTCTGGGAAGATCAGAACCAAATCTTTCATAAAGCAAAACATACCAGAGCCATATGATATACATTGTATGTATAGAAAAAGAACGGAAGGAGATGCATGAAAGCATCAACAGCAATGTATGTGGGTTTCCTAAAAGCAGACCCTGAGATGAGGATC
This sequence comes from Ailuropoda melanoleuca, assembly GCF_002007445.2. Taxonomy (NCBI): domain Eukaryota; kingdom Metazoa; phylum Chordata; class Mammalia; order Carnivora; family Ursidae; genus Ailuropoda; species Ailuropoda melanoleuca. The sequence continues at coordinate 33,858,290 of NC_048230.1, read as the reverse complement.
CGCATGCAAGTGATTGATTATGGAAGTGCTTCTAGGACAAACCAGCCAGGCAGTGGGGAGAGCAGGACAGGGGAAGGGGAAGAAGTCAAGTAAGGATGGATTTCAGAAGAACGGAGAGTAACTTCAGTGTCTTCTCACAGGGGTATTCTGAAATGTAAGCCATGCCTCACAGGATTTCATGATTCTTTCCATATAATCTGTCCAGGCACTTCCACCTTCCTGTACCTTTGGTCAAAGTCCACCAATTTAAATGTTAATTTCATCCAAAAAATATCTTCACAGAAACATGGAGAATAACTGACCAAACCTCTAGGCACCATGGCCTAGCCAACTTGACACATGAAACTAACCATCACACTAGGACAAGTCCTCGTTTCTGACTTGGTGGTTGACTGGTTGATTCCCCACAGCACCAAGCATGGTGACTGCCATTCATGATAAGAAATACATTTTACATGACAGAGCAGTCACTGTTGATGCTCCCTCTAGGTTCCCTTGGTCTATTCCAAGGTCATCAGAGACAGTTACTCTGCATTCTGACAGCTGCTTTATCTTTCTGCCAGAAGGTGTCCTCTGCCCATGAGGACATACTTGGTCTATGTGTGGGGCATCCTGGAAGTGCTAGGGAGCTAATGCTGAAGTGAGACCCTAACCGATGGAGGGTGGATGTTTGTGGATCAATGCTCCAGCTTCCATACCTCCAGGGGAACAACTCTGAGGCATTTCCAAAGGGTCCCTTAAAGGGTCCCTGGAGGGCTGAGCTCCAGTGGCTCATAGTGGTAGCTCAGTCATTAATGCATGTTTCATTGGCTTTCCTCCTTTCCTGTCTCATTTACCTCACTACCTCACAGTGCTTTCTGGAATCATTCCCCTGCCCCCAAATAAGCTACTTGCCCCACAGCCTTGTCTCAGGCTCTCTTTGGATGCCACAAGGTGGTGATGATACATTGTGATCTGGTACGGTCATTTCTGAAACAAAAGTTTCAAGAAACAATACTTACCCCAATCCATCGAACGACTCTAACATTTTCTTTTCCCTTCTATTCTGCTGGACAGGACCCACTGAAGTGACTTGATGACCCACTCATGGGTCTCAGTCTGCAGTTTGAAAACCACCACCCCAGAGGAGATGAAGGAGAACTGGGTCTTGGTCATAAGGGCAATTTGATTGTTGACCTCTTCCTTGGGGGGCACAGTGAGCTGCTGACATCCGCTTGGGGGACTTCTCACAGCCTGTGGACGTCTCCTTTTCATCAGATTTCAAACCAATGCTTCTGTCAAGGGGCTGCTTCATTGGCCTCTGCTGACCATCCTGGCATGTCTCCAAACAGAAACAATGTCCCCCTTTTCTCTGAATCGTCCTTCGGGTCACCTCAGAGAAGACCAGAGCTGGGAGTGAGGGTGGGGAGAGCAATCAGGAAGGAGGAGGAGGAGGGGTGGGTATGGATTTTCAAAGGTCAGCTCGAATATGGTTAGTGAACGCTTGGAGATTTATTCCAAGTGCCTTTTCTGACTGGAAAAACAACAACATCAACAATAATAATAATAAACCCAAACCCACAAGTGGGGGTGGAAATTGAAGAACACTTTAATTCATAAGGAAAAGGGCTTGAATAATTGATGCAGCCGCCATGCCAAAGATAATTTCAGCCCTCTCTCTATCTCACAAAGACATTTAGCATTGATTGAGATCAAAGTATCTAGAACCCCTGCTGCTAGGCTGAAAGGCAAAACTCACAGCGGCCTTTCTCCGCTCTGATAATGTCGTCTTTATGTAGTTAATAAACTGCACACTTCAGTCAAACTGTATCATTACAGAAGACTTAGGGAGCTAATAATTTAAAAGCAAAGAATTGCCTCTGTTCTTCACTTTGAACTAAACAACATTCTGTTGAATGAGGAGGACATCAAAGTCTTGTCACTATTACCAGTGTGGATTGAGCAGAAGGCCGCACAGAGTGGGGACTTCAGTCATCAAGAATAAAAGAGAGAGAGAGAGAAAGAAAGAGAAAGATGAAAGATGTTGGCTTATCAACCCAAAGGCAGTACCAGGTGTTTTATTATTATTTTTTCTAGTACGCAAACATCAGGTGGTTTGCTTATCAATGAGCGTCCTTGTTAAATAGATGTACGTGAACTGGGGCAGACCATTCATTTTGCACCTTGGCCCTGTTCTGAACTTTGTCTCCACTACCTTTGTGTTCACCTTCAGCCTGCCTGCCCCTCTCGCCACTTCCCCGTCCCCCCAGTTCTGTTTTCCGGCTTCCGTGGTCCATCTTTGTGAAGCGCAGTAAAGCTCCATCTCTCTCTTGCTGGCTTGTAGGTCACTGAATGGCTTGCTGGCCCCCCTACTTTGTCTCCAAGACTCTACCGGCTGGCCGGGGGCGGGCATCCTGCACACATGTATTTGGGGAGATGCCACCATCTGGAGTAGGGTTTTTCTGGGACTGAGAACCCCGTTCCACCAGCACACACACCCTCCCATCCTACCTGGATCTCCTTGGAGGTAGTTTTAAACAGTGACATGATGTATAGCGCTTAAGACCTCCCACCTGAACACCGCCACACCTACTATTGGAAGAGTTTCTTAGGATGGATTCAACATAAGGGGTACTCATGTAGGTGATTTATTTATTGAAGGAGGTTCTTGGAGAAGTACCTTTGAGGAAGTGCAGATAGAGGCTAGAGGCTAGAGGAAGACGACCAACAAGGATGTAGGTCCGCTGAATCCTGTCTGGTCTTAGCTTGTCCCACGGGGCACTATGGGACTCCCCAGTTGTCCCACCTTGAGGCGAGGGGCTGGCCTTTGTACCATGTATCAATCAGCCCTTGGCTGCAGGCTGCCCTGCAGGCAGGCTCACATTCCTGGTTCTTCCCAGGGATGTGGCTCCCGTCGGTGGAGGGCAATTCCCTGGATAACGGTGCAACTGTGAGCCCTTTGAAGTCAAGATGCAGCACAGCTGGGAGGCAGGTGCAGCAGGCTGGCAAAGGGGCCCTGGGCAGGGTGTACGGAGGGCAAGTCAACTGCATGGCCAGAAGACTTTAGGAGATGTACGTATCATTTAATCCAGGAGTTTAGTGTCTTGGTTTTAATCCTGAGAAAAATATGGATTTGTAAGAAGCTGTCCCGTTATCACCACCATCACCTTCATCATCCTTGAACATGAGTTTGCTGAGCACGTTACATATATTATCTCATCCAATTCTTCCAATGACTCTGTGAGGTATTGCCAATGATTTCACATCGGGACGCGGGGGCTTGGAGAGGTTTGTACCCTTTCCTGCAGAGAGGGGCGTGGCCCTGCGATGTTGATTTGCAATATTACTTACTGTAATAAGGATTTGGAAATAACGTATTTCTCCAACACTGGGGACAGGAAGGCAAATAACTATACCTCCAGACCGTGGCATAGTATGTAGTCAATCAAAATGCCACAATGGCACAGGGATGGGTCCCTAATGCATTAAGTGGAAAAGTGAGGCCACAAAGCAGCATCATACTGAGGCGCGCGCACGTGTGTGCGTGTGTGTGCGTGTGTGTGTGCGTGCGCGCGTGTGTGTGTGCGCGCGCGCGTGTGTGTGTGTGTGCGTGTGTGTGTGTGTGTGTGTGTGTGCAGTATTTTTAAAACATTTAAGGGCTACTTTTGTATCTGCATTTCCTTTTCCCGTTGGCTGAACTTCCTCCCTACCCACTATCCTTGGTATTAAAGTTCAGCTCTTTGGTGCTTATTGCCTCAGGGAAGGGATGTGAATAGAAAGCAGTAGAAAAGGAAAGTCATCAGAGGCTTCGGCAACAGAGGGCAGGGTGGATAAACTTTCCCCTGGCCGCACCCCAGGAAAAGATCCTCTGGGGCTGACAGGGGTGGGGGGTAGGGTTGGGGGATAAGGGAGAGAGGAATGGGGATATGCTGGAGGGAGCAGGGTGTGTGGGAAGGAGAGCCACTGAGAGCTTAGATGCTAGGGGGCTCCTGAGAAAAAGTCCGGAGCCTTGTCTATCACCTGGCTGGGATGCTGGAGGCTGCAAAGAGGTGAAGGATACTTCAAAGGCTCCAAGAACCAAGGGGACCTGAGGTCAATTCCTGAGAGGCCTTTGACCCTCTAAGAGGGGATACTACAGGGAGAGAGTACTGTGATGAGACCTCAGCTCAGCTTGTGTGACACACCCTGGCTTGTCCCCGTGCTCCAGGGGACCCACAAGGCAGAGGCACTGGACCTGTGGGGCCTGCAGAAGGGAGTGAGGGGCTATAGGCAGCGAACCGTCTAGATGGATGCCTGGATCCATGGACCAGACTCTCTTGCCCCTGACTCCCTCTGCTCAGTGTCCTCCTTACCTCCTCCACCCACCAGGGGAATTTAGAGAAAACCCCAGGGTTTTGAACTAGAGAGATTAAGTTCCTGCCCGCAGTGCAGCATGGGCTCATAACAGAAATCAAGTTCAAGTAGAGGAAACGGAGATTTATTTCTTGCCCACCTGAAACTGTGGGCTGGAATTTATGCTCACTAACGCACAGGAAAGGAGTCAAAGAGCATACCACAAAATTGTGATTCAGTGGTTATTGCTTAATGATTGCTACTTTCTTCTTGGTGCTTTCCTGTATTTTTCTTGTCTTTTTTTTTTTTTTTTTTTTTTTTTTTTTTTTTTTTGCAATAGGACATTCATTCATTTTGAAATTAGGGGGTGAAAAAGAGGTTTCAGATCCTTCCATGACAATAAGAGCTCACATTTACTAAGGGCAGAAGCTCAACATGCCAGGCATTGGGTTGGCCACGTTTTTCTTTTTTAAGGAAGTCTTTAGTATTTTATTTTATTTTCGATTGAGGTGTAACTGACATACAACCTTCCATTAGTTTCGGATGTCCAGCGTGATGATTCGACATCTGTAGAGACAGGGAAATGGTCACCACAACAAATGGGCTGGCCATTTATGTTATCCCGTTCATTCCTCACCACTGCCCTACGGGGTAGTTGCAATGGTGAGCACATTTTACAGATAAGAAATTTGAGGCTCCAAGAAGTTAAGCAACTGACCTCTCACGGGGCAGGAGGGTGTTAACAGTATGGGTCTATATGGCTCCAAGTCTTGTGCTCTTTCCATCATGCCTCATTGTCTATCAGGGGAACTTTTTCCGCTAAACACGAAATTAGCCAAAGCATCTGGGACGGGTTTAGGGATTCCAAGTGAGCACAGGTGCTGAGCAGAGCTGGCCTTGCCAATAAACAGAAGAGCCCATACAAAGGGCTGGCCAGCATGGGGCCTGAGGACACAGCTGTCTGTACAGTGTGAAAGGAAAACTTGCCATGATGAATTATATTGATGTAACAATGAAAGAATCATTTTTGAAAGAATTGAACTGTTATTAAAACACAAAGGCACACGAATCGCATCAACATTGATCCGCTCAGTGTACTTTCTGAACCAGGCAGTATTTTTTTAAGGTACGTTCTCACTGAAGTTTGACATAAATAGAAGTTCACACAGAGACCCGGTATACAGCTTGATGAATTTTCTCAAAGTGAGCGTGCCCATGTGGTCAGCTCCCGGATCAAGAAACAAGCATTTTGAGAACCCCAGAAGTTCCCCCTCATGCCCTCTGCCAGCTACTTCTCCCCTCCATAAACAACACCCTGACTTCTAACACTTGAGATTAATCTTGCCTGTTTTTGAACTTTATGTAGATTGAATTTTCTGGACATTACATACATGGGTCGTACAGGGCATTTATGAGACTTACCCGCGGTGCTTACATAAAGTTTGTTCACGCTGTTGACGTATAGCCTTCCACAGTCCATACTAATTTTGAGTGACTATATTGAATGTATGTGAATAGACGCAATAGAAATCACCCATTCTTCTGCTGGTGGCCGGTGCCTCCAAGGATCCATCCCTGGGTAGCCAGGAGTAACTACAAAGTTACTCACAAGGGAGACATAAAGGATTTGTGGGGAAGGAGGAGCACGTGGGGACTCCAAAGTGAATTTGGTCTTCATTTGGGCAATATTTGCTGAGTTCTTCAAAGTGTCCAGCTCTGGATGTGGTGCTGTGAGCACAAGGATAAATAAATATCCAGAAGGTAGTTGTGTATATAACTAGCAGTTACAGTATGTGATAACAGACAAAAAACACCCCTGTTATTTGCCTACGCAACAACTCTTTTCCATTACTCCTTTGTTTATAGGGCCCTGAGCTTTTTTCATGTGACCATGTTCTTGGGACAGGTGAGTCCCTCCCAGTCCCAAGGGATAAACCATGACTGGACCAAGCCAAGAGTAATCCCCACTTCTAAGGACTGTGTAGGGGTGGGCATGTGACTACATCTAGCTAATGAGATCTCGCCTCCTTCTTCCTGACTCGAGAATGGTTGTGCACAGACGTGGCATTTGGAGAGGAGGCAACTACACTGGGACAAGACCAAGGATGAAAAGCCAAATGCTGAATTCTGCAATATGGAAAGAAAAAAGAGCCAGATTTCCAGAGAGCCTTGTTGAATTGCTGTGCCAACCCCAGAACAGTCCCCGCCCTGGACTTCCTGTGAGGGGTGATCATCAGAGCACTTCAGCCCCTATTGGGACTCTGTAGCTGGGAACAGGGCTCGTCCCAGGGGATTCATGTGTGTGGATGGCTGCAGGAGCATGGGGGAGAGAGGTGGGTGTTGACCATGGAAATCACCACGGAAGGGATGGGGGGAGCAAATTTCTGAGGTGAGTCATGGAGGGTAAAAAGGTATGTTAGAGAAGGAGGGGGGATAGGAAAGAAGCAATTCCACTCAGAGGAAAGGGTCCGAGCAGGATCATGAGGGCCTTTGAGTAACAGGTCAGAAATCCAGCAAAACCCGAGCCCAGGATGCACCGAGGACAGATTAGAGCCTAAAAATTTGGGCTGGGGTGAGGCTGGGTAAGGGTTTTATGTGCAATTTTACCTTGAAGCGAACTCATGCCCAAACCTTCTTTCATTTTGGCAGAAGCTTTGGGTTTCTTCAAGCTCTGATTTTAACACTGACTAGATCTAAGATTGGTGACGAACCTTCGAGCAGGATGTTTGTTAAATATGGCAAGCGTATGTCCCAAGTTAACGTACCTCCAGCAAGGCAGGTTATAGGTACCAAAACAGTTTAACTACTTGGTAGCCCTTGAGTCAGAATCCAGGTCTTGCTTGCAGAACATCTTTTCTACAGAAAGCTCGACTTGCCTTGTGTGATTTACATTTGCAATCTGGCATGATGCGGGACACGTATTTGCATACTTGGAGGCACACAGGAGGTCTAACAATGTGAAATACCTTTGTGGAGTTGCACAGCTAATTAGGAGAACAGACCAGACGACCTGCACATCTTCTGGTTCCTCTGCACCAAGTGATATCTGATTTATCAAAATCCCAAGCAGGTGAAAGAGGCACCACGAGTGGTGGATATATCATTAACTCAAGGCTTCCAGCCTCCATCCCTGCTAGATCTTTCTATTGGTTATCTATCGCTGTGGAACAAACTGCCACAACCTAGTGCCTTAAACACAGAATCATCTATTTTGCTTATGAATCTGCAATTTGGACAGGACTGGAAGGGGTAGCTCATCTCTGCTCCATGTGGCCTCAGCTGGAGTAATTCAATGGGGGGGAGGGCGCTGCTGAAGGATGCCCTTTAGAGATGGCTCACCCATAGGGCTGGCGAGTTGGTGCTGGCTGTTGTTGGGATACTCAGCCTCAGCCAGATCTGTGGGCCTCAGTGCCTGTCCATATGGGCCTCTCCACGGGCTGCTTGGGCTTCCTCGTAATATGGTGTTCATGTTCTAAGAGTGAGCATCCCCAAAGAAAATGTCAGAAACGCAGGACATTTTTAGGACTTAAGCTTGGATGTTACATAGGGTCACTTCTGACATACTCTATTGGACAGGCAGCCCCCAGGCCCACCCAGCCCTAAGGGGATAGGGAGTATCAAGATTCCAAAAGAGCATAGGGGAAAGAAGATATAATTGCAGCCATTTTTAGAAAGTGCGATCCACGAGGATTCTTAACCACGGCCTCCAGAATTACTTCACGAGTTCACAAACTTTATCTTTTATGAGGATAAAGGTGTCCTAGGGAAAAGTGGAGAAAAATAGAACTGTAGTAAACCAGTCAGTGTAGTGGCCAAATGCCATGTTTGTGTTCTCCGTATCCTTCCCTCCCACTGGACCTAGAACCCTCCTTGTCCATTGTGTCCATTCTCAGTCAGCCATCCCCATGATCCAGGCCTGACCAATCAGAATATTTATCCCATTTTTTTTCTGGTCACCATGGTTGGGTCAGAAATAGTCACCTGACCTAAGCCAGGCCTATAGGAGTCAGCCATGGAAGCTTAGCCAGAGCTCCTGGGGTGTCCTTGGCTCTAAGGACTAGGGAAGCTGAGCGGTGTTTCCTGTGCAGCGTCTTTTCTAAGGTTCCGCGTGTAAGAAAGAGCTTGTCTAGGAATGAAACCAAAACCCACAATGCAAAGCTGAGAGGCGAAGAGCGACAAAGATTTCCGGTCACATTGTTTATGGACCTGGTACTGACTACACCATGGCAGTCTACCTCTGGAGGCTTTTTTCGTTTTAAAGATCTAATTTATTTATTTGAGAGAGAGCGAGCAAGCATGCACAGGAGTTGGGGGAGGGGCAAAGGGAGACCAGACTCCCCGCTCAGATCCCAGGACCCTGGGATCATGACCTGAGCTGAAGGCAGATGCTTCACTGACTGAGCCACCCAGGCTCCTCTGGAGTTTGTGTTTATACAATTGACCCTTGAACAACACAGATTTGAATTCTGGGGGTCCACTTGCACATGGATTTTTATTCACAGTAAATGTATTTTCTCTTCCTTATGATTTTCTTCATAACATTTTCTTTTTCTAGCTTAGTATATTGTAAGAATATAGTATGAAATACAACAGATGAAACATACATAATTGTTTATATTTTCTCTAGGGCTTCCGATCAATAGTACGTTATTCGTAGTTAAGTTTTTGGGGCGTAGAAGTTCATACTCAGATTTTCAACTGTGCAAGGGATTGGGAGCCCCTAATTCCGCCTTGTTCAAGGACCAATACATTCTCTTTGGGGCATAAGCCGGTTGAGTCGAGTTTCTGGCATGTGCAGCCAAAAGTGTTCTAATTAACGTTGTTAGCTTCCTATATAAATAGTAACATGGAGAAATTGAATTAGAAGTTTGCAGTATTCTCCTTGGAAAAAGGGATTCAGAGTTCCAAGGACATAAAATCACCACGTAAAATATCTCTTCCTCCAGAATGGACAAATTAGGGGCAAGGCTGGCCTCAAAGCAACGAACCTATGGCTAAGTAGGGCTTGCATGGCTAAGGGAAGATGGGACACATTGGGATAGCTCTGCTCTGCGTCTGACACCTGCTTCTGGTCATTTTTATTGTGGTAGGGAACCCTGGGCAGGATAGTAAATATTCGTTAATCTAATAGAGTTTCCATCCATCCATTCCTCTATTCATCGACCCCCTCCACATTTGCTCTTTAATTAAACATGTATTGATTGAGTTTAAATTACTGGCAGAAGGCTTTCTGAGAGGGAGGGTTTGAAGCACTAGGTCAAGGTCAAATTAACCAGACATTTCTGTGCCTGGCGGCTGGGACTCAGCCAGATGCTCTCCTTTTCATCAGATAAAAAGAAGAAAATCTAACTTAAATACTTGCTCATATCCCTTTTGGTGCTATTACTTGATGATTCAAACAACTTTCAAATGGATGATAAGTGGGAACGTGGTCTGGTCCAATTTTCTCATGCCTGGGATGGGTAAACCCAAACTTGGGGAGCTTGAGGGATTTGTGCCAAGACCTGTGATGCCAGCACTCCACGGTGGGGCAGTGGGGGACTGAACATGCAGATTCTGGGGTGGCAGGGCCAGCAGAGAGCCAGAGGCAGCTGGTGTGGTGATGGGCGCAGAGGAGTGGGACCCACACGGGCACAGAGAGTGGGAAAAGAACTGGGAGCCACAGAAAAGCTGCCCCTGTGGTTTTCCCCCCACGGATTAAAGCCTAGAGCCTATCTGCATAGACTGCCCTGCAGGACAGGATTTCTGAGCGGCGGCCCCCGGGAGCATGTGAAATGCCTGCTCAGGGCAGGCTCACGGAGGGGGCCGGGCTGCTCTGCCCCGACTTCTCTCCTCCAAAACGGAAATTGCGGGCTTGTTACTGGTTTGCTCTGGACCAGGGATTATGGAGCTTAAACTCACTCCTTCAAGCCATGTTCAAGTTTTTGACTTAAAAGGGAAATGTTTCATTTTAGGCCAAATGCATCCCCCCTCTTTCCCCCTTCCTGGAAAGAGAACAAAGCAATTCAAATCAGAAAACAGAGGGAACTCCATGCGCAGTGTCCACAGGGACCCGGCTCCCAACTGGATCCGACGGAATTTGATTGAAGTACAACTGAACCCCTCCGCGTTTGTTCAAATGTCATTTAAATAGAAACGTTTCAAATCTCTGCCAAGGAACTGCCCAGGGGGTGGCGTGGAACTGAGTCGGGCCCTCACTGCTCTGCAGGCTGCTCCGGTGGAGACCACGGGGGCGGGACCCAGGCGAGGCTGACTCAGCCCTGCTCACAGTGGGGCGAGGGAAGCAGAGGGCAGAGAGAGGAGCGGGGGAGAGGAAGGGAGGAAGGGGGTGGGGGGTGAACTTTCTGGGCGGTTTTACTGGACAGGTACACGGTGTAAGTGAGACACCCGATGCCTGCATTTTGGCATCTTTTTCCTTTTTATTTATTTGTTTTTGAAAGATGTGGACAAATCCAGGAGATCGGGGAACCTTGGAGGTTTGGCTGGTCATCCCTTTAGTGTCCTGACTATTTTAATGTCAATGCGCCATGCAGTGGCTGTTTCTAGCTTGTCAGTTTGGAAAGACGATAACACCTCTGGCTTGCCTGGGTTTTCCCAAGGCAATAGGATAGGACCTGGTTTGGGGGCCGGGGACGGGGCTGATGGTGTGGGTCTTGGTTTCCTTACCCAGTGTGGTGAAGGCAGCCGGTGAGGTCAGGGGTTTGATGCTGGTGGTACTCAACGGTGGGAGTCCACAAGCATAAGCCACAGTGGGCCCTGCTGATGCCCAGCAGGAAGGAGTCTGGGTATGTTATCCTCCCCTCAACTGTAATGGCTACGTTTTTATGTTTTGTATTTTCTAGTTCTGGTAAGATCTTGTGGCAGAAGAAATCTGTTGTTAACAGCACTGTTTGAGAACCATGGAAGTAGATATTTAGAAGGTCCCTGGTTCTGATATTCTAGGAGGTCAAAATTAGGAAAAGATGAGAGTGGGGTCGTTCCTTCGTTCCTGGGGACGCATTAGCATGGGAAGGAATTCATTTACTCCTCAGGACCACCCTTCCCAAGACAGTAGCTTACCTGGCTATTGGGAAATAAACACGTTGATACCAACTCATTCAGCGTGTGTGACTCATGTTAAATCATCATGATATGATTATGTCTGGTGCCTTTGTTTGTCCTTCAGCCTTTGCTCATGGAAAGGCTGTAAAAGAGTGTTTTCCATATTTCTCAGGATGAGGACCCCTTTAAGTATCAAAAGGTTGTTGCAGACCCCCAACTAGTAGTGGTTCGATTTTCCTTATTTGTAGACAGAAAATGTATAATGAAAGAAATCCATTCTAATTTAATAATTATTTTTTAAAAAGATTTTATTTATTTATTTGATAGAGAGAGTGCACTCATACAAGCAGGTGAGAGGCAGGCAGAGAGAGAGGGAGAAGCAGGCTCCCTGCTGAGCAGAGAACCCAATGCGGGGCTTGATCCCAGGACCCTGGGATCATGACCTCCGTCAAAGGCAGATGCTTAACAGACTGAGCCACCCAGGCGGCCCTAAATTTAATAATTCTTTAATAATTCTTTGAAATAAGTTTGTATTTTATTACTACATCTCCTTATGTTTGAAAAATCATTGCACATGTATGTTAGTCATTATTCATTCTAGATACAATGCTGAGTATCAAGATGATTTGAGAGTCTTTGCAGTTACTTCAGTGTTCAAAGACCTGTAAACATACATACATACAAACTTGCTGTTGTATATAGATGAAACATGACAACTCTGTGGAGTCTATGTCTCCAGGCTTCTATCCTGTGCACACTCACTCCATCATTCCATTTCTTTTTCCTGCTGAATCTGAAATTTAACCTCAGAATCCTTCTTAACACAGCACTCTAAGAAATCACTACCTGTCTATGGGAGCTGGTGCATGAGGTCACACATACACTCATCTCTTTCCTCTGAAATAGACCGCAAGTTTTGAAAGGGGAGGGGTCAGAGAATGCTTGCTTGGCATTGTTCTGAGCCTAAAGGCAATAATGAAAGACTTCTAGAACTTGGAAAGGATTCACATGGGCCTGGTTTAATCAGGCTGGTTAGTGACTTATGCAGAGGGAGTTAGGAGACCCGGAGAAAGTGCAGTATTGGTGATCCTATGAGACGAGCCTCCCCTGAATCGAAATTATTAACCTAAAGTTGTACGAGAAAAGCAGTCTAAGAGTCACTAAAGTGAGCTCCCCCTGTCTTATAGACCTTTGTTCTCTTATCTTAGAGAACCTCTTAAAGCAGCAGGATGTACTCCAAAGGATACATTTCCTTTCATCACTGTGTTCAGCCAAGAAGTCGCTATGAGGAGTCCCTTTCAATGAGGATAACCAATGGAGGTGGTGGTTCCGGCACTGGGAAAGGACCCGAGGTAGGAAGGAGCTGCTCACTGTAACTCAGCCAAACACAGAAACCACAGACCTTCAGAGCTGAAAGAGACCAAAGACTGATCTCTTTACAGATGAAAAAACTGATGCCCACATTGTGGGTCCACATATAATTAATTGTGGCATTAATTAATAATAATCTAATTTGGCACAATGAAACTTCTATAACCTTGGTCAAATTTCAGTGACTTTGGTTAAAAATCACAGAAGATACACATTTCATTTTAAGATGGTATGCCAAACCCCAAATCACATTCATTGTGCATCTTGACAGTCTTGGTGATAGATTAGACTTGATGGAAATTAGTTCATTCCTTTGGAGTAGCCATGGAATAATGGGTAGGCAAATGTAAAATGCTCCTGCACTGGGGTGGCTTGGACAGTAACCCTATGTTATTCAGCTTATCACAGAGTCATGGCCATATCCACTTTCATTAGCTTGTGTAAGACAATTAGTCTGTAGGACAGATATTGTTCTGTTCCCATTTCCATTTGCTAAGAAAGTTCCCTTACCTGCCCTACCTTTTCTTTCCCTCCCTTTTCAGATATTAAAGGCCATGGGGTCAAAATCCCAGCTGGCGTTTTTGGAGGAATTGGCAAGCTGATCCTAAAATTCATATAGAAATGCAAGGGACCCAGGGGTGCCTGGTGGCTCAGTCAGTTAAGCATTTGACTCGGAATTTTGGCTTAGGTCATAATCTCAGGGCCCTGGGATTGAGCCCCACATTGGGCTCTGTGCTCAGCAGGGAGTCTGCTTGAGGAGTCTCTCTCTCCCTCTCCCCCTGCCCTCCTTCACTTGTATGCATGCTCTCCCTCTCTCTCTCTCAAAAAAATAAATCTTAAAAAAAAAGGAATGTAAGAGACCTTCTCAAATAAATAAATCTTAAAAAAGAAAAGAAAAGAAAAGAAATGCAAGAGACCCAGAATATCCAAAACAATCTTGAAAAGGAACAAAGTTGGGGGACTCACTCTTGATTTCAAAACATACTACAAAACTACAGCAATCAATCCTGGTGTAAGGATAGACCTATGGATCAATGGAATAGAATTAAGAATCCAGAAATAAACCCACACATTTATGATCAATTGATTTTGAACAAATGTGCTGAGACAAGTCAATAGGGGGAAGGATAGTCTTGTCAACAATGGTTCTGGGACAACTGTGAGTCCCATGCAAAAGAATGAAGTTGGACCCCTACCTCACACCATATAGACAAATTACCTCAAAATAGTCAAAGACCCAAATGCAAAAGCTAAAACTTTTGGAAGAAAATATTAATGAAAATCTTCATGACCTTGGATTAGGCAATAGTTTCTTAGATATGACACCACAGGCACAAGCAACCAAAAAAAAAAAATGGACTTTTATCAAGTTTCAGTGCTTCAGGGGTGCCTGGGTGGCTCAGTTGGTTAAGCGCCTGACTCTTGGTTTCAGCTCAGGTCATAAGTTCAGGGTCCTGGGATGGAACCCTGCATTGGGCTCCATGCTCAGTATGGAATCTGCTTGAGATTCTCTCTCCCTCTCCCCCTGCCCCTCCCACTTATGCTCTCTCTCTCTCAAATGAATAAAATAAATCTTAAAAAAAAGATTAAGTGCTTCAAAGGACACTATCAAAAAAGTGAAAATAAACCCACAGAATGGGAGAAAATATTTGCAAAGCCTATATCTGATAAGGTCTAGTATTCAAAGCACTTGCAACTCCAAAGTAAAAGGGCAAATAACTGAATTAAAAAATGGACAAAGGGTTTGAATACACAGGTCACAGAAGAAGACATATGAATGGCCAATAAGCACATAATGCCCAACATCATTAATCATCAGAGAAATGCAAGTAAAAGCCGCAATGAGATACGACTTCATACCCACTGGAATGGCTATAATCAAAAAGACAGGCAATAACAAATGTTGGTGAAAGTGTGGAGAAATATTGCTGGTGGGAACGTAAAGTGGAAAACAAACACTTTGGCAGTTCCTCCAAAAAGTCCAATATGGAGTTACCATAAGACTCAGCAATTCTCTCTTAGGTATACACCTCAAAGAACTGAAAGCAAATGTCTACACAAAAACTTGGGACATGAATGTCCACAGCAGGATTATTCATAACGGCCAAAAGGTGCAAACACCCCATATGCCCATCAACTGATGAAAACCATTCCTACAAGGGAGTATTTTTCCACCATATAATGGAACAAAGTACGGATATAGGTTATAACATGGAGGAATTTTAAAAACATTATGCTGAGTGAAACAAGCCAGACACACAGGCTGTGTATTATATGATTCCATTTATATGAATATCCAGAGTAGGCAAATCCATAGGGACAGAAAATATATTAGTGGTTTTTGAAGGCTGAGAGTTGCGGGTGGGGAGGGAGTGACTGCTAATGGGTACAGGATTCCTTCTAGAGGTGATGAAAATATTCTGGAATGATAGTAGTGAAAGTTGGAGAACTTTGGGAATACACCAAAACCCACAGAAGTGTATACTTTTAATGGGCGAGTTTTATGGGATGTGAATTATGTTTCAATTTTTTAAAAAGGCCATGGGAATGAATTTGGGAAATGGATTAGGAGAGTGAAGGGGCAAGAATGAGCTCAGCGGCATCAAGACTCACTTCTCTTGTCCACACTAGCATTTTCACAATCATCAAATGTGAGTGGGGCTTGCAAGAGGTCACTTTTTCATAGTGACAGTGGCCCAGACTAGGTGACCGGGACATGCATATTTTGGTCTTGTTTCTTCCATTGCTTAATGATTTTCATCTGGTTGTTGGACATTTCCTGGTCTTCTCTGATGCATGTAGGTGGTTTGGCACAGAAGAAGGAACATGAGCCTCGCAGCCAGAATCTTGGTTCTGCCCTTTGCTCACTGGGGGCTCTTGGGTAGGTTATTTGGCCCCATCAGCCTGAATTTCCTCATCTACAAAGTGGTTTGGTGGGAAGTCTCACTGTCAAGTTCTAGGCACCTGGTCTATATCCAGTCAATGTTAATGCCTTGCTTCCCCTTCTCCTCATCTTCCCAGGGTGGTGAGAGCTCAGTGCTTATACATGAGAGGATGGGAGCGGGGGAAGGATAGGTGAAGAGGCAAATTGCATCCTCACATGCCCTCACCCAGTCTCTAACAGGGAGAGAATCTCTTCACAGCCAAAGCCCTCAGGTCTGGATTTCCTATGAGGGCAACTTCCCATGAGTTCTACAAGAACTCAGCTGGACCAAAAGGCTCAGGGCTGGATGAGTTTCCCAAACCAGCGAACCACCCTAAACCAGGTTAACTATGATGAGTTTCTGGGAACCTAAGCCTCTGTTGCTCCCTCTCCCTTCCACTGGAAAAATTCGGATTGCTTGCCAGGTTCCCAGACACCTGCCCCGCTGCACTGACCGCTGTGATATCACTGGGCTTCCCTTAGTGACGTCCCCGGCACCCCCTGCTTACCATCAGAGAGAGTCGTCAGCAGAGGCGGGAACTGAGTCCGGCAGTCCCTTCCAGAAGCCAACCTCCTTCTCTTCGTTCTCCCTCCACACGCTCTGACCCGCATACTGGTTTTCATTCTCCTTCTCTCTCAAGCAGTGAAGAGTATCTCTTCCTAACACTTGTCGAAAATTAAAGCGAGACCTGCTTTCAAATGTTCTGTCTGTACTTGCCGGCCAGGAAGGCAAGTCTGTCTCTAAAGAATTTGCATTTACAATTCCAAATACTCACTTGTGCTAAGACGAAAGAATGTCTTCTCACTTTCAAGCTGGGTTTGGCGTGACCTCGAGGTTTTAATATTTTCAACGAAGTGTCATTTGACAATCCTACGGCGTTCAGAAAGAGGAAGAGAGTGAATGTCCCTTCATACACCTGCCGACTGGATTGAGAGGCAGGTGGGAAGCCCTAGCCCAGGGCCATCGACTTCATTTTATCATTTGCTTTCCACCTTTATTTAATTTAAAAAATCTCCACAGAAATACTGCTGTTTTCATTTCTCAGTTTTAGCTTCTGTTTTGGTGAAGAGGGTCAACGCAAGCTTTCATAAGAAGACCATGGGGTGTGTGTGTTTCTTAGCACAAAAGCATCCAGCCCAGTGGGGGTTCTCGTCCCTCTCTTCATCTCTCGCATCCAACCCAGCACCCCATGCAGCCCCTCCCCAGTTCCAACAGGACCCCGATCACAGCCAAATCCACCGGGTCTAGATTGCGTCTGAGGGCAGGGTCTGGCAAGTCCTGCAGAAACCGCGCACACTGGGCTCTTCCAGGGCTGCTCCCAAAAAGCCTGCTGCACCGAGAGCCAGCTCTGAGTGGTGGGCTCTGGGCCACCCCGCAGAGAGGGAGCTCTGTGCTCGCGTGACAGGTGCAGACCTGCGGGAGGCCAGGAAGAAGCTGTCTCGCGCTTCAGAAGTCCTGCTGACGGGCCCTGGTCTTCCGTTTCTTTAGCTCTGTTATTCCTTCTCCCCTCCAAGCCCGGAAGGCCCCCTGCTTGACAAATACGTGGTGGCCACCCCATGTTTCCTCCCGTAGATCATCTTGTCACAATAATCAGTGCCGTTCCAGGGCCAGGCCACCTTGCCCTGTTTTGCTTGGAAGTTGACTAACAGTGGGATTTCTCGTGACGGCTTCATTCAACACTGGGACAGGCCTGTGGGCACAGGATGGGGTGGGGTGGGGGATACACAGATGCCGGGCTCCCTGGCGCTGAGCAGGTGTTCGATAACCTCTCTCAGACCACCCTCTCTGTGAAGGCCCCCCTCGGGTTTGGGGGTGAGAGGCCAGTCTTTGGAGATGCTTACGGGACCCACTGGCTGCCCAGTGTCCCCTGGGGCTGGCTGGGGCGTGAGGACCAGAGCCCACACTGAGAGCATGCCCGGGGGCTTTGTGCAAGGTCTCGTGGGGCCACCCTCCACCTGTCTGCCTTCCCTTTCACACCCCAGGAAAGAGGCTCGTGTCGATGGTCACAAAGCTGGGAGGTCATAGAGCCACAGCCTGGCCGGAGGCCCTCGGAGCTCTGGGCCCATGCGCGTAACCCTTGCACCACCTGTAACAACAGACGTGACCTCTTGGAGGCCCACGAGACATCCAGCCGTCAGTCAGTGTGTGCTTTCAACTTTACAAAAGTCTGCACGTTTCCCTACGCGATCTCTCCTGCTTCTCCCAGGAGCTCTCAGACGGTGTGGTCGGGGGAGACCCCAGACCTGGCACTGGGGTCTCTGCCTCCCTGGGACCCCACCAGCTTCTGCAAGCATGTGGGCAGCCACCCTGTCCTGACATGGCCCCTGGGCTTAGAAAGGCCTTCAGTTGCACCCTGAACATACAGAGCTCACTGGACCCAAGAGGAATCCCCTGGAGCACCTGGAAAGGCTGCTGGTCCTGCAGAACTTCTGGTCAGCTCCCCTCTCCTCCCCTCCCCTGCATGTCCCCCACAGCAGGGGTGACTGAAGATGTCCGAAAATTCTTAGGCGTGAGGCATTTGATCTAAAAAAAAAAAAAATTCATGGATAATTACATTCTATTTCATCACGTATCTGTTTCTTTTTTTCTCTTTAAAAAAAATTCTAGTACGATGCATATAACACAAAATTCACCGTTTTAACCATTTTTAAGTATACAATTCAGTGGTAGCAAATGCATTCGCGTTGTGCAAGTTCCAGAAGTTTTTCATCCTTTCAAGCCGAATCTCTGTCCCCAGTGAACAGTCACTCCCCACCCTCCCTGCCCCAGCCCCTGGCAACCACCATTTGAGTTTCTGTCTTTATGAATTTGGCTGCTCTAAGTACCGCACAGAAGTGGAGTCAGAGTATTTATTTGTGTCTTTGTGTCCAGCTGCTTCCCTTGGCATCCTGTCCTCAAGGTTCAGCCATATTGTAGCCTGGGTCAAAATTTCCCTCTTTTTTAAGGCTGAGTAACAATCCATTTGATAAATAAATATAATTATGTGAATAAAACATATATATGTTTACATATACATACATATAAAATATAAAAAACAAATTATTCACATCATAAGGTCTATGGGGGCCAGATAGAAACTACTTCCGGCTTTATGGGCCATATGGCCCCTGTTGCCATCACGGAGCTATAGTAACTGTGGTGGTAGTATGGCCAGATATAAAGGAATGGAGGTGTCTGTGTTCCAATAAAGCTTTATTTACACAAGTAGGCAGTGGGTTGGGTGAGCCTGAGGCTAGTGGTTTGCAGACCCCTGGTCTGGGGTGTCAGTATGGTATATAAATTAAGAGCAGAGACTTTGGTGTCAGTGAGATGATTGAGTTCACACAAGAAACTGTTTTCCTTCCCAGGGCTCACGTGCTCAGCTGGGCCAAGACCCAACTGGCGTGCTGCGTCCAGAACTCCCCTCAACACTGATCTTTGGGTCCTGTGGCTGAGTCGGTACCCTCTGGCCAAACTCCTTCTCCCCAGATGACCGATTCTCTCACACGTGACTTGGGTCCCTCCCAGTATCACCACCCGAAGTCTGCCAAGTATGTTTGTGAATGACTGAATGACCGTTGTGCGTGAGAAGATTGTTTCCCAGCAGGCCCTTGGTCCCTCTGCAGACCCGGATGGAGATTGACGCTGGGGGACAGGGTGTCACAACTCCAGGTGCGAGGAGTAGCAGAAATCCAGCCCTGGCCCAAGCAAGAGCTCTATGTCTCCTGTCTCAGTAAAATCTTGGTAGTCACTTACAAAGCATCTGTGTTTATTTTCCCTTCTTGGAAGGGATTTTACCTGGGACACTTGGCACCTTCCCTGCAATGCTAGAGATGCTGTCTCTAAACAGGGAATGCCGAGGTGTTCTGACGTCCTCCAATAACGTTTCAGGAGTGGAACATAAGAGCCTGGGCACCAGGCAAATTGTGCAACCTTGAAAACAAGATTTCCAAGTGGAGATTTTCTTTTCTGCTCTCTGTACACCCTGAAGACATTTTTAAAAACAGCTTTATTGAGGTATACTTGACATGTAATAAGCTGTACCTGTAATGTACAATTTGGCAAATTTTGACAAATGTATATACTCATGAACCCATCACCACAGCCAAGAGAAGTGAAAATATTTCTCTTCCCCTGGAGTTTCCTCATGTCCCTTGTTAATCACTCCCTTCCCCTCCAGCCCTCGCCTTTCTCCCAAGTAACCAGTGATCTACTTTCTGCCAGATAAGTTGACATTTTCTAGAGTTTTGTATAAATGGATTCATATAGTATGTACTCCCTTATTGTTTCACTTCTTTTAATAAACATAATTATTTTGAGATTCATCCATGTCATTGAGTGATTAATAGTTCATTTTTTTTATTACAGATAGTATTCCACCAAATGCATATGCCAGAGTTTGTTTATTCATTCCCTGTTGATGGGCATTTGGGTTATTTCCAGTAAATTAGGTCAAGTTGGTTGAAAGTGTTATCCAAGTCTACTATATCTTTGCTGATTGTCTACATGATTTATCAATTATTGAGAGAGGAGTGTTCAAATTTCAAATTGCAAGTGTATTTTGTCTATTTCTCAGTTTGTTATTTTCTCCTTGCATTTCTATTCAGTTTTGCTTTATGTATTTTGAAACTCTGTTACTAGCAACATAAATGTTCACAGTTGTTATGTCCTCTTGACTAATCGATCCCTTTATCATTACCAAATGAGCTTGTTTATCCATGGTCTATAGCCTACAAGTTATCATTTTGGTTGCTTAAAACGTGGTTTCACCAATTAAGACTGTGGGGACTGGGGTGAGTCCAATCCAGTGTGCGAGCCCCAGTCACACTCCTGCCTAGCCTACTCTGATGGGCTGCACAATGCACCATCTCCAGTTTCTTTCCCGTGTTTCTCCACGGGTCCCTCCCATATTCAGGGTGGGGTAGGGTTAGTTAGGGCTGGGGGTCTGGGGCTTGGAATATCTTGGCTTATCACTTGGCATACTCCCCAACCTGGTGACATATGAAGGCCCAGGGTGGCAAGGAGGTCATGGTAACCTTGTCTAGACTCTAAATTTATTTTTAAGAGACAGTTTTGTTGGAACCAAGGCTCAGACTATTCAGTGTGTTCTCAGATGGGGCTAAAAGGATCTACTGTACAGGGGTAATGTCCTAGGTTTATAATTTCCTGACTAATTCCACCATAAACTTAATTGCCTTTTCTTTGGCTTTGAAGCCTTAAGACTCTCGTTGGCACAGGGCTCTCTTGTACACACACACACACCCAGAATCCTGGCAGGAGGTCATGATTGAATATCCAAGTGCCAGGGCTCCTTGACTCATTCTCCAAATGGTTACTTCTGCCTGGCCCAGGAGCTGGACTCTCCCTCTTCAGGAGGTGATGTCAGGAAGAAGTCACTTTGCCAGCAACACGCTGGAGCATTTGGAAGCCAATGCCCAGGAGTTGCTGCTTCCAGGCCCCGTCCTGAGTCTTATCCTGAGCACTGGGGAGTCCAGCTCCTCATCTGGTCTGCCCTAGGCCTGCTCCTCAACAATGGAGGAGCTCTGCTGACTCTGCCAGATGCCTTAGCTACATTGTCCTCGATCTCATTTTATTCCCACGACAGCCCCTGGAAGCCAAGGCATAGAGGACCCATTCTACAAAGGTAGACACTGAGGCTTGGGTGAAAGTCAAGGAGCTGTGTGAGGACACGTGGCTAGGAGGCACAGAGCTAGGGTTAGGAGGTGCGATTTTAAACACAGACTTCCATTATGCCACACAAATCTGTATTCATTTCCTGGGGCCGCCATAGTAAGCTACCACAGACTTGGTGGCTAAAAGCTATAGGAATTTATTCTTTCTACAGTTCTGGAAGATGGAAGTCCACAACGAAGGTGTTGGCAGCGTGGGTTTCTTCTGGGGACTCTGAGGGAGAATGTGTTCTATGCTTCTCTCCAAGCTCCTGGCAGCTGCTGACAACTCTCGGTGTTGGTTGGTTTGTAGGTGCCTTGCTTCAATCTGTGCTTGTCTTCACATGACTTTCCTCTTCTGATAACAAGGGAGAAAGTTGGAGGGTTGGAGGTCCTGCAGGAAGGATAATCTCAAATAACCTAAGGAGGACTTCGAGTCAGGGACTTCTAGGCTGGGTTGGGGGCTCCAGGCTTTCTACACCTGAGTTTCCTCATCTGTAAGATGGGAATAGTAATGGTACACACTTCATGGGGTTCTTGCAAAAGTTAAATATATGTCAAGTGCTTAGCCCCATGCATGGCACCAAGTAGCCCAATTAGTATTTGTTATGAAAGAATACAAGTGATAACATGGCTCCCATCTCATTGTGAATAAAACCCAAAGGCCTTGCTGTGGTTGGCAAGACCTTCCATGTTATGGGCCCAGTTCCTTCTGATCTCACCTCCAACCCCTGGCCCCTCTGTTCTCTGTATTTCTGCTGTCCTGACCTTGTGGTTGCTCCTTGTGTCTGCCCAGGGCCTTTTCACTTACAGTTCTTTTTGCCTGGCTTGATTCTGGTCTCTCTTTAAAGACCATCTGCTTTGAGACCTTCCCTGGAATCCTTGTTTAAGATGCTGTCCTATAAAAATACAAAATAAACTAAACTAAAAAAAAAAAAAGTTCTATTCTGGTCTTCTCAGGTATCTCCCTTCCCAGCACTTCTGGCTTTGTAGGCTGCTTTACTTATTCTTAGCACTTATCATTAATTGATATATTCTATATTTATTTCTCTGGTCCTTCCTTCCTTCCTTCCTTCCTTCCTTCCTTCCTTCCTTCCTTCCTTCCTTAAAGATTTTATTTATTTATCTGACAGAGAGAGCGAGAGTACAAACAAGGTCAGAGGTAGAGGGAGAAGCAGGCTCCCACTGAGCAGGGAGCCCAATGCGGGGCTCGATCCCAGGACCCTGGGATCATGACCTGAGCCGAACGCAGACGTTTAACAGACTAAGCCACCTAGGCGTCCCTGATTATTTATTTCTGTCTTCCTCCATCAGAATGCAAGATTCTCAGGACTGTTTTGTTCATTGCCGAATCCCTAGTGCCCATGATAGTGACCAGTGGATAGTGTTCTCAAGAATTATTTGTTACACGTGTGAGTGAACGAATGAATGAAAGCTGATTGGTTAGGCCAGGTTGGTAGCGGGAGCATGTGTACAATCCTACCCCATGAGTCATCTTTCTAAAAGGGAAATGAGAGCGAGCATCAACCATATATGTCAGTGCCTCAATGCATTTTACATCTATATGGTGAAAAAACAGGTTCAGTGAGGTTAAGTCAGTTGTCTGAGATCACACATTTCATAAGGGTGGAGATGAAATTCAAATCCGTGTCTGCCTGTCCCAGTGCCTTCCCGTTTTCCACCACCCCAAGCTGACGTCTCCCTCAGCTTGGGCTTCCAGAGGAGGAAAACATGGGCAAGGTTGGAATTTGCCCCCATCAGGGGGCTCCATGGGAAACTCTCCAACGTCGGCTCCCAGAAAAGGGTCCTGGCCTCTGGAATTCTTGGCAGGAGGCACGAGATGTGCCTGGATCCTCCTGTCAGTGACCTCGAAGAAGTGTCTTTGGAAACTCTTTTCATCTGAAATCCCCTGCAGCTCCCAGCCACCCACATCTTAAATCAGCAGACCCCTCTCATAGTTGACATTCTTTTCCTGAGTTCCTGACCCCAGTGTTCCCTGCACAGCGCTCTTGTGCATTCCTACCTCTGGGCTTAGTGGTGCACTGGGGAAGGAGGAGAGCAGAGTGGGAGGGACCAGAAGACTTCAGCCACCCCACTGGGGACAGGGAGCATTGGTTTCTCTGTAGCTTTGTCTTAGAAAACCCATCTCTAGGAAAGCCTCTAGAAGCTGCTAGGAGAAGTTGAGGTCCTTCAGAGGATGTGGAGTCCAGAGCCCCAGAACTGTGGCTCAGCTCCTGCTGGTCCAACCTCAGAGGAATTACCCACCACACAGGCCAGCAGAGTCATCTTCCCTCTGTGGGTGGGTCTGCACCCTGGACCTCCCAGTCCACCTAGCATTGTTCCCTGTTCTGCCATGGTGTCTCCATTAGAACCAAGTGAAAAGTGCTTGTGGAACCAACACACAGCTTGTTCTTGGCTCTAATCAGGCCCTTAGTCCGTCCCACCCTCCCTGCCCATCTGGACAAGACCTAGCTCAAATCTCAAATCCATCCTGAAGCCTTCCCAGGTTAATTTTCCTGGAGAAAGCATTAGAGCCCACAGTCCTGCAAGACTGCCTCCACTGTCTTTCAGATGCCAATTGCAAGTTCAGATTATCATCTGTGCTTCTGACTGGACGTTCCAACCACCCCCTCCCTGGGTTTGATTAATTTGCTAGAGCTGCTTGCAGAACTCAGAGAAACATTTTACTTGGTAGATCACTGGTGTATTGTAAAGGATAGAACTCAGGAGCAGCCAGATGGAAGAGGTGTGTGGGGCAAGGGGATGCGGAAAGAGCATGGAACTTCTGTGCCTTCTCCAGGTGTGACACTCTCCCCCAAATCTCCAAGTGTTCACCAACCTGGAAGCTCTTTGAAATCAGGCTTTTTTGGGGGTTTTATGGAGGCTTCATTACCTTGGCACAATTGATTAAATTGTGGGTCATTGGCAATTGATTCAACCTCCAGCCCCTCTCCCCTCCTCAGAGGAGGGAGAGGTCAAGAGGTGGGGGGTGGGACTGAAAGTTCCAACCCTTTAATCACTGGTTGGGTCTTCTGGCAACCAGCCCCCATCTCATTAACATAACAAATTTCACCTTGATTTTTCTCATCACTTAGGAAATTCCAAGGGTTTGGGGAACTCTGTGCCAGAAACGGGACCAAGACCACATGTGTATTTCTTTCTTTTTTTTTTTTTTTAAGATTTTGTTTATTTATTCGACAGAGATAGAGACAGCCAGCGAGAGAGGGAACACAAGCCGGGGGAGTGGGAGAGGAAGAAGCAGGCTCCCAGCGGAGGAGCCTGCTGTGGGGCTCGATCCCATAACGCCGGGATCACGCCCTGAGCCGAAGGCAGACGCTTAACCACTGTGCCCCCCAGGTGCCCCCCACGTGTGTATTTCTTATTATAAATCACAACCTCACACGGCCTGACTCAGATCTCTCCAAACTGCATTTCATGAGGGGTCCAAGGGTCTCTCTAGACCATAGATGTGATGACAACCCTCACTCGCCTGCTTAGGATACGCCCCCGGGCTTTCAGAGCACTTGGGGTCCCACTTCACTTTTCCTCCAGCCTTAAGTGCCCTCTGGCCACCTTCTCTGGCCTGCCTTCCTCTTTCTTCCTCCAGAACTTTGCCTATGCTGCTCCTCCTCTGTATGGAGCTAGATAGCATTCTCCCCAAAACTCATGTCCCTCCAGGTCCTCAGAATGTGACCTTATTTGGAAATAGGGTTGTTGCAGATGTAATTTAAGATGAGGTCACACTGGTGTCGGGTGGGCTCTCGATCCAATATGGCTGGTGTCCCTATAAGAAGAGGCATAGAAACATGCAGGAGGAGAAGGCCACATGAAGTAAAGATTAGAAAGATGCAAATAGAAGCCAAAGAACGCCAAGGATTACCTGCAATCATGAGAAGTTAGGACAAGGCAAGGAAGTTTCCTCCCCTAGAGCAGGACCCTGCTGACTCCTTGATTTTGGACTTCTGGACTCCAAAACGGCGAGACTATTGTCTCTTGAGACAATAGTGTCTAACTAAATGTCTCTTGTTGCAAGCCTTTGGTTTATGGTACTTTGTTATGGTGGACCTCGGAAATTAATACCCCCTTTCATGGACACTTACTCTCCACTCCCTGATCTCATGTTCTCTCCATCTTCTGTTGACCACCCACCTCCTACTGACCCTTTAGCCTCACTCCATCAGACCTCACTTTCTGACCTTTCCAAATCCAGTGGGGTCCTCTCAAAACATGCTATGTATGTTTTTCACATTGTAGCGATTTCCTTATGGTTCCTTGAGGGCAAGGATGCGAAGTACATCTCTCTGAGCCATTCCAGACACATCGAAGCCGGTTCCCCAGAGCATCTACCGAGACGTCTCCTCTGAATGGGTTCTGTGGTTGTGCTTGCTGCGAGCCCATGTGCTTTCTCAGATCTCCTTGACTGTGTCCATCTCCCTGGCTCCGGGTTGGTTCCCACCCTCACTTGGACACTCTTCCTCTTCCAGACTTAGATGGAAACTCACATCTCCAGGTGTGGAATATGGAGTAGCTGCCAAGGGGTCAGATGGCCCAGCCAGTGGGATCAGCTCCTCCCGGAGGGAAATGTGACCAACGACCCACAGGACATGGAAAGAACCTGGGCAGATAAATCCTCCTTCTTTCTCTCTGTGGGGGGAAATCCTCTGGAATGCCTTCCTCCTTGTAGCCCTTCTGGAGAAATGCTGTGTGCCCAGCAAGCCCACCTGCTGAGTAACCTCATGGGAAAGGAGTAGGCAGAGTGATGAAGCATGGCTGGGCGTTGCTTCTTCTCCTGTTGCCTTCGTCCTTCATCCTCTCTGCCCCCGGGGGCTTTACAAAGAAAGCTCTGACACTTTCATCTTTACTTCAGGCTTTGTT
Source organism: Ailuropoda melanoleuca (assembly GCF_002007445.2). NCBI lineage: Eukaryota > Metazoa > Chordata > Mammalia > Carnivora > Ursidae > Ailuropoda > Ailuropoda melanoleuca. Next base: position 33,832,120 of record NC_048230.1, on the reverse strand, counting down.
TTTTAGAGGGCCCATTGAAAACAGTGGTCTCATAAAATTAGGCAATATTACCTCCTTGATCCTCTTCCCCACTTCGAGAGTCATTGTGCATATCAAAGGCTCCGAGCAATTCTGCAGTAAACAAAACTGTTGACCTGACAAACTAGCATTTCTTAAACACTTACTCTATGGTAAACATGATTCTCAGCATTTTACATATATTAACTTGTTCGAAGTCCCACTGCAACCCTCCAAGTTAGGTATTATTCCATTTTACAAACACTTATCTGCTCAGAGCCCTAGCCCAACCTCCTTATAAGCTCGAAACTTTGCACTACAATAAATATTTGTAGGAAGGGAGGGAAGGAAGGAGAAAAGGCAGGAAAGGTTGTCCTTAGAAAAAGACCAAGTTCTCTGTCTTAAGAGCAGGAATGCTGGACAGGAATTCAGTGGCACATTTGATTCTTGGTTATGGCCCCCACACCAAAAGAAAGAGCCTTCTGCTACATGCATAATCATCAATTGCTCTACTTCTTTGGGACTTCTACACATGGGATGGCCAAGAAGAAAACCAAAGAGGCTGCTGTGATGATGAGACATGGTATTCTGGTGTCTGGAAGTAGAGCTGCCATGTACAGTCGCATAGTTTGTGCACTGCACAACTGTAAGGGTTGCTGTTCACATGGTTGTCGACTGCACAGTTGCCCTGAGTGGGAACCACACTATACAACAACCACAATGCTGAGGTTTGGGTGGAGTGGAGTGAGGGTAATTGTAGGACTATAATCATTACAAACACAATCTGGCTTATCTGAGTGGCTCAGGGTGTAGTCCACGCCATATCACAAAGCACCAGGAAGTTCTGACACTGGCGCCTGGAAGCCTGCCCTGTCTGAGGCGAGGCCTGAGTTCTAGCGGGAGTGTACAGTGGCATCACCCTGACAACCTGGCATGGAGTACCCACTTCCTCCTAGTGTTATGTGGAGCTCGGACTTGCCTCTGTCAACATTCTGGGCAGGATCATTGTCTGTTGAGGTGGGGGGTGCCTTGTGCATGGTAGGATGGCTAGCAGCACCCCCGGCCTCTCTCCCCTATTGCAACAACCCAAATTGTCGCCCGGTGTGGTCAAATGTCCCCTGGGGATTCAAATTGCCAGGGTTGAGAAGCAATACTCTAGAGGTCTAGTATGTAGCCGCTAGCCACATGTGGCTCTCGAGTCCTTGCAATGTAATGGGTCCAAATCGCGATGTGCGATTTGGAGTATAAAACACACACCAGACTTCAAAGAGTACGAGACAAACAAACAGAGAGTAAAATACAACAATGATAATTTTAAAGCATTCATTACATGTTAAAATGAGAATATTCTGGGGGCACTTGGGTGGCTCAGTCGGTGAAGCATCTGACTTTGGCTCAGGTCATGATCTCAGGGTCCTGGGTTCGAGCCCCACATTGGGCTCTGCGCTCAGCAGGGAGTCTGCTTGTTCCTCTCTCTCTCTGCCCTTCTCTCTGCTCATGCTCTCTCTCTCTCAAATAAATAAATAAAATCTTTTTTAAAAAGAAAATATTCTGGATATTTGAGGCTAATTAAAATCTAGAATTCATTTCACCTGCTTTCTTTTTACTTTTAAGAAACGTGATCCCTAGAAAACTTAAGATTACATGAGTCTACAATCGTGTCTCTCTTGAAGAGTGCTGGGTTAACTTGTCCCTTCTTGCATTCAGTCCTGTAGGTGACATTATGATGTTAGTTTGCTAGGCCTGTCCCTGTCTTAGCCCGGCCCCAGCCCTGCTCCACTCCTAGGGAAACCATTGCTTCACCTAAGCACCTAAAGATTGGGCTCAGACCCCTTACAAATGTCCCAGGTTTGAAACTTCACCCTCTTAACTACCACCGCCCCCCAGGAGGAAAGACCCAGTAACGCTGGTCCTCTATACCAGCTGCCCTCCCACCCCACCCCACAATGCAACTGCATTTTTACATCAACCAGTCATGTGGCCCTCCTGTCTTTGCTCTTCTGGAACCATTCTGCTGGTGCCTTAACCCTTGCTGCTGATTCTCGTCCCTTCCTTCCGCACTTTGCCAAATGCATTGCTCTGGACCTGTTGATTCCCATCTAAGAAGCTTCAGTGGCGGCCTCCTGACCCCCGGAGGAAGCCTGGGCTCCTTTGCCGGGTTTTCAAAACCTATCGCAAACTGGCCACAGTCCACTTCTGGGGCCTTATTGACAAAAGGGATTTTCTTCCTATTCCAAACACATGGGTGTATTTCCCTGCATGTTCTCTTCACTTGGCACTATCCCCTCCTTATGTCTGCCTGTCGAAATCTATTCATCTTTTAAGACCCTCTGAAATCCCTCCTCCTCTGAGAAGCCTTCAGAGTTGACACCATGCATGGACACCTTTGGAATCTTCTGAACACATCTGCATCAAGGACTTGCGAACACTGATTGGATGGTTTTGGGGAAAGTCTGGTGTGAACTGTTCTTTCTTTTTTTAATTTATTTTTATTTTTTAATTTTTATGTGTGTGTGCAACTGTTCTTAATGGAACGTATCACTCCTTAGCGTTTTGTGGGTTTCAATCTTTACTCACGGACTTCGTAAACTCCTTGGACTTGCCTCATAGCAGTACGCTCACCAGAATAACCGGAGAGGGTGTTTTAAACCCTGCATCTCCCTGTCACATTGGAGATGCCCGGAGATCCTATTTAAACGGCTTGCTAGTTCCTAAAGCCCCAAGACTGTGTGAGGCACATCGTGTTCATAAATGCTTGTGCATAGAGCTCATGGAGAATGAGGTCCCCATTCAGAAGAACAAATCACACTGGGTGGGGGGGTTCAGGCAGGTTAGAACCTTGGCAGGATTTTGGGGGCACCCCGGACACAACTGTCCCCCACACCTCTGTGTGATCTGCCCCAGCTCTGATGTCTCCGTGGTGGGGGAAATGTGGGAGGGGGTGTCGCGGGCAGTGGCGTCCCCCATCCTTGGCAGAACACCCCAGCAACAACCCCTCTGGCTATCTTCTGTCTCAGTGGTTTCCTGGGAAGTGGCCTCCTCCCTTTTCTAGCCACCTGACAGCTCAATATTTGAACTGGCAAATTATGGCAATTCACCAGAAAGGCGGGCCTCGTTTCTCCGCATCAAAAGGTGCCGGGCTGTGCATACAGGGCTGTAAACCCGGAGTCCGAGACAGCCTGCCCAGGAGGGCGGTCCTTCCCGAATAACACAGGCCACGTGCAACCAACCTGCCCGAGCTATTCCAGGCCTCCATTTGCATAACAGAAAAGCCACCCTTTCTTTCTCTGGCTAAAAATGGCTCTGTCCCCTCCTTCCTGGTGACCCAGTGCAGCTGTGAGCACCTTCATGAAGGAGCTGACGCATTGCCATAAAAGTTGTCCCTTTCCTTTGCCTTTGTCCTCAGAGCAGGATGAGAGAAAGAGACCAGGGTCCTCGCAGGCCTTCTCAGGGACAAGCCCCGCCAGGCCAGACAGCAAACCCTGCTAAGTAGCTCTGTCCACCTGGCCCTCGGAGGGACGATGGGATGAGCCCGGGTCCAGGGTGTTCGGGGCCCTGTGCTTGGAGCAGCCAGTAGGTGTCTCTGTTACACACTGTTCCCGTCCCCTCAGTCCTTGCAGGACTAACACCACAAACCAGATGCAGAAAGGCCTCCCTCCCTCTCCGCCAAGCTGCATGGCCCACCTTGCCTGGGACGCTCTGGGGCTTCCTCAGGCCCCGGGTTCTTGAGAGGAAGCAGGAGCGGGCATTGTGGAGGCCTGGAGGAGGCTGGGAAGGAATGGGAGACAGTGCAGGTTTGTGCAGCGTCGAAGGGGTCTGGTGGAGCTGGGGGCACCTTGTCCCTCAGTACAGGTGGGTAGGAAGGGGCAGCGGGGGAGGGACCCCTGGGAAGTGGGGAACATTGTCACAGAGAAGACCCGAAGAAAGGGCTGTGATTGCATCATGGCTCTAACTCTTACAAGCTGGGTGGCTTTCGGTAAATGGCTCAATCTCTCTGTTTCCACGGATTCACCTGTAAACTGAAGATAGAAGACCTCCTAGGGTTGTTGAGATGAGAGCCATGTGAAGCGTGCCTGCTGTATCATTAGCACTCAATACGTCTTGGCAATTTCTTAGTAAGCAGACCAGATGGGGGAGAGGCTGGAGCCCACTTGCCCATCCCTTCACCACTTACCTGCCCCTCCTCCCGTTAAAGACAGGAAGAGGAAGCCAATGGAAAAGGGCGGCGGACAGGAATGCCCCTTTCCCTTCCAATGTACGGAGATCGGAAGCCACCAAGGACCGGGTGAAGTCTCTGCGGCGAGGGCAAGCCCACTTGGAGGAGAGAAGCAGCTGGAAGCCAGGTCTATTCTATGTAGCAGGACCTGCAGAGAGGCACCCGAGGGGTCCCAGAGGGCCTGGTGTGTGTCAGGGTGGAACTATTATTATAGTGGCATCAGGGGACCAGGAGAGCCCCAAGGATGTTACGTGGCAGATGACTGCTCACCTCTGAGGAAGGAAAACTGAGCAAATGAGCCCTGTTAGCCAATGGCCAGTGGCTGAACCTTTCCTGGGAAGATGCTAGAACTGATCGCCGACCACCTGGGGGACCACAGGGGTGGGACCGCTTAGTGACCAAGAGCAGGGGTCCTTGTGTTCCAGTCTGAATTCTCGCACTAGTGACGCGTCCCTGGGGCAAGTGAATTCGTCCGCTCCAGCTGCGACCCACCATGAGGATATCGTGAGGGTCCAGTGAGTTCCCCTGTGTGACGTGCTGTAGCAATGGCCACTATCTCTGCGAGACAAATAGCTGAATGACGTTGTAAAGAATACATTATCCCGGGCCACCTTGACTTCAATTGATCTTCACTTTAAGGGGAAAACGTGACAGGTTGGGATTACTAGAGGAGTCCAACCATTTTGCTAAACCAAGGCTCAGACAAAAGTAACTCGGCCAATGTCATGAGCTTGTTAGGGCAGAGGAGGGATCCCATCTCCTGACTTTAAGTCATGTGCTTTTATTTACTTTTTTAATAAAATTTTTATTTACTTATTTTAGAGAGAGAGAGATAAAGTGAGTGGGAAAAGGGGCAGAGAGAGGGAGGAGAAGATCTCAAGCAGACTCCCGGCTGAGCATGGAGCCCGACGCAGGGCTTGATCCCATGACCCTGAGGTCATGACCTGAACTGAAATCAGAAGTCAGAGGCTTGACTGAGTCACCCAGGAGCCCCAAAGTCAGCTGCTTTTAAAAATTATAATTACTCTTCATCCTGACGTGAAGATTTAATCTATAACAGCATTTCTATAAATGTTTCTCAAAGGAGTAGAAAATTATCATATTGGGTAATTAAATTTGGGGAATGCGGAGGTTAAAATTACGTAGGATTTTTTGTTTTTTGTTTTTTTAATTGGAGGACTTCTCAGACCCTTTGTTATGTCTAGGCACATTGGGAATCTCCTGGATGTAGAAATGTATCAGGAAAAGCATTTCTCAAAGGAACTAACTACCAAAGCTGCCTTTGTTTTCTTGGGCCATCTCATGGAGCCAGGATTCCTGAAACATAGTTTGGGTTGCATGTGTGTTCACGTTACATACTAAGTCTTTTGATTTGGAATGTCTATAGCAGTCGAGGATGAAGAACTAGGTCTCGGGTCATGCGGTATCACCAGGTCTACCAGAAAGCCCATCATAGCCCCCCCCCCGCATAGATCACTTAATCCACGCCAAATAACATTTATATATTTAACAAGAAGGATTCACACCAAATGACAGCATTTATATCCGCATTTTGGGATTACAAGTTACTTTTATTTCCTTCTGAGGCTTATCAGGGCTTTGTAAACGTTCTGCAATGAACATGTGTGTCTATGGCCAGAGGGAAAAGCCATTCTTTATTGGGTAATCAGTGCTGTGGCGTCTATTTGCAAGAATGCCATCCTCCGGGGATTTGCTGCCGGGCCCATCTTCGCTAATGACTTAAACAAAAGAAGGGAGGTTGTACTCATCAAACCCTCACATGATACTAAATTTGGTGGGGTGGCTCACACTCAGAAAGCCAAGAATAAAATTCAAAACAACCGTGACAAATTGAAAACACGGCTCTGAAAAAACCAGATGAAATTCAATAGTACAATTATAAGGTGATAGATTGAGGGCTCAAAGTAGCCGCCATATGTTTAGGATGAGGACGGGACCAGCTTCCAACCGGTCTCAACGACCAGGTGAGCCCCTGTGAGGTGTTTGGGGCCAGACAAGGATAGGTGTAAGAGGAAAAAGACCTTGTGCTGATTACTGTCCACAAGCCGAGAAAAAATGAGCAAAATCCTCCCTGCAATCAGATTTTCTGTATACAAAATCCCAACAAAGTGGTCTGGCTCGAAGTCTAAGTCCTGGTTCACCAAAGGGAAAGGTCTTCGACAACAGGACAATCCTCCACTCTAGAACTGGGCCCTCGCTACAAACGGACGCCATCTGTTTCCTGCCAGGCCGGGGGAACATTTGAATGTTGCATCGACATGAAAGAGCGTATCTGATGTTTTCACCATAGCACGTTTGCTGCAAGCATGTTGGCCGCAGAATTCATTGGCTGAAGGGCCATCTTGCTGTAAAAAAATAAAATCACGATAAATGAAAGAGGGACAGTCATTTAAAAAGCCTGCACTGAAACAAAAAAAATTAAAAAGGAACTTTATTGCAATAGGCAAAATATTTGAATACATGTCAAGCGTGAGTAGACTCATGGCAGTACTGTGCAAATAACTATGTTTTGTGTACTTGTCTTCAAAGTTTTTTGTTCATAGTATTATATACTTTTTTTGCTTCTTGATGGGTCTCCTCATTCTCTGTTTTTTTTTTTTTTTGGCTCAACTTCCCTTCTTCATTAAGAGAGGTATCAGCTTCTTCTTTTTTTTTTTTTTTAAGATTTTATTTATTTATTTGACACAGAGAGACAAGAGACAGCCAGCGAGAGAGGGAACACAGGCAGGGGGAGTGGGAGAGGAAGAAGCAGGCTTCCAGCGAAGGAGCCTGATGTGGGGCTCGATCCCAGGACCCTGGGATCACGCCCTGAGCCAAAGGCAGGTGCTTAACACCTGAGCCACGCAGGCGCCCCAAGTATCAGCTTCTGAATACTGGAATGCATATTTGCAACGGAGTTTTGTACTATGTCGTGAAAGCTTGTTGCCTCCTACACTGTTGCTTGTTCTTGAAGAACTGTCACGTATCTGTTGGAAGCTGTTCCAGAATTCCATGGGAAACATAGGTTCAAAATCCTGCACCGCTGTACAGACCATCACGAGGGCTGAGATTTCTAGAATATAAAAGTGGGAGTAGTGTGGCAAGGAGAAATGAAACCAAACCGCCAGCCAGTTGATGAAACCAACCGTCAAACCAGTTACTTTTTTTTTTTTTTTTTATCATTTACAGCAAACTTGCCTTACGGCCAATTAGATAAGAGAAGAAAACGCTGGTGGGAAAGATGCTTTTGGCACAACTACCTAGACCTGCGTGAGAGGCAGTCTGGGGCCTGCCGCGGGGAAGCAGAAAAGTTAGAACTTCTGGGACATTTTACTTGTTTACGGGGACAATCAAATAGAATATTTGCTATCTGAACCATCTCCAAAAAGCCCGTCCCGGAAAATCCAGGGCATCTGGTCGTAGTCAACAGAGCGCCTTGCCTTCTTCAAAGCCGCTGGATTCCGCACACATGAAAGGCCCGTGACATGCCCCGGCCCCCAAGTCGTCCCCCATCACGGCTCCGCCTTAGTCAGCTCCTCATTAGACTGCTGGGTTGAGTCTGTGTCACCCCTCCTGGAAGGGCTGGGAGAGGCTGGAGGGTGTCCTGGCAGGAGCCACAGAAATGATCAAAGTAGTGGAAACGGGGCTCTCTGTGAAGCAAGGTTAAAGGAATTGGAACTATTTCGCCTGGAAAAAGCCAGGGAGAGTCTGAAAAACCCAGCTCCGGAACGGAACTCCGCAAACCTCATGTCAGCCTTGCCTTTCCTGCCATCTGCAGCTTTCTTCCAAAGGGGCGACCAGGAGCCCTGCTGCTTGCTCCCGGAGACGGTGCCCTTACGATGCTCTGGACTTTCTCTTTCAGAGCTCTGCGTGGTTATCTTGTTTCACTGCAACCGCGGTCCTGGGATGGCCCTGCCTTCGGATGAGGCCCGGCGGAAAAGTGACGTAAGGCGTTTGAGTTCGTGGTGGTGGTGGGACTAGTGTTCAGGCAGGCGGTCGGATGCCGTTTCAGACTCCTTTGCAACAGCAAATACTCTGGACGGTGCCTTTTACAAGAGCTCCTCATCGCCCATTGGGCAGCAGGAAACTTGTAATTGCTGACAATTGCTAACAAAACCTGTCAAATGGCTAAGGTACTAAGCTGTCAACAGATGGGGATTTGATGATGCACCTTATACAATGGGACACGACCCCCCCTTGTTAGTTGCATTTGAATTGTGTCCCCTCCGAATTCATATGTTGAAGTCCTAATCCCCGGGACCTCAGATCGTGACTGTGTTTGGAGATGGGGACTTTAAAGAGGGAATGAAGGTACAAGGAGGTCCTGAGGACGGGCCCCAATCTACCACGACTGGTGTCTTCTGAGAAGAAGAGATTAGGGCCCAGATACACTCACGGAGCAAAAGCCATGTGAGGACATGGGGAGAAGATGGCCATCTGCCAACCAAGGAGAGGGGCTTCACAAGAAACCAACCCTGCTCACACCTCGATCTTGGACTTCGAGCCTCCAGAAATGTGAGCAAATACATTTCTGTTGTTTAAACCCCTGAGCCTGTGGTCCTCTGTTGGGGAAGCGCGAGCAAACTAATAAACACATCAGGAAATCCTTCGACATCTCAGAAGAGAAATCTGAGTCTTGGAGGACTCGGTTCCTTGGAGAAACTCGCCCACTGTTACTCAGGGAACTAGAGGCAGAGACAGATTCAAGCCCCTTTCTTAGGACCTGGAAGCCTGTGTTCTTTTTCAATACCTACCAGGAATATGGTGGAAAGAAAAAAACAACAACACAAATATCGGAGGTCAAACCTTGGCTCACATAGGCTATATTTTGATTCTGGATCTCAGCAAGCACAGGCCTTCCCACCTTGAACGTGGACTTGTGAAGAGTTTTCATAGTGAGGTGAACCGGGGTGGGGGTTTGGGATGACCACGCTGACCGCAAAACAAACAGGCAGAGGACCTGGCAAGGTGCTCTGAAAACACAAGTCTGAAAAAGTTTTGCCAGCCCCTCGGGGGGATAATAAAATGGATCAGAGTGTGGAAACACAAATCCGGGCCATCTTGAACTCTAGTGAAGTTCTTGCAGATCAAAGAAGAACACTCTGGCTATCATCCTGCCAGGGAAAATGTGGAATGAGGCCTTCATAATTAGACCTCTGCTTAAGTGCCGGGGAATGATTACCACTGAATAAATAAAAATAGAGGGTTAAGCACCACGGCCCCCAGCGTGGGGTTTGTAGGTCAAGTGGGAGATGGGGTTTGCAGGGGAGAGCAGCCCCCAGAGCTGGGGGCTCTAAGAGGTACCCAGAGACAACTGGGATCTGGCTTCCCTGAAAGGAACCTGGTTTCTGGATGGGGAAGAGGCATTGGAGGGAGCTGGGGGATTTGCTCATGGAACCTGGACCAGAGCCACCGCGTCCTCCCATTTCCACCCAATTCCAAGGCCCCTGTTCTCTCCGATACACTGGGTGTTCTTCACATTTCCTGCCTTCCATTTGCTTTTCAGTCTTCCCAGCATTCCTCGTGATACTCTGTACCAAGTTTTGGGGGCCCAACTCACTGGATCAACTAACAGCCATGGTGAAACACAGACCGAAGGGGCCCTCTCCCCATTGGACCAAGGTATTATTGGGAATTTCTCAAAGTGTCTGTGGTGACCCACTTGTTCCTCACGGAAAGTCCCTGTGGTCAGATAGGAGTGGGAACTATTCATGTTATGGCGTCCTCTCTGAGAACCACAAAGCACACTGGCTCGTAAGAGGCACAGAGATGCCCCTGCCCCCCACTCTGTTCCCAGGGCCCAGCCCAGCACCTGACTCCAGAGGAGCTCAGCAAATATTTATGGATGGACGGCCATTGTGCTGAAGCCCATCCGCTTGGTTTAACCCAGCGCCTTCACCTGCTCGGGCTACCACAGCAAAATGTCATAAACCGAGTGCCTTAAAAACCAGAAATTAATTTTCTCACAGTTCTGGAGGCTGGAAGTCCAAGATCAAGGTGCCAGCAGGGTTGGTGTCTGGTGAGATCTCACCTTTTGGGGTGAAGACAACTGCCTTCTATCTATGGCCTCACCTGGCCTTTCATCAATGCTTGTGCGGTGAGAGAAAGAGAAAGAGAGAGAGAGAGAGGGATCAATCCTGTCTGGTATCTTTTCTTAAAACGACACTAATCCTATCAGATCAGGGCCTAATCTTATCACCCGGTTTCACCTTAATTATTACTTCCCTAGAAGCCCATCTCCAAATACAGCCATACTGGGGTCGAGGACCTCAACCTATGAATTTGGGGACATAAATATTCACTCCCTAGCACCCAGTATCTCAATCTTCTTTATCTAGAAAATTCCTTTTTGGTGTAGGACACTGCAGGATGGTATTAGAGGACACACGTATTTCCGGAAAGCCTGGCAGACATTAGCGCTGTCTGACAGGAGACCCACATGACTGTGCCCTGAGGTGGGTGGGCCTCACTGTGCTGGGTTATGACAAGTGTCTCAGTGGGGGACGTGGAGACAGGTGGTGGACGAGCGTGGGCTTTGGGGAGGACGTTCGCTTAAGTTGCGGGAGCTGTTTGGGGTGTTGGGGGATAGAAGCAAACAGTCGCTGTGAGACCGGCTCGGCTGGGAGGACAGGCCAAGTTCAGGGGTGTTCTTGGGTCCGACTTGAGATAGTATTTTGGCAAGAGCCGATTCTGCCCGAAGCTGAGGTGGGCGTGAGGCGGAGCGAGCATCTTGGTCCATTTGAACTGCTCTCACAAAAATACCACACGGGGCTGAAACAACAGACACTCCTCACAGATCTGGAGGCTGGGGCGTCCGGGATCAAAGCGCTGGCAGGTTCTGTCTGGCGAGGGCCCGCCTCCTGGTTCAGAGACACCGTCTTCTGGCGGTGTCCCCACATGGAGGCGGAGCGGGGGGACAGGACTGTCTCCCGTGTTTTCTTAGAAGGCACTAATCCCATCGTGAGGGCCCTACCTGCGTGACCCAATTACCTCCCAAAGATGCACCTCCAAATGCCATCACATTGGGTCTTAGGGCTTCAACCTAGGAGTTTTGCAGGAGACGCAAACATGTCGTCTCTAACACCTAGATGGACAAGGACCCTGTTTTGTTTTGTTTTGTTTTCCCTTAGAAATTGAGGGGAGAGAAAGAACGAGACAGAGAGCTCAGCGTGGCAGAGAGGGAGGCACAAAGTGACCCGAGAAGATGTGTCCCCCACAAAGATCAGGGCGGGAGCCAGCAAAGAATCTAACGGGACAGAGGGGGCATCTGTGTGTGCCCATAACAACCGGGATCCAGCTGCCACCTGTGTGCCAAGCCCGTGGAGTGACAGCATATCCCTGTGCCAATGGATGGGCATGAGGGCAGAGGAGCTGGACAGGTTGGCGGGACCCTCGAGGGCCCAGCGCCATGTCAGCCAGGTGCCTGCAAGTGCCCCTGAGTGACAAGGGCTAGAGTCCCTGGGGACTTGCAGGTCCGGGCTGCTGCTCCCTGGGGAGGGGCAGCCCCAAGACACCTCCCCTCTAAAAGGTCACTCGGGTTCCCGGCCTGCTTCGGGGATGATGGCTTAGCACGGCCTGTCCTGCCTTCAGAAGCTCGTCTGCCAAGGGAACCTCTGACAGTTCTCTTCCCCAGGGGCATGCAGCTCCAAGATCCTGGCAGGATCCGGGGAGGCTTAGAGCCCCTCGGTCGGGAAGCCCAAAGGTCTGGCTCCATCGGGCGGAGGAAAACACGCCCGTCTCCTTCTCTCCAGAGCGGGAGCCCGGTCCTGTCGGGCCCACGGCCTCACGGCAGTTAGTTTAGAATATCTTTGTTCCATTCACGGGCCTCTAATGGAATCAAGACCAGGCTATTTATATTTACAGATGGTGCAAACTTTAGTAGAACATCAAATGCACCAGATGTTGTTAGGACAGAAGAAAATTAGTGAACGTGGCTGATAGAAATCAAAGAGCGCCTCCCCCCCCCACCCCGGAGAAGACTTTCTGGGCCCAAGATGCATGAGGCTCGGAAGAGGCAGATGATAAGAAGTGCCAGGATGTGAGACCCACTGGGTTTCGTGCAGCTTCTGCAAACCTGGGAGGGGAGTTTATTCGAGCTTGTTTTGCTGGGGAAAAAATGCAGTCATTGTCTGTTCCCATTGTTCCTTCGGAGACTATGCGGGGGACCCGAGCAGTGGGCGGTTCATCTCCAATTATTTTCAGCCAAGGGAAAAAAACAGATGGTAAATAGCACCGAAAAAAATTTTTTTAGAATTAATATTAATAAAAGATGTGTTGGAGGCTCTGACTGAATCCTGGGGAACCAAAACCCGCCTCGTGTACGGGGTGGGGGGAAGGAGGTGGGGGTAGCGGGGAGCCCGGGGCAGGGGGGCTGGGGCGCAGGCACATGCTCCCCAAGTGAGCGCTAAGGTGCCAGCAAGTGGTGTGGGTGGTAGGGCACCCTTGGGAGCCCAGCATCTGGCGGGGGCTGGAGCCTGAATGCCACGAGGCGCCTATTGAGGCTCCGAGCTCTGTGGGGGAGGAGGGCAGTGGGGCCTAGGCAGAGGGTTGCCCAGAGCTTGCAAGGAACACTGGCGCCACTGGGCCCCCCTTCCCGCCGGGTGTGGCCCAGATGGCTCTTTTGTGCAGCTGTAGCACACAGAGGAGGCAGGCGGGTGTCCTCACCTCCCTGGCCGACGTGGCCTCTGTCACCCCCCCACCCCCGCCCTGCGCGGCTGGCTCCAATGTCCATCTGTCAGCAAGTGTCCACCAGCTGTCCCGCTGTCCTCTGAGAGTTTGCATTCCACTTTTGAGCGAAGAAGGGGATTCGAGCCACCTTCCTGTCTCCTTCAGGATTTGTCGTCTTTGCAGGGGAGAAACGAGTGACATGCGGTGGGGTGCGTGTGCAGAGGGGGAAAAGCCCGTTCCCGGGGGCACTCATTTATTCAACAAAAGCTTTTGAGCACTCATCAGGTGCTTGGGATTGTTGTAGGCCCTAGAGAAACAGTGGGGGGCAAACAGATGGGGTCCCTGCCCTCGGGGAGCTTACACTCCAGCGGGAGAGAGGCAGTGGTTAATTGCACGCACGCGAGAATGTGAAACACTGTATGAAATGACAAATGGTGACAGCAAAGCTGTGAAAAAAATAACGAATGTCAGAAGAGCTACACAGGTGGGTGTATGTATTGCTATTTATCAGGCTCTCAGAGTCATCTCCTCACTTCTGTCTCCCTTCTCCAGAGCTCAGCAGGGGCATGAGCTTGGAGAAGAAGCCGGGAAGAGAGTATGTACCACAGTCATGACCTAAAGACATTTAACATGAAAAAAAAAAAAAAACCCAAAACAACAACAACCAAAACCCTACCTTAGAAGACAGAACCCCCTACCTGGGACCATGCCATCGCCACGTCTATCTGATCTTGTTTCCTTCTTTGTGTTGGCCACTACAGAGCTCAAGGCGAAAGCATGGGTGATTTCCAGCACCGAACGTAATGGACTTCATGAGACGTCTCTTATGAAGGACTCTTGCCCCCAGCTTTAGTTGTTCCTTCCTTCTCTCATGTTCTCTCTGTTTCATTTCCTTCATCTGATATTTTATTTTTTTAAATTTTTTCATCCGATATTTTAAATTCATATTTTATCTTGTTAGAGATGTGTGGCTTTTTTGCATCTTGTTTGAAATCCTTTCTGAAACCCAGTGGAGAGTACACGAACAAGACGGGGGAACGTTGATGAGGCCCCACTGAAACCTAACAATCATCCTTGCTTTCTGTGATTCTGGATGGAGCGGAGGCAGAAGCAGAAGGAAAAATGTTGCTATAATGGACATGATTGGGATCATGGATGACATTGGAATGCAGACGGCAGATGGGATAAGAGCATTGTCTTAATGGAAATTTCCTAAGTTTGGTAATTCACTGTAGTTACGTAAGAGAAGTTTCGTCCTTGCTCTTAGGAAATGCACGCTAAAAGGGGGTGCCAGGGTTTGATATCTGCAACCTGCCCTCAAATGGTCCAGATGAGGGGAGAAACAAGTATATACATTTCTATACACATATATACACATTTATTTACATATGCGTACACACATAGATACACACACATATGATGAGAGGGATAACAGGGAAAGAGGGAAGATTACAATCTCACATTTGAAAAATGAAAGCACCTTCACTTCCAAGTGAATTTGCTTCGAGGTCTTAATTACAGTGGGTGGCCTTTCAAAAGGGAATCTCAAACAACAACTTTGTGTCCCTTCAATGCTTCCTCTTCTTGCTGCCTGTCTCCTGCCCGCCCCCCCAAAAAAACCTCCCACCCCCCTCCCTGGAATGCTAAACGAAGACTGAATTTTGGAGCAGTTTCGGGAAAAAAACTGCTTCTGGATAATCAGACATGGTCTGCGCTTGCCTCTGGCGTCGGGGAAGATCTAAATCTCCCTTCTGGTCGTCAGTAAGGGCTCATGCCTTTGAGTGTCTTCTTTCAGAGGCTTTTCTTAATCCACTGGAGAAACACCTCAACGTTTCTCATCCAGCCCTGACTTCTTGTCATTTGCAATCCAACCACTTTGGGCTTCAGAAGAGAGAGTGTTGCCAGCAAAGGGTAATCACAGACTTTCTAGAATCGGAAATAAATACTTTCCACTGGCTCAGTTGCAGCCTCTGCTAGGCTGGAACTCACCTCCAGCCCAGCCTCACCGCTCTCTGACTCTCTTTCACATCTCACTCGCACCCCTGTCAAGGTGACTTTGGTGGAAATCCCTGGAAGACTGGCAAGTGCCAACCTGTAACTGTTGTTCAAGAAAACCCTGGCAGGGTGCTCCAGACCTCCTCTCCACTCTGTGCTTCCATTCCTAAAGCATCGAGACTACAACACAAGGGAACAAGCCCTTTAAGAAGAGTCTTCAGGTCTGGCGACATTCTCATCCTCCTCTGAGAAACCACAGATCACAAAGCAAACCACCCCCCACGCCACCTCTGGTGCCTTCAGGGCTGGTTCCCAGTTGAAGGATTTAAGGCTGCATCTGCCAATGGGATGGACCACACCTGTCTTTCTCCTTAGCAAAGGCTCAGGGACCTTTCCATTTATCTGCCTTCCTCTTACCACTGACCCTCTCCCCTTCTCCAGGCGTCCTGCTTGTCTGCACCTGCCAGGTGAGCAGTAAGCATGATGTCCCATCCTCTGATTCCTCTCTCCACATCTCCGAGTCACAGAAGAGGCTACTGAGCCTGACTTGTTTAGTCCAAAGCAACTCCCGAGTGATCGGGGGTCAACGAGGTTCAATCTGTATGTCTGCAGGCGGGAGGGGGAGAGAAAATGTGGTGGTTGCAGAAAGACCACTCCTGAATTAAAGGGTGTCGTGAGCCTGGAGAAGTGATATGATTTTCCTCACGACACCCAGAGTGGCAGTTTACCCCCATCGCCCATTATTTTGCTTTTTTCCAGCTCTCTTCTTCAAACCCTCTCATTCACCCAGATCAAAGGGGTTTTCAGACTCCGACTCTTTCATCCTGGCAATCACTGCGTGAGGCAGCCGATGATGACAGTGATTAGCTTGGGAGCAGAGAAGCCAAGCCCTGGCGATCTCTGGGACACGTCGCCTTGGCCTTGGTCAACCTGCAGGTGCTCCTGGGGAGCCAGGCTGGAGGAGGGCTTCCTGGACAGGTGGAGGTGCTCAGAATGGGCAGGGTGGGCCAACTGGGGCATTAGGGTCTTTTCTAGCCAGATGCAGCAATGGTCATGGGCCAAGATCAAGACTGAGAAATGATGTCTTTCGTCTTGAACTCTGTTGCACCTCCTCACCCAGCCTCTGTTTCTACTTCCTCCCTTGCCACCCATCTCTGACCCCCTCAGGCTGCTCTTAGACTGCCCATGCCTCTGGTCCAGCAGGAGGGACCAGAGGCTCGGGTTCAAGTCCTGTCTTTTTTTTTTATTTTTTATTATTATTTTTTAAAGATTTTATTTATTTATTTGACAGAGATAGAGACAGCCAGTGAGAGAGGGAACACAAGCAGGGGGAGTGGGAGAGGAAGAAGCAGGCTCCTAGCAGAGGAGCCTGATGTGGGGCTCGATCCCATAACGCCGGGATCACGCCCTGAGCCGAAGGCAGACGCTTAACCGCTGTGCCACCCAGGCGCCCCTCAAGTCCTGTCTTAACCACCTGCCAATTGGGTTTATTTTGATGTCCCTGGGCAGTCAAGGTATCTGACCTTCATAAGGTGGTCCGTCCTTGACCTGGACAATCTTGTTCCTCTCTTACTCTTAAACAAGTTTGTATTTACTTTCCCTACAGCCCTTCAGCTCTCAGCCTACAGCTGAGATTGACTTAAGCAAACAGGTGGCTATGGTATCCCTTCCAGAGAGAATGCTTGTGGTGAATGGAAACCTTGTGACAGTCTGTAAAGGCTGGGGGAAAGACAACTGGCATGAGATCAGGCGTCGGGGGGTAAAGAGAGCTGTTAGAAACACCTGCCTCCCTTTCCCATAATAACAACATTAACCAGAACCCCAGGAGCAACAAGAACAATTATCGTCCACAACCTCCATCTCCAGACCTTACATCGCGAGTCACAGCCCCTTCAAAGAGCCCCCCTAAATCAGGTAACAGCATTTTTTCTAAGATTTATTTATTTATTTGAGAGAGAGAGCGTGCATGCTCACGAATGGGGAGGCGGCAGTGGGAGTAAATCTTCCAGCAGACTCCCCCGTTGAGTGTGGAGCCCCATGTGGGGCTCAATCCTATGACCCTGAGGTCATGACCTGAGCCAAAACCAAGAGTCGGGTGCTCAGCTGACTGAGCCACCCAGGCGCCACAAGGGACGGCATTCCATCCATCGAGTAGGACATCCATATGTGCATACGACAGTGTGTGCCATGTCCCGTGCTGGGCATCAGCGAAGAGGGGGTGTGTCAGGTAGGCCAAGCTCCTGGGGAGTTCACAGTTGAGTCACAGCTGATAGCGCGACACATCTGAGGTCTCCGCACAGATCGGTGAATGCAGAGTGCGAAGCATCTGGCAGGGGATGGGCCGCTTGGGCTCAGGTCATCCTGGAGGGCCCCCCTGAGGAGGTGACATTCGGGTTGAGATCTGGAGCAGAGAGAAGCAGAATCTGGGTAGAGGACACCTCAAGGGCAGACTCCCAGAAGCAGGCCTGGTCCAGTCTGCAGATCCGAACGTGGCCTAGGGCGGCTGGGGAGACACGCGCTCAGGCCGAGGGGGCTGCACTGAGGGGCCCTGGCAGGTCGTGGGGAGGTGTTGACATTGTATTTTATTGGAGGGCTTCTAGCGGGGAGTGGAATGTTCTGATTCCTGCTGCCAATGCACGGCTCTGGCTGCCGGTGAGGGATGGACTGCAGCAGGTCAGGTAGAAGCTGGGAGAACATCAGGAGTACCCGGGCAGAGGCCAGCGTCCCTTTCTCCAGGGAGAAAAGAGTCTGGAGCCCCAGGCTTGCGGAAAAATAAATAGTAAGACCCCCATGCAGGTGCTGGGGCCAGAAGCAGCTGACCCAGGAGGAAGACGGACGAACCCCGTAACACCTGCCGGGATGGGGCCCATCCTGCTGGGACGTCACGTGGTGATAAGGCCATTACAGGCGCCGTGCAGACGGCTCAGCACAGACTCTGGTGCCCACCGCAGCCACCTCCCGAAGCAGCCCCTCCCCTAACCTTGTGGTTAGAGGGTAGGGGGGCTCCTTCCTGCCACCTTGGCAGACCGCCACGTCCCCGCTGCCGTCCCGAACTGCGCCCCCTGGGCCGAAGGCCTCTGTGAGTTCCTGGCCTGCCTCACCCGGTGAGCCAGTTTGGAAGATGATTAACCCCAAATGCAGACGTCTCAGGGTCACCGCCCGAGGGGCAGAGCGATGGCAGGGCCCGTGACAACTCTCGTTGCGTTTACCACGCACCAGGCACGGCCCGGAGCCCTTCGTGTGCTTTAGTGCTTGTCTCAGCCCGTCGATCCTGTGAGGGTGGTGCCGTCATTACCTCCGTGTCACAGAGAAGGAAACCGAGGCACTAAGTGGCTAAGAATCTTCCCCCAGGCCACAGAGACAGGGAGAGGGAGACAGGGCCCGGCCAGCATCCAGAGCCCTGCTGTCCGACCCTCTCCTGCCCCTGAGCAGGTGTCCCCAAGGTACCAAAAGCTCTCAGACCCTCCAAGGTCTAAGCTCGACAGCAGCCGGGAACAGCAGCCCTGGACTTCTTTTCACCACGAGACCCACAGGGCATTCATCCTCAAAACACATGCCAGCCCTCGGAAAGGAAGAAACTGAAAAGAGAGGAGGAAAGGCTGTGAATTCCGAGCAGCCGTGGTGTGCAAGAGGGCTAAACCACCAGCCCCGAGGTGATCCGGCGGGAGGCGGCCGCCGGGGCTGGGCGGCAGCCTGGCTTCTCTGGGAAGGGGGAAGGCGGGTCCGAGGGAGGCCCCGGGCGCTTAGCGGCTGACCCAGGAAAAGCTGAGCCCTCTGTGGGAAAATCAAGGAGAGCAGAGACTGTTCCCTCCGCCACAACAAACCTATACTTAAACGTGATTGAATATGCTCTCTGTGAAGGGAATCCCCATGGTTTAGCCAAACTCGGGGGCGCCCTCCTTCCCCCTGGCCCTGTTTCGGTGGTTTATGTGGCCTACTGTGTTCTGAACCAGGACCAAGTGTGTTAGGCCAAGTTCCAAACTGGGTGGTTGTTGTTGTTGTTTTTTTTTTTCTAGCAGCCTGGGCCTCCCTTATGCCAAGGAGAAGGCCAGATGTGGAGGCCCCGTCTCTGAGCGACACTCACCTCAAGGGGTGAGGGAGGGTAGATGCTGGCCAGGCCCGGGGTTCTTCTCTGCGTCTCTAACCTGCCCTTCTGACTTCCTGAGTCTCAGAAACATTCAGCCTCCCTTCTGCAGAGAGAAGCCTCGGGAGGGACAGAAGCTTCCTCGGGGAAGAAAGAAGAGAATGTAAGTGTGTCTCCTCCTCAGGTCAGGCAATAAAAGGAGTTAGTGGATGACTTGGAAAAACCAGTCCCCTGCCCCCCACCCCCAATTCAACTCAGGAATAGAGATAAAGGTTTCCAAAGTGACCCTTTTCCCTCGCCTGGGCAGTCGGAGGAAAGATATTTCTTCCTCTTAATTACATGGATTCCCACTCACATGCATTAATACACACACAGGAGATGATCTGCATGTGTGTGTGTGTGTGTGTGTGTGTGTGTGTGTGTGTTTGCATACCCTCACACAGCTGCCCCCAGAATCCTGTAATTAGCACCCTGTAAAGGACGATCTACCTAGTAGAAAACACCAGCCTAGATCCCGGGTGACTGACGAGCCAGAAAACTTAATTTCCCTCTTTGTAAGGGAGATCTTCTAAGCTACTGTTTGATCGCCTCACCAGATTAGGCGAGCTCTGAACCGCTTTGGAGAACTGTGTTCCTTTCCCCCACACCCTCCCCTCCTGACTCTCTCTCCCGCCTCCCCCAGAAGCGATAAGGCATCTGTAAACACTCTCAGAGACTCCTCCAGCCTCCTTGGGTTTGCCACTTTGAAGTGAAACTGCAGGGAGACCTCCGTACAAGATGAAAATGTCTCGCCAGCTGATAAAGCCGCGCAGATCCAGCTAAAATCCACTCCGTAGGAGGGACTTGTGAACCTGAGGGTTGTCTGCATGGAAGACGGAGTTGAAATATGTGTGGTTTGGATTTAATCCAAAGGAACCCAAACACCAGTCCCTCACCCCCACCCCCATCCCACAGACCGGGGGTGCCCAGCCCGACACGGGCAGTGCCCCTACCTTCCGACTTGGAAAGTCCTTCAGTCTCTTTTAGGACTTCCCCTCTACGATGTGGCTCTCAGGCTTACTCAGGTGCCCAGATCACCCGAAGAGCTCGTGAAATGGAGATTCCGGGGTGCTGGGACCGCAGAGTCGTCCTTGCATGGTCTAAGGTGGGACTCAGGGAACTGGGGTTTTAGTAAAGACCCCCTAGGGCTTCTAATGCAGGTGATCAAGACCAGACTCTTTTTTTTTTTTAAGATTTTATTTATTTATTTAAGAGAGAGAGAGAACGAGTGGGGGAGGCAGGGGGAAGGGCAGAGGGAGAGGGAGAAGCAGAGTCCTCGCCGAGCAGGGAGCCCAACGTGGGACTTGATCCCAGGACTCTGAGATTGTGACCGACCTGAGCCAAAGGCAGACCTGAGCCACCCAGGCGCCCCAAGACCAGACTCTTAAAAGTTGTTCTAGACCCAGCTGACGCCAGCAAACACCACAGATGCTGGCTGGCGGTGTGACTACTGCGACTGGTGGTGAAAATGCTCAACTGCTGGACCGAATGCAGTCGTAAGGAGCCACTGCCCCTGGTCCTCCGAGTGCCACCTGCTGTCCCAATAGCCGTTCCCTCCCCCAGGACCTCCTGCCCTCCTCCACGATTCACGCACCATAGAGTTAACACCTGACCCAGCAGAAGGTCTCCGAGACCCTACACCTGCGTCGAGGCTCAGTGTCTGCTCCAATCGGCCAGTCTCACCAGTGGCGAAGCATCTTCACTGTCGCCCTACACAAAGGGACTGCGTGGTGGGAGCGTCCCCAGCTCACTGTAGGGCTATAGGCGGTGTGCCTCTCTTGATTGACCACCCTAGGGACGTCGCTAGCCACTCGCCCCCTGCTTGTGGCTTCTTCTTCCCTTTCCTGCTTTTCCATGGATCTGCTTCTTCCTCTGTGCCTCCTGTCCGTGTGGCCTCCTTCTCCCGTCCAGCTCTGATGACCTACGGACCTGAGCGCTGGTGGTTGCTGGTGTGCGGTGTTCCCCTGCAACCCTAGGCATATTTCATTGTCAATTGACATCTCCGCATGGATGTCTGGGACCACCTCAAACTTTACGAGGATGAAACAGAGCTCCTGAGTCCCTACACGGTCCCCAGCCTACCCCATCTCTGTAGGGGGCACTCCCTAAACTAACTTGCTCAAGCCCAAAGTCTTGGAGCTTACCCCTGAATCTTATTTTCTTTTTTTTTTTAATTTTTATGTATTTATTTATTTTTAAAGATTTTATTTGTTAATTTGACAGAGACAGCCAGCGAGAGAGGGAACACAAGCAGGGGGAGTGGGAGAGGAAGAAGCAGGCTCCTAGTGGAGGACCCTGATGTGGGTCTCGATCCNTTATTTATTTATTTGAGAGAGAGAGCGTGCATGCTCACGAATGGGGAGGCGGCAGTGGGAGTAAATCTTCCAGCAGACTCCCCCGTTGAGTGTGGAGCCCCATGTGGGGCTCAATCCTATGACCCTGAGGTCATGACCTGAGCCAAAACCAAGAGTCGGGTGCTCAGCTGACTGAGCCACCCAGGCGCCACAAGGGACGGCATTCCATCCATCGAGTAGGACATCCATATGTGCATACGACAGTGTGTGCCATGTCCCGTGCTGGGCATCAGCGAAGAGGGGGTGTGTCAGGTAGGCCAAGCTCCTGGGGAGTTCACAGTTGAGTCACAGCTGATAGCGCGACACATCTGAGGTCTCCGCACAGATCGGTGAATGCAGAGTGCGAAGCATCTGGCAGGGGATGGGCCGCTTGGGCTCAGGTCATCCTGGAGGGCCCCCCTGAGGAGGTGACATTCGGGTTGAGATCTGGAGCAGAGAGAAGCAGAATCTGGGTAGAGGACACCTCAAGGGCAGACTCCCAGAAGCAGGCCTGGTCCAGTCTGCAGATCCGAACGTGGCCTAGGGCGGCTGGGGAGACACGCGCTCAGGCCGAGGGGGCTGCACTGAGGGGCCCTGGCAGGTCGTGGGGAGGTGTTGACATTGTATTTTATTGGAGGGCTTCTAGCGGGGAGTGGAATGTTCTGATTCCTGCTGCCAATGCACGGCTCTGGCTGCCGGTGAGGGATGGACTGCAGCAGGTCAGGTAGAAGCTGGGAGAACATCAGGAGTACCCGGGCAGAGGCCAGCGTCCCTTTCTCCAGGGAGAAAAGAGTCTGGAGCCCCAGGCTTGCGGAAAAATAAATAGTAAGACCCCCATGCAGGTGCTGGGGCCAGAAGCAGCTGACCCAGGAGGAAGACGGACGAACCCCGTAACACCTGCCGGGATGGGGCCCATCCTGCTGGGACGTCACGTGGTGATAAGGCCATTACAGGCGCCGTGCAGACGGCTCAGCACGGACTCTGGTGCCCACCGCAGCCACCTCCCGAAGCAGCCCCTCCCCTAACCTTGTGGTTAGACGGTCGGGGGGCTCCTTCCTGCCACCTTGGCAGACCACCACGTCCCCGCTGCCGTCCCGACCTGCGCCCCCTGGGCCGAAGGCCTCTGTGAGTTCCTGGCCTGCCTCACCCGGTGAGCCAGTTTGGAAGATGATTAACCCCAAATGCAGACGTCTCAGGGTCACCGCCCGAGGGGCAGAGCGATGGCAGGGCCCGTGACAACTCTCGTTGCGTTTACCACGCACCAGGCACGGCCCGGAGCCCTTCGTGTGCTTTAGTGCTTGTCTCAGCCCGTCGATCCTGTGAGGGTGGTGCCGTCATTACCTCCGTGTCACAGAGAAGGAAACCGAGGCACTAAGTGGCTAAGAATCTTCCCCCAGGCCACAGAGACAGGGAGAGGGAGACAGGGCCCGGCCAGCATCCAGAGCCCTGCTGTCCGACCCTCTCCTGCCCCTGAGCAGGTGTCCCCAAGGTACCAAAAGCTCTCAGACCCTCCAAGGTCTAAGCTCGACAGCAGCCGGGAACAGCAGCCCTGGACTTCTTTTCACCACGAGACCCACAGGGCATTCATCCTCAAAACACATGCCAGCCCTCGGAAAGGAAGAAACTGAAAAGAGAGGAGGAAAGGCTGTGAATTCCGAGCAGCCGTGGTGTGCAAGAGGGCTAAACCACCAGCCCCGAGGTGATCCGGCGGGAGGCGGCCGCCGGGGCTGGGCGGCAGCCTGGCTTCTCTGGGAAGGGGGAAGGCGGGTCCGAGGGAGGCCCCGGGCGCTTAGCGGCTGACCCAGGAAAAGCTGAGCCCTCTGTGGGAAAATCAAGGAGAGCAGAGACTGTTCCCTCCGCCACAACAAACCTATACTTAAACGTGATTGAATATGCTCTCTGTGAAGGGAATCCCCATGGTTTAGCCAAACTCGGGGGCGCCCTCCTTCCCCCTGGCCCTGTTTCGGTGGTTTATGTGGCCTACTGTGTTCTGAACCAGGACCAAGTGTGTTAGGCCAAGTTCCAAACTGGGTGGTTGTTGTTGTTGTTTTTTTTTTTCTAGCAGCCTGGGCCTCCCTTATGCCAAGGAGAAGGCCAGATGTGGAGGCCCCGTCTCTGAGCGACACTCACCTCAAGGGGTGAGGGAGGGTAGATGCTGGCCAGGCCCGGGGTTCTTCTCTGCGTCTCTAACCTGCCCTTCTGACTTCCTGAGTCTCAGAAACATTCAGCCTCCCTTCTGCAGAGAGAAGCCTCGGGAGGGACAGAAGCTTCCTCGGGGAAGAAAGAAGAGAATGTAAGTGTGTCTCTTCCTCAGGTCAGGCAATAAAAGGAGTTAGTGGATGACTTGGAAAAACCAGTCCCCTGCCCCCCACCCCCAATTCAACTCAGGAATAGAGATAAAGGTTTCCAAAGTGACCCTTTTCCCTCGCCTGGGCAGTCGGAGGAAAGATATTTCTTCCTCTTAATTACATGGATTCCCACTCACATGCATTAATACACACACAGGAGATGATCTGCATGTGTGTGTGTGTGTGTGTGTGTGTGTGTGTGTGTGTTTGCATACCCTCACACAGCTGCCCCCAGAATCCTGTAATTAGCACCCTGTAAAGGACGATCTACCTAGTAGAAAACACCAGCCTAGATCCCGGGTGACTGACGAGCCAGAAAACTTAATTTCCCTCTTTGTAAGGGAGATCTTCTAAGCTACTGTTTGATCGCCTCACCAGATTAGGCGAGCTCTGAACCGCTTTGGAGAACTGTGTTCCTTTCCCCCACACCCTCCCCTCCTGACTCTCTCTCCCGCCTCCCCCAGAAGCGATAAGGCATCTGTAAACACTCTCAGAGACTCCTCCAGCCTCCTTGGGTTTGCCACTTTGAAGTGAAACTGCAGGGAGACCTCCGTACAAGATGAAAATGTCTCGCCAGCTGATAAAGCCGCGCAGATCCAGCTAAAATCCACTCCGTAGGAGGGACTTGTGAACCTGAGGGTTGTCTGCATGGAAGACGGAGTTGAAATATGTGTGGTTTGGATTTAATCCAAAGGAACCCAAACACCAGTCCCTCACCCCCACCCCCATCCCACAGACCGGGGGTGCCCAGCCCGACACGGGCAGTGCCCCTACCTTCCGACTTGGAAAGTCCTTCAGTCTCTTTTAAGACTTCCCCTCTACGATGTGGCTCTCAGGCTTACTCAGGTGCCCAGATCACCCGAAGAGCTCGTGAAATGGAGATTCCGGGGTGCTGGGACCGCAGAGTCGTCCTTGCATGGTCTAAGGTGGGACTCAGGGAACTGGGGTTTTAGTAAGACCCCCTAGGGCTTCTAATGCAGGTGATCAAGACCAGACTCTTTTTTTTTTTTAAGATTTTATTTATTTATTTAAGAGAGAGAGAGAACGAGTGGGGGAGGCAGGGGGAAGGGCAGAGGGAGAGGGAGAAGCAGAGTCCTCGCCGAGCAGGGAGCCCAACGTGGGACTTGATCCCAGGACTCTGAGATTGTGACCGACCTGAGCCAAAGGCAGACCTGAGCCACCCAGGCGCCCCAAGACCAGACTCTTAAAAGTTGTTCTAGACCCAGCTGACGCCAGCAAACACCACAGATGCTGGCTGGCGGTGTGACTACTGCGACTGGTGGTGAAAATGCTCAACTGCTGGACCGAATGGGGTCGTAAGGAGCCACTGCCCCTGGTCCTCCGAGTGCCACCTGCTGTCCCAATAGCCGTTCCCTCCCCCAGGACCTCCTGCCCTCCTCCACGATTCACGCACCATAGAGTTAACACCTGACCCAGCAGAAGGTCTCCGAGACCCTACACCTGCGTCGAGGCTCAGTGTCTGCTCCAATCGGCCAGTCTCACCAGTGGCGAAGCATCTTCACTGTCGCCCTACACAAAGGGACTGCGTGGTGGGAGCGTCCCCAGCTCACTGTAGGGCTATAGGCGGTGTGCCTCTCTTGATTGACCACCCTAGGGACGTCGCTAGCCACTCGCCCCCTGCTTGTGGCTTCTTCTTCCCTTTCCTGCTTTTCCATGGATCTGCTTCTTCCTCTGTGCCTCCTGTCCGTGTGGCCTCCTTCTCCCGTCCAGCTCTGATGACCTACGGACCTGAGCGCTGGTGGTTGCTGGTGTGCGGTGTTCCCCTGCAACCCTAGGCATATTTCATTGTCAATTGACATCTCCGCATGGATGTCTGGGACCACCTCAAACTTTACGAGGATGAAACAGAGCCCCTGAGTCCCTACACGGTCCCCAGCCTACCCCATCTCTGTAGGGGGCACTCCCTAAACTAACTTGCTCAAGCCCAAAGTCTTGGAGCTTACCCCTGAATCTTATTTTCTTTTTTTTTTTAATTTTTATGTATTTATTTATTTTTAAAGATTTTATTTGTTAATTTGACAGAGACAGCCAGCAAGAGAGGGAACACAAGCAGGGGGAGTGGGAGAGGAAGAAGCAGGCTCCTAGTGGAGGACCCTGATGTGGGTCTCGATCCCAGAACGCCGGGATCATTCCCTGAGCCGAAGGCAGATGCTTAACAACTGCGCCACCCAGGTGCCCTAAATCTCATTTTCTTCTTCACCTGTGTCCAATCCATCAGCAAGCTCTCCGGGATCCAGCTGCTTCTCTCCATCCTTTCCACCACCACGTCCGCCACCATCGCCCGCCTACCATACTGACCTCCCCTCTCTCACTCTTGCCCCTTGCAATCCATTCTCTACCCTCTGGCAAGGTGATCTTATTAAAACAATCAGATCGTGTCCTTACCTTGTTTAAAGCTTTCCAGGGGCCCCTTCTTGTGTTTAGAAAGAGACCCAAATTCTGTATCGGGGCATACGAAGGGCCTGCTGCTGAAACCTTGACCTCGCTTCACGCCCCTCTCCCTCTGGGCCACCACAGATCAGCCTCTGGCCTTCTTTCTCTTTCTTGGAACATCCTAAGCTCATTCCTGCCCCAGGGCCTTTGCACCAGATGGGCTGTTGGCCCGGAAAGTTATTTCTCAGTGGTTGGTTTCTTCTTGTTCTCATCTCAGCTTCAGCAGAACTTTACTGACCTTGGGGACTAAAGTACCTACCCAACCCCCCCTCTCCCTATCTGAATTCTCTGCGTAGCGCTGATCACTACCAGATGGTGTAATCGTTTACTGGTTCACCCAGTTGTTTATTGTCTGTCTGCCCAGCTCCCTAATGAGGATGCTGTGCTTTGGGAATTTGTATCTTCCTTTTTTTTTTTTTAAGTAAATTTTCTTCCTCTTCCCTTTTTATTGGACATTGTCACTTTCTGCTTTAGTCAGTGCTCCCAGCTCTGCCCTACCGTTAAAGCATCCTGAGCCAGGAAAGCAGGCGTCATGGTCATTAGCACAGTGTGCAAAGCAGAAGTTAATAACTCCCGAGCAACGCAGAGGCTCTCTAAAAGTGAAAAGACGCTTGCGGTCCACCGTGATGGTTCCTGGATGCTCACTTGTGGCTTAACTACATCAGAATTGCTTCGGGGAGCATCTGAGAGGTACAGACGCCAATAACTGCTTCCCTGGAAGACCTGTTTCATTGGTGCAGGGGTGGCCTCTGGGAATTTCTCTTTGTCAAGAAGCCACCCCTGGTGTCCTCACACTTTGCAAGTTTGGTAACTGCTAGCCTAGCGCTTTGGCACGGGGATGCCCAGTCCAGGCCTGCAGAAGGAGACCTTTCACTGCCTGCATCTAGGGGGGCACGGCTCAGCCTCCTGACTGCCGCCGTGGTGGGACGGGTAACTCTTTGCTGCGAGAGGCTGGCCCATGCATCCCGAGATGTCTAGCAGTGTCTCTGGCCTCAACCTCCCAGGCACCAGAGCACCTCTCTTCAAGCTGGGACAACCCAAAATGTCTCCAGACATGGCTCAGTGTTCCCTGGGGGGGCAAAATCGCCCCCAGTGGAGAACCCTCGCTCTGGGGTTTCATTGGTGCTCTGGATAGCCGACAGGAGACCTCTGTATTCAAAGATCTGGAAGATTCAGTCACCCAAAGTATACAACAACATATGTGGTCACTCACAGGGCCAACTTCTGGGATTGCTAAACGATGGTGGAAACCGGTTAAATGCATATACGCCAGCTAATTGTGTACGTGGAAATCAAGAACAGCTTTTAACTAATCAAAAAGAGATATCCTGCTCAAAGCTTATTTGAAGACTGCCATGTTTTAAAACTCAACATGACTTAAAACAGAATCCTATAAGTTCCTTTGCTAAAATACTTTCAGGATGTATTAGGTATAACAATAGTTTGCTACATGAAAATGGCTTTGAAAATCTTAAAAGTGTTTTAAAAGAAAAGGGGTTTTTTTTTTTTGCAAGGCATTAAATTGGATGTGAATATGACAGATTTCAAAGACTGTCAAAATAACGAATTTACATCATAAATGCATCAGCTTTCTTTTTAAAGGCTTTTCCCCCACTCAGGAAGGAATTTAATGGCGAAGCAGGTTCAAAATGTCGCCAACTCCCACTGGTACAAAAGGGAGGCGGTCCCCACCAGAGTCTCCGGGCTTCAGATAATGTCTCTGCCTGTTTTCAAGTTAATAAACTGCACTCCTGTCAAATTGCAGATAAATGAAAGAGACAGCACCATTGTTTTCTCCCGCATCTTGCTCAGAAAGATATCTCCCAATATTTCGGGAGGACCAGTATGCCAAAAAATAAACTTGAAATAAAACCACCCCGCCGTGACTTTCTCGGATCAAAGACAATGGAATCTCCATAGAAGCACTTTTCTGAAGTTTGTAGTTCAGATAGCAGCTCATTAAGGAGCTTCTAATGCATTTGACTGTTTCAAAGTTAGCCATCTAAATTTTTAATCATGTGTGGGTGCAAGATAGTCACGGGGTTGCACCCAAACACTGCAAAGACTTTATATTCTAAAGAGTCATGTCAATATAATTTTTTTCCCTGAATAATCAGCAGGTAGGCTTGGGGAGGGGGTGGCTTCAAACGGCTCTGCTCTTTGATGGAGGGATGGACAGGTTTCTGAAGTTGCCTTTTGAAAGAGAAATAAGTCTAAGTGTTTTGAAATCTGGATTTCTTTCCTTTGGAGGGAGTGAGGCTGCCACTCGCTTTTCTCCTCTCTCTTCCTTTTCCACAGAAACAGACTGCTATTAATAATAAGAGGGGACAATAGGGCTTAACTGGGAGCCCAGTCTCTTCAACTGGGTCTCTCAGACAAGGAGCACACTCATTTGTTAGCGTGCTTGGGTTAGATTTTTTTCCGATACTAACCACAGAGCGGTTTTTGTTGTTCACGCCTCTTTGGGGACAGTCTGTTTTTCTTTTTTAAGAACCTAATAGTTTGATTGGGAACATGGAAGGCCATGGGAGCTGGCAGCACACAGTCCTTTTTTTTTTTAACGCTTTATTTTTTTTAAGTCCTCTCTACATCCAATGTGGGGCTCGAACTCATGACCCCGAGATCAAGAGTCGCATGCTCTCCTGACTGAACCAGCCAGGTGCCCCTCCACACAGTTCTGTAGCTTTCGGGTGGTGCTGGGGCATCAGCTCCTTCTTGCTGTTGGGAGTGGGGCCCAACTTACGTGGGCACAAGAGGAAGAACAGGAAGGGGCTTGGAGGGACCTTGCTGCAACCATCTAGGGAAGATAAGGCACAGCTCACGTGGACTGGAAGGCTCGGGAGGCCACGAGAACCATCCTTTGGCTTGGAGATAGCGCTTAATCCATTCCTTATTTATTGAGCGTGTACTCTGTGCCGGGCTCTGCTCTGAGTGCTTCACTTGGATTAGAACATTCAGTCATCACCACAACCCTGGGTGGCGGATTCTTTTCTTATCCCCATTTTACAGGTGAAAAGGCTGAGACACGGAGCTAGCAGGCTGCAGAGCTAGGACTCGAACCTGGGCACTCAGGCTCCGGAGCCCAGGCTCTTGGTATGTTCCTTGTAGCACTATTTATAAAGCGAAAAATTTGAAATGACATAAGTGTCCAAAAAAAAAGAAAGAAAAGAGAAAAAGAAATGTTCCTAAATAATTTGCAGCAGATCCACACGAAAGAATATTCTATCATAGGGGCACCTGGGAGCCACAGTCGGTTAAGCATCCAACTCTCAGTTTCAGCTCAGGTCATGATCTCAGGGTCGTGAGATCGAGCCCCAAGTCAGGCTCTGCACTCAGCATGGAGTCTGCTTGAGAAGCTGTCTCTCCCTCTGCCCTCTACCCCTCCACAGCCCTGCACTGGCTCTCTCTTTCTCTCTCTCAAATAAGTAAATCAATCTAAAAAAAAAAAAAAAGAATATCCTACACATGTTACAGCCATTACACATGACATGGGAAACAACAGTCAGTGACCTAGAACATAATTCTTACTATATAATTAAGATAAGAAAGAAATATATGAAGTCATAGGCATAAAATGAGATCTTATATTTGGGTAAATAAAAGTAAGCATTCACAGAGAGAGAAGGGTCTCGTGACTATATTAGCCATAAGAAAATACTCCAGGACTGGTGGCTTAACTATGGAAATTCATCTTCTCACGGTTCTGGAGGCTGGGAAGCCCAAGATCAAGGTGCCGGCTGGTTAGGTTCCTAATGAGGACGCTCTTGCCGGCTTGGAGACAATTTCTCACTGTGTCCTCACGTGGTCTTTCCTTAGGACGTGCATATGGGGGTGGGATCTCCTTCTTAGAAGGCCACAATCCTATCTAATTAGGACCCCACCTTTATGACATCAATTCACCCTAATTCCCTCTTAAAATCCTCATCTCCAAATACAGTCACATTGGAGCGTCTACATAGGACATTTTTTTTGGGGGGGGGGGACACAATTCGATCCACAGCAGAGACCAAAATGTTACAAGTAATTATATCCAAGGGGTGATGATAGCAGTAGATTTTAGTACCTTTATTTTTTAAAAAATTTTGTAATAAGCACAACTTACTTTGTGTCATAAGAAAAAAAAGTGTTTATAAACTTCAGACTTGGCTCAAGATGATTTTATTTTTATTTATTTATTTATTTATTTATTTATTTATTTATTTATTTATTTGACAGAGAGAGACAGCCAGCGAGGGAGGGAACACAAGCAGGGGGAGTGGGAGAGGAAGAAGCAGGCTCCCAGCAGAGGAGCCTGATGCGGGGCTCGATCCCAGAATGCCGGGATCATGCCCTGAGCCGAAGGCAGACGCTTAATGACTGAGCCACCCAGGTGCCCCTCAAAATGATTTTAATCCATTTGATGCAGATGAGTCCTGAGGCTTCACTTTTAGCAAACCCACAGCACCCCAGTGCTCCAGTCCGGGGCTGTTTCTTGACAACACAGCCTGTCTCTGTGCCCGGGAGCAGCCTGAGAAGGGTCCAGAGAGGAGCTTCTCCCATGGCTGGCTCCCAGCAGGACTGTGTGTGCGGCTGGTGTTCGGGCCCAGGGAGAGCCTGGCAGGAGCCGCACGGTGGCGAGGACCTTGGTAGACGGCGTTCTTTTCCACAGCTGTGTTGCTGAGAAGCAGAACCGAAGCGTATTAGGTAAGTGGTAACTTGAGAAACAAAGCCCAAACCAAATGTTTGGGGCTTTGTTCAGAAGGACGCCAACGAATTGACAGCGTGAAAGTCCGGAAGGAGAAACTCACCAGACTGGAACAGCCTGAGCTTTGGGGCCAAACCTCGAGGTGGGATTGCCATGCAGGAGGCCCAGGATGGGGAGCCCTCGCTTGCCACTCCGTCTCCACCACCCTCAAGCAGCGAAGCCAGGGGTAGCTCTACCCGGCCGGCCGAATACAGTAGCAAGGACAGGATGTAGGTTTCCACTTTCTTCAAGGGTTGCTACCCCACCTTCAGATTCTTTCTGGTGCCAGGTCTGCGGATTAGGCTAATTTGCACCAATGAGCAGGAAGCATAAAAGCAAACTTGGGTATATATGTCATTCTCTGTCACTGCAGTGCAGGGCAGGACCCAAGATAGGAGACCCCTACCCCAGCCCTTGTCGGCCGGTGACTGTGTGTGCAATTTCAGACAGGCTGTTTGACTCAACTTCCCAATGGGAATAAGCGTAAGTTCCCTGGGGGCCCTGGGTGTCCTGGGGGGATCAGTCAGTTAAGTGTCTAACTCTTGATTTTGGCTCAGATCAGGGTTGTGAGATCAAGCCTGGTGTTGGGCTCTGTGGTGGGCGTGGAGCCTGCTTCAGATTCTCTCTCTCTCTCTCACTCTCTGCCCCTCCCCCACTCTCTCTCTCGCTCTCCAAAAAAAAAAAAAGAATATGTGCCTTGCCTACCTTACAGAATTATTTTGAACGCACCGTCTCTCTTCCTTACTACTGTATTCCTGTGGTTTGCACAGTGCTTGGCAACAAGATACATTTGGAGAAAGAATCCATGGTGATTTGGAAGTTGAAACCACTTGGCCTGAGAGATGCCAAGTCACTGTGTTGGTGGCAGAACGGGAGCCAGCTCTCACCAGCCCAGCTGGAGGGTCCCTGAGAGTGGAGAAATTCGCAAGCAGGGAAGCACCTGTGAATGCTCTGGGGGAAAGGAGGGGGTACAGAAGACTTGTCCCATCTTAAACCCTTTAGGACACAGTGAGTGTCCCACAAATAGATTATGAATGACTGAATTTAAAAAAGAGGAGCTAATATTTATGAAAGTGATTTTCAAAGTATAAGGGACCTTAAAGCTTGTGGCAGAGACTAACCAGACTAGCTGGGTCCTGCTTCTCCCCTGTGGCCCCGAGCTGGATGACAATGCAGGTGTGGCAATACAGAAGCCCTAGCACCAAGCTTGGCCATCAGAACATCTGGGCGGCCAGGTATTAAATATGGCAGAGCCATAAGATGGAAGGAGACAGGGTCCCTGAATCAGAAGACAGCCTGTCTCCAATTAGGTAAACCTGTTTTGACTTTATGTAAATAGTAATAGACGTCTATGTTGCTTGAGCCATTGCTCACCTCGGGGGTTATTTAGCATCTGGTGCTACCTTAACTAAAATTCAGCCTCTGAAAGAATTCATACTACTGATCTGAGAGTTTCTAGAGGCCACGGGATGCTGGGAAGGGAGCCCAGGTGGACAGTTCTTACACTGTCTTATACACAACTCCACGGCAATGGCTGTAACAGAAACAAGCATCAAGAGAGTTGGAAGCTTGTAAAAAGGGAGTTATGACAATGCGATTTCTTTTTTTTTTAAGATTTTATTTATTTATTGGACAGAGAGAGACACAGCAAGAGAGGGAACACTAGCAGGGGAAGTGGGAGAGGGAGAAGCAGGCTTCCCGCTGAGCAGGGAGCCCAATGCGGGGCTCGATCCCAGGATCCTGGGATCATGACCTGAGCCGAAGGCAGACGCTTAATGACTGAGCCACCCAGGCGCCCCTGACAATGCAATTTCGAATGGTCCCAGGGAGGAAACAGAGTGTGGGGTATGCCTGAAGAGAAGGGCTGCAAAGGGGATTTCAAGAGAGCTGAGGTTCTAAGAGGACATATACAACCCAAAGTGGAAAGGATTTCACAAGAAGGAAGAGAAGAAAGTAGTCTAGAGTTGGAACAATAATGGTGGGCAGCTGAGATGTCTGAGAAATATTTTGAATAACTCTATCATTTAGGGCAAGGCTCACCACTGAAGCCAAAAGAGCATCTCTCAGTGGTGTACCATAATGAGAGCTGGCTTCGCACTCATGTAACAGTTCAAGGAGGGGGTCCTGATTGGCAGGCAGACTTTCATGTGGTGATGCAGGGATCCACGCTCCTTCCACCTTGTGTCTCCACCCTCCCCCAGGGTCTCAGAGCCCTCTGCCGTCACTCGGTGGAGACGAGGGAAGCGGAGTTGGACAAGACCACTCATATCCTGAGCTCTTTAACCCGGAAGTGATGCTCCTCACTTCCTCCATATTCCATTGGAAAGAACTAGTCACATGGCACCAATGCTGTCCAATGAAAGGGGAAGCATAAACTGTTGGAAGACATCTTGCTGTGTCTGCTAAAAACTTTCAAGTGATAGCTAAGGCAAGAAGATAATCAAGAACAGAACAGACCTGCTTTTTGAATTCTAATGGCAGAGTACTTCTGATGGAGAAGGGAATACAAAATCCCTCATTTCCTCTTATTTCTCTGCCTGAGATTTCTCTGTTTAGGAAGAGAATAAGAAGACTGAACAGAGCAGGATGGACATCAGTAAAAAGGAATCAAAGCCCTACCTGGGAGAGTTACTGACTCCAGATGGACTGAATCTCCTGGCCCTCGTGATTCTATTCAGAGATCACAAGAGAATTTGTGAAAATGAGAGCAACAAAAGTACCTGAAAACTAAAGATGGTTAAATGTTCTGGTCATCATAAGGACAGGGTATCTTCAAGAATGCTTGTTTGGTGGATTGATTACCAGTTCCAGGTTCAGTCCTAAGAAGTCCTAAAAACAATGTTTTAAAGGATGGTTTGTATGCTCTGAGAGAGGTAAATAGTGTCACTTAAGAGTCAGAGTAGGTTCTGGAGACCAAGACAGGACAAGCTCATCTCAAAGTCATTTGCCACAGTTTTACTCTGGTAGACCAAGGAGAGGCAGAGAATCCTGATAACTGAGTGGTATACAGAATTTGACAGGATCTCGTAAATTCCAAGGGAGATTGTATAGCCTGGGAGATGGTACAATGAAGTGGATTTATGATGAGTTGACAGATTATACTCACAGTGTGCTGATAAATAGGGAGTAGGGGCTGCTAACAAAATGCCCGTGTGAGTGAGACAGGTATCGTCAATGAGCAGGCGTGGGCTGGGTGCTTGACACTAGGGCATAGTGGGGACAGGGACAAAATGGAGAGCCTGTGTCTTGAAGTCACAACTTATATCACTGCACACAGCTGCTCTGGCCACACCACGGTGATCCAGTGTTGAGATACCTTCTTCCAAGAGAAGTTAGAAATCCAGATGTTGGCCACTGATTCAAAGTTGTTATTTGTTGTGTGTGTGTGTGTGTGTTTAAAGAAAACCCTGCGCAGCCCAAACAAAACACATCTATATGCAGCGTTTGGCAACTGGAGCATCTGTATGGGACCTCTGACCCCAAAAAAGATTTCTAGTAGCACGGAGCTATGTCCCTGGTTTGGTTCTATTCAATGTCTTTATCAATGACTTGGACTAAGTTCTAGAAAGCGGGCGGATCCAATTGACTGTTGACCCAAAGCCAGAGGGAGAGCTGGATGAACAGCGTGGGGTTCTGAATAAGTTCAACAGACTAGGACGGGCCCTGAACCACACAAGAAGGAGCTCTTGGATAGACAAATATAAGCTCATGGACTTGGGCCCCAAACACTCAGGCGTACAAGTACAGGATGGCCTAACAAGAATGCATGTTAAGAAAAACAATACCGTAGAGTTTTAGTCGCCTGCAAATCAATATGAAACAATAATGTAGTGTGGCTGCCAAAAAGCAAAGGCAATGTTAGACTGCATCATCAAAAGAAGTCAATCCCACACAGCTCAGGCCATGTGCATCTGGAGCCCCACCTTCAGTTCTGGGAAACCCTTGAGGAGGGGCGTGGAGAAACCAGAGC
Organism: Ailuropoda melanoleuca; assembly: GCF_002007445.2. Classification (NCBI taxonomy): domain Eukaryota; kingdom Metazoa; phylum Chordata; class Mammalia; order Carnivora; family Ursidae; genus Ailuropoda; species Ailuropoda melanoleuca. The sequence continues at coordinate 33,797,294 of NC_048230.1, read as the reverse complement.
ACATTTGGAGGGTGTCAACAGGGATGGTGAGAGGTTTGGAAGCTAGTCACATAAAGAATGGCTAAAGATGTTTGGGCTACTTCGCTTAGAGATGCCCCAAGCAGGGAAGCCTTAGAGATTCATAGATACTGGGCTCCCCCATTTGGGGGGCAGTCACATGGATGGGGAATCAGACTGGGTTCTTGGGTCTAGACCAATGCCAAGGGGGAAAGGGTTCAGGGAGCCAGGATCCAGTTCAACGTCCAGACACCTTTCAAACGCATCTGCGGCGAGGGGAGGAACTCCTCAGAAGGGAAAGTAGCCCTCCACTCCACCCCTGAAGATGGAACTGTGGAGCTGAGAGGGTGGGGACAGAATAGAGGGTCTTCACCCTAGATGCTTGACCCCTGGGCCTTCGCTCCTCTGCATTGCGACGCAGGCTCTTTTCCCTGGCTGGAATGTTCTTCCCTCTTTCCTTCTCCTGATAACTTAGATTCGTGTCTCACAAGAGGACAATGCAAAAAAAGTAAAATTCCCAGAGTGAGCAGAGGATTCCCTGTGAGTCCTCAGAGGCCTGTGGCCCCCAGTTGAAGAAACCCAGAAGCACGAATGCCCGTGTGATGGACTATCGGATAGTTGTTTAAAGGGAAGTCATAGAAGAGCAAGGCATGGCCAGGAGGGAGGTTTATAATATCCTGTTAACTGAGAAAAGGAAGCGCTTACAGAACCACAAGTACACTTGAGCAAATCTATTATGTGATATTTATCATTATTTATATTATTAGTATGTGTTACATAGTTGGATGTATAAATAATAAAATATATCCCCATATAATTTAGATATAAAGAGATTGAGAGAGAGAGAAGAGAGTATATACATTAAATGCCAATAGTTCTCTTTAGGTGGGGCTTGGTGAGTAATTTTTAATTCAATTTTTTTGATGTTCTATCCTATCCAAATGTCTACATCAAACATCTCTGCATTGTTTACAATGAGAGGAAAAAAATGAGATTTTTTTTCAAAAGGGAGGGAAGAGGGCACACCTAGCTTGAGGCTGACTCTTCCAGCTTGCGGAGATGACCCTGCAGGTGGGGGCCGGAAGAACAAAGGGACACCCATGCTCACAGATCCTTGGGGATCTCCTGCGGCCACAGAGTGAGGCTTGCCGGTGAGCTCAGGCCTGGCCAGGCTCCCACCAGCATGAGGAACCACCCGCTGCCCAAGGGCCACCATCTGGGCGGGAAAGTCAACCTCTTTTCCCTCCAACACAGCAGGAGTGGGATGAAAGATTTGTTGGGAGAGAAGGAATAAAGCACAGGGCTGAGAAAGTAGGTCGCCAGGATATCGAGGAAATAAACAAAGGGCTCTGGGAAGGGGAAGCTTGCTTTGATCCTGGGGTGGGAATGGGAAGGACTGGCTCTGGGAAGAGTGACAGAGTTTCTGTGACATCCTCAGCCCACCATGGGCTGACACAGTTAGAGTCTTGGAACAGCACAGATGGACAGGGGAAGGGGCCCAGGAGTCACCCCACCGGCCTCCCTTCCAACCCCCAACCCCGGCCCGCAAAGCCTCAGGTCGGCAGAGGGTCTCCTACTGCCTACAGTTGGCCGCTGACGTCTTCACGGGGCCGCACCTGACTGCCGCTATACATATATACCACTTTTGCTCATCCACCCCTCTGCTGATGGGAGCTTGAGTTGCTTCCACACTTTAGCTACCGTGGCCAGGCTGCCACGAACATGAGTGTGCAACTGTGCTCCGTTTGGGCCCGCAAATCTTACCTGGCAGCCTGTTGACATCCAGCGTCTACCATTAGCTTTATTATGGCTTGATTCATACCCCAAATCTGTATTTACTTGTATTGTGCATACTGCCTGCCTCCCCTCAAGAGGCCTGTGGAAAACACTTTGTCTCTTACCCAAGAGCAAGTCAAGAGAGGGCCACTCTTAGACTTCTACCTTGCATCAGTCTAAAATATACAACCCATTGCAGATGCGGGTACAGATTTAGAGTTGAGGCAGGAGTTATCCTGACTATCTGGTAGGCCCTAGATGCAATCTCAGGGTCCCTATAAGAGGGAGGCAGGAGGGTTGGAATCAGAGAAGGTGATATGAAGAGGGAAGCAGGGGACAGAAGGACAAAGAAGGGGCCAAGGAAGGCAGATGGCCTCTAGATGCTGCAGAAGAAAGACAATGGAATCTTCTTTAGAGCCTCCAGAGGGAACACAGACCAGCTGACACCTTGACTCTAGGACTTTGGACCTCCAGAACCCCCCAAGCATAATAAATCTGTGTTGTCTAAAGCTGTTACATTTGTGGTGATTGTCCCAGCAGTGGGAGGAAACGAATATGCTCGCGATATGCCCAGCTCGTTCTAAGCAGGTCATCCGTGTTTTTGCCTTTAATCTTGTTTTCTCTAATCCACTTAAGGAAACTGAGGCACAGAGAGGCTAAGTCAACTTTCCCTAAGGGATGGAGCCCAGATTTAATCCTGGTCTATTGGACCCTATCATCCAAGCTATTTTCACCTCGCCAGGCTGCAACGTGACAAAAAGATGAAGAGTTACACTGTTTTGTAAAAGATCTTCAGATTAGCATGCCGGATGAAGAGAATCACCAGGCAGGTAATTTAAATTGGCGGAAAGACTCAGTGGCGTTTGAGGCACACAGGATGGGACTTCTTGCTTTGTCATTTTCTACCTGTACAACTTCAGTAAGTTTCTTAGCCTCCCCGACCCCGTGGCTTCATGTATAAAATGGTACTAATAATAGCACTGATTTTATAGAATGATTCTGAAGATGATCCCCTCATTAATGCATTCAACAAATACTGCAGGGCACCTGCTCGGTGACAGACCCTGGGGTGCTCGGGATTCATCAGTGAACAGAACCGACAAAAATCCTGCCTGTGTGGGGCCTGGAAGCGAAGATCCCTCAGTAGCAGTGGGCACACCAGCGCCCAGCTCTTGGTTCCAATACCATTCTGCAAAAACGGGAGCCAGAGCTTTTTGGAGAAATAGCTGTTTCTAGGGGTTGGGCCGGGAATGCACAAAATGGACCTGGAGCCGCTTGCTGCGCTAGAAAGAAAGTGAAGCAAGGGCTCCAAAAACCAAATGATGGGGTGTGTCCTAGGTGAGTGGGAGCCAACCGGAAGGAGCTCACGATGACCAAAGCGGGAAGAATTTGAGTAACAAGATAAATCACAGAATTGGATTATAATTTAAGGCATAGAATAAATATACATGAGTCCACAAATCCACTCCGATATAAAAAATGATCGAACAAATAGCTAAGCAAGGGAGAAGACACGAAACCCCATAGAGTATAGTTCCATGTACTTTCTGTAGGCACTCAACTATCAAGAGAGTGGGCTGGCTGTTGCATGAATTTTCTAAGGCTGCCATAACAAAGGGCCACAGACGGGGTGGCTTAAACAATAGGAATTTGTTTTCTCACAGTTCTGGAGGCTGGGAAGTCTAAGATCAAGGTGTCGACAGGTTTGGTTTCTTCTGAGGCCTCGGTCCTTGGCTTTAGAGCGTTGCCTTCTCCCCATGTCCTCACGTGGTCTTCCCTCTGTGTGTGAGTGTGTCATGTCCAAATTTCCTCTTTTTATGAGGATGCCAGTCATATTGGATGAGAGCCAATCCTAAAGGCTTCATTTTAGCTTAACTGCCTCTTCCAAGATCCTATCTCCAAATATGGTTGTATTCTGAGGTGCTGGGGGTTAGTGCTTCAACATATAAATGGGGGGGAGTGGGGGGCACGTTTGGCCCCTAGCTGTTGTATTTAGTGACTTGTTCCCAAAGAGTAGACTGAAGGAAAGAGGACAATGTAACTTTACAGAGGGGAAACCTGGTGAACACCACCTTGACCAGGAGACAAAGGTCAACAGCGTTAGTGAGAAGTCATGTTGACGGTATAGGTCTCAACAGGAGGTTGAATGGCTCTTTACTTCCATGGTCTTCTTTCCAAAAACCCATCAGACTCGTCTAAGCGCAAGAAAAACATCAGATAAACCCATACTGAGGAACATACTGCAAAACACATGACCGGTACGTCTCAAAACAGTCAAGGTCATCAAAACCAAGGAAAGACTGAGAAAGTCCCACAAGCCAGGGGAGACCGAGGACACACGATGCATAAAAGCAACATAGGATCCTGAATGAGAGCTTGGAAATGAGACAGGACATTTGTGAAAAATGAGTGAATTCTAAATAAAGTCTGCAGTGTTATTAATAGCAACGTACTTTTATTGTTTCCTTAGTTGTGACAAACATATGGAGCAATGCGGGGGGTTAACCAGGCGGGAGGTGTGCAGAGACTCTCTGTACTACATTTGCGACCTTGCTGTTAATCTAAAACTACAGCCGACCCTTGAACAAGGCAGGGGTTAGGAGCATGACCCCCTGCAGGGTAGAACCCCCATGTATAACTTCCAACTCGCCCCAAACTTAAATACTGGTAGCCTCCTGTGGACAGGAAGCCTTACTGACAACATAAACAGCCAATTAACCCATATTTTATATGTCATATGTATTCTATACTGCTTTCTTAGACTAGAGTAAGCTAGAGAAAAGAAAATGCTAAGAAAATCATAAGGAAGAGAAAATGCATTTACAGCGCTGGACTGCATTTATCTAAAAAAAAAAAAAAAGGCTATGCAGAAGTGAACCCACACAGTTCCAAACCCATGTTCTTCAAAGGTCAACTGTATTCTAAAATAAAAAACTGTACTTGAAAAAATACCTCGCCCTCATAGGCTTACATACTGGTTGCGGGAGACAGGGACAACCAACAGGAAATAATTTAAAAAGTACCCCACTAAGTAAGTTATCTGACATGTTTGAAGGAAATAAGTACCCTGAATAGAAGAGCAGGGTAAGGGGAGGGGGCACCAACGGGGGAGGGCTAAGTCTTAAAGCATATGAAGGGCTGGCGCAAGGCTGGCATCTAGTAGGTGCTTAATAAGTTATGGCCGTCCTTCCCTTTTATGTAACTGTGCACGTGGCAGCCCTATCCTGCAAATATTTTGTTAGGATGCTGTTCAAATGAATTCATGGCATTAGAGAAAGTACACATGATGGCGGGCAAAGGGAAACGACCCTAAAGCTCATTGGATTGCAAGAGGAAGCCAGGGTAAAGTATTTGCCACAGGTAATCCGCAAAACAAAAGTTTTGTTTTTTAAGACCTCTGGCTGCCTGCCCTTTAAACAATCTCCAGGGAAGGAAGTTTATAAGAAGTCGTTCCATTTGCTCAGAAGCCCAAGACTTGAGAAATTCTACGTTCACATTCCCGTTTTCAGTGATAAATAAAGAGAAAACACAAGAGGCAAAAAAAAAAACAAAAAAAAAGCCAGAAAGAGTAACAACTATTTATGGAGCCCCTTTGACGTGCAGGCCGGCATCGTAATCCTCAAGATAATCCCGCAAAGGTGGTTATACTGTACCCATTCTACGGGCAACGAAACTGAGGCCCGGAGCGCTTACGAAACCCGCCTAAAGTCACAGAACTTAGCGTTAGTGCCACCGACGTCCTTCCTGCTATTCTTTGACATCGGGGACCGGCGCACAGGCAAGTCAGTCCGTTCGTTCCATCCTTAGCAGCCACGGAGGCTGGGCGCCCCACACTCCCTTGAAATAGGTTGGCCGGGCGCTCCCACCCCACCCCACCCCTGCACATGCCAAAGAACCAGAAAGGCTCCATTTATGTGGTCCCACAGGAAGCCCGTGTTGAAAGCAAACACACACAGAGCTGATGACGGTGACTCACAACTTCTAACCCTCTTTCTAACCAGTTGCATAAACTTTTCCAACGTATTGAAGTCTTGTAGAAATAGTGCTTCATGGGAAGATATCAAGGAAAATGTTCCAGGGGCCGACCAGCAGGCCCTACTCAGTCCTCAGCCCCTTTTTGAGGTTTCTCTCTTTTTTTTCCCTCAGCAATTCCTTTCAAAAAAAAAATTTTTTTTCCCTCACCATTGACCTTGTTAGAGTTGCTAGTACATTTTCCCCTTCCACTGTAGCACTTCTGTAAATGTTTTTGTTCTTTGTTCCACTTCCTGCGCTCTTTGAGCTCGGCTGTGATGTCTGTTCAGTGGGGCCTTTCTGATCCACTTGCCCCTTGCCTGTACATCCTCTCCCCAGGTATCAAAAATGAGGGCAGTGGGACCTGGAGGGCCCCTCATTAGAGGGAGGCGGCCCCGCTCTCCCACCAGTCACAAGCAGAGAGGGCAGAACCGACTCCACGAATGACCAGTATTGAAAAGAAAGCTCCAGGGGTGAGAGAGAGACACAGCCTGGCAGAGTCAGAAGCAGAAGGTTAAAAAAGACAAGAAAAGCGAGGAAAAAAAAAAAAGAAAAAGAAAGAAAGAGAAACCCACAAAAGCCTTCTTTCTGACTGCCTAAGTGGCTCCCTTTCAGGACCTGAGGCTTTCCAGAAAAACGTCCTGTGAAGAATAGACCATTTCATGCTGCAAAATCTTCCCTCTGAGGGCAACACCTCGGGTACGCTGGATACTCGCTCCCAGAGTTGTTGGCCAAACTCAACGCTCTGGTCTGGAGACGAGGGATGCCTTTTATCTCGGCAGACCCTGCCATGCTGATCAGAGGCTGAGCCGGTGGCCAGCTCCCGTAGCGGCCGAGTCCAGCAACGTTGCTGGGATCCACATGAGTCAGCCTCCTTGGGGGACACGGTGGGGGGAGTGGGGCACTGGAGAGCTGCCAAGGGTGGGTCAGGGGCGGCGCGGAGCTCTGGGCAGAGAGCTGCAGTGGTCGGTGGGGGCACTGGCTCCCCACAAGCTTGTGGGGGCTGGCGCTCTGCGAGGGACGCTGCTTATTCTGGGCAGTGCACACAGCGCTGGATGTGGGCAGCAGAAGACCTGGCTTTGAGCCCGGCTGACCCAGTGTGGCCTTGAGCAAGCTGTCCCAACCTTCTGAGCTTGATTTCCTTTTTGGTAAAATGGCAACCCCGTCCTTGTCTTCATGTGGCTTTGAATGCGTATTTCCTTGAGCACCTACTATGTGCTGACTGCTGGAAATGGAAAGACACCAAGACACCGAGATCCCTGCCCGCAAAGACCCCTCACTCTATTGAGGAAGGTAGACACGTGAGCTGATAATTAAAACCTAGAGTGATGAGTACAGTGAGAGAGGTGCGTACAGGGTGAGCGAATAACATTGAGGAAACAGTGATCGTTTCTTTCTAGGGAGGTCGTGAAAGCTGACTTTAAGTCTTGAAAGACAGCGTAGGAGTTTTGTGGGCAGATGGGGGAGAGAGAAAATGGTGTTATAAGCAGGTGATGCATTTGGTGCCAAAGCACGGAGGCATGCTCAAAGAACTGTGATATTCTTTGTAAAGAGGGAGCATAGGCTACAACTTGTGTGTGTGTGTGTGTGTGGACACACACGGGTGTGTCTGCATGTTGCAGGTCTAGGGTGTGGTGATGAGGCACTTGCCTCAGGCCCAAATTTAAGGGAACACTTAAAAGACTCAGTCATTGAGATGAATGAAATTTTGTTCAAGGTTTTGAAAACTCAAAGTTAATGCAAAAAGTCTATGACTTAAAAAATAGCAAAATTTAAAATAAAGGCAGGATTGGATCAAGCCCTTGCACGACTCACCTCAATGACTTCGCTCTCATCCTGACCCTGTCGGATCCTCTTACCCTTCTACCCAGCCCAAATATGAGGGTCCAAGAAATACGGATATTTCTGAGTAACCAATCATTCAGTGTAACACAAGCCTCTGCTTCTCTTCTTCAAAGAGCATCTTCCTCTAATGGATGGGGTAGAAGGGGGGACTGGGAGGAGGTCAGGGCTTGTTAATTGTTCTACTGGTTGTCACTTGTAACCCTGGGAATGCTGTCCTCTCTTGATACAGTGTGCTGCTGTTATGCTGGCTTCTGAGCAGGAATGATGTTGGGGAAGACCCTTCTTCCCTGGACTACCCCAGTTCCCCCAGCACATACACGTCATCAACAGAGGGTTGGCTATTTTTTGTGCAAAAGACATTACTGACAGTATAGCAAAAAATAGGAAAAAAAAAACAATGTGAAAAAAAAACAATGTAAAAAAAAGGCATTTCAAACTGAATATAAAATATGGATGTTTCCAGAACTGAAGGGGATGGGGGAAGAGAAAATAGGGTAAACTTTCAAGCTACCCTTCCCTGCCTTGAGGTCTTCTCCTCCCTTCCTAAAATATAGACTTTCTTTTTTTTTTTTTAAGATTTTATTTATTTATTTGAGAGAGACAGCCAACGAGAGAGGGAACACAAGCAGGGGGAGTGGGAGAGGAAGAAGCAGGCTCCCAGCAGAGGAGCCTGATGTGGGGCTCGATCCCAGAACGCCAGGATCACGCCCTGAGCCAAAGGCAGACGCTTAACCACTGCGCCACCCAGACGCCCCCCTAAAATATAGACTTTCTTAATCTCTGTCTCTCTTTAGGGAAAATATTCCCTCCTACCAAAAATATTTGTCTTATCTGGGAGCTGTCTCACCACCCACCAGTGAAACCCACGGGACACAATAATCCCCAAAATAGAGCCCAACCATCTGAGTTACTCAGTCTGGCATAAAACCATGAGGGTCTTCAGTGGGACAGTCCAAAGCAAGGGGAGACACACCCCTCATTCATTCTGCAGTCTTCACACTCCTGTGGGCAAATTTTGGACAGAACATATATTTTCCATGGATATAATATAATTCTCAGAGACAGCAGAGCCTAAATTCACATTCAGGATAATATACATTTTCTAAAAACAACATTATTGGACAAAAGATCCCTAGTCCCTTATAAAGAGATATAGGCAGAGTGGTTTCTATTTTCCTTTCTTTGCTTATCCTTCTGCTTCTAGAACATGTCCACTCATCATCCATCCAGTAATAAGAAATTATACTGATAACATTACCACCACACACAAAGTTATGCATTCTTCATGTCCACCTTGGCTACATGAACACAGAGCAGAAGTTTTGAAATTCCACTTCTTTTCTAATTTAGCTAGATAAAATTCTACAACAGGTCTATCAATACACCTGCCTATCTCTGTAAGCAGAAGGGATAGTGGTATCAAGTTTTATTTTCCCCAATCCAGAGCAAATCTTCAAAGGTGGAGAATGAAAGAAATTGTTCTATAACTTATATCAGGCACAATATTCCTCTGCCCATAATTTTAGACTTATTATTGGCCTGTATACTGAGTTTTTCCTAAGTAAGATCATAGATCTCAACCCAAATACATTAGTAATTACACCAAATGTAAATAAACTAAATTTTCTAACTAAAAGGCAAATATTGCAAACAAGTTCTTTTTTTTATAAAATGGAACCATATGATTTTCCCCAAAGATGAATGTGAAATATAAAGATACAGAAAGATTCAAAGTNGTAATTACACCAAATGTAAATAAACTAAATTTTCTAACTAAAAGGCAAATATTGCAAACAAGTTCTTTTTTTATAAAATGGAACCATATGATTTTCCCCAAAGATGAATGTAAAATATAAAGATACAGAAAGGTTCAAAGTAAAAGGATGGAAGAAGGTATGCATGCAAACATGAAACAAAAGAAAACTTGTATAACTATATTAAAACAAAGTTGGTTTTAAGGGAAGAAAAAGAATTACTAGAGAAAAATTTTTTTAAATACTAGAATTTTAAGTTCATAAACAAATCATGTAATAGTTCTAAAGTTTCATGCAATAAACAAGATAACTTCAGAATGCACGAAGCCATAATTTTCAGAACCACAAGAAAAAAATGGTTAAGTCCACAGTCATAGAGAGAGACTTTAGTATATCTCTGAAGTTACAGTAAAATGAAAAGACAAAAAAATCAGTAAGAATATAATAGATATGAACAACATGAAAAATTTGACTTATTCCAAGTACACATTCTTTTCAAGCATTCATGAAATAAAGCGACGTGAAAAATGATTATATACTGTGTTGTAAAACAAGTCTCAATTATTTTCAAAATACTGAAATCATACATAATAAGTTCTCTGGCCACAATGCAATTCAGCAAGACATCAATAAAAAACAATAAATAGAAAGTCCCCAAATGTTTATAAATTAAACAAAATATACATTTTTCCTCTCTCTTTTCTTTTCTTTTCTTTTCTTTTCTTTTCTTTTCTTTTCTTTTCTTTTCTTTTCTCTCTGCCCCCTCCCCGCCTTTTTCTGGGCCCAACCCAGGGCTTGAACTCATGAGATCAAGACCTGAGCTGAGATCAAGAGTTGGACACTTAACTGACTGAGCCACCTGGGCATCCTTAAGATATACTTTTAAATAACCCATAGGTAAAATAACAAGTCATAATGGAAAAAAGAAAATATTTTTAACTTAGTGAAAATGAAATATAACATGATATAAAATTTGTGTAATACAGCTAAAATGATACTTGGAGGGACTACATAGCCCTAGTTTCATACATTAGAAAAAAGAAGACCTGAAAATCAGTGATCTAAGCACCAAACTTAACAAGTTAGAAAAAACAACAGTAAAGGAAACCCCCCAAAATAGAAAGTAATAAGAAATCAAGCTCAGAGCAGAAATTAATGAAATAGAAATCCAACATAAAATAGAGAGATTCAATAAAATCAAAAGCTGATTCTTTAAATTGACTAATAAAATTTATTTAAAAATTAAAAATTAAGAAAAGAGAAGGCATAGGGGCGCCTGGGTGGCACGGCAGTTAGGCGTCTGCCTTCGGCTCAGGGCGTGATCCCGGTATTATGGGATCGAGCCCCACATCAGGCTCCTCTGCTACNATAAGAAATCAAGCTCAGAGCAGAAATTAATGAAATAGAAATCCAACATAAAATAGAGAGATTCAATAAAATCAAAAGCTGATTCTTTAAATTGACTAATAAAATTTATTTAAAAATTAAAAATTAAGAAAAGAGAAGGCATAGATAACCAGTATCAGGAATTAAACTTAACAGAGGGTATCACCACAAATCCTAAAGACATTGAATGTAAAGGACAAAAACTTTAAATGTAATGGACAAAATTTTAGAAAAATGTAACTTACCAAAACTGACACTTGAAGAACTGAGAAATGTGACGAGTCCTAAATCTAGTTTAAAAAAATATTTTTCATCTTTGATTGAAAAGTTCCCATAATGAAAGAACCAGGTGCAGATGACTTCACTAGCAGATTGTTTCAAATATTTAAGAAAGGAAAAACATCAGTTTTACATAACTCCTCCAGTAAATAAGAAAGGTGAAATACTTTTCAACTCACTTTATGAGGACCACACAACCTTGACACTAAAACCTGACAAAGTCTTTACAAGAAAGGAAAATCAGCAGTCCATGTATCTAACGAACACAGTTGTAAATTATAAACAAGATTGGCAGGCCAAATTCTGAGATATAAACACAGGGAAATATATCACAACCAGGTTGAATTTATTCCAGTAATGCCAGGTTCATTTAACATTAGAAAATTAATTGCTACAATTCGCAATACTAGCAGAATAAATAAGAAAAATTTTATTACCTTATTAGATGCAGAAAATGTATTTGATAACATTTGCAACCATTTATGACTTAAAAAAATTTAAATCTTCATAAACTAGGGATAGAAAAGAACTTCCCTAACCTGAAAAAAGGTGTTTAGAAATTTCAAAACCAAACCAAACCAAAAAAGCCCTACAAGTTACCGCAAATTTCATATTTTATGGTGAATGTTAAAATTACCCCCTCGAGATTAGGAAAGAGATGTGGGTGCACACTACTAAGGCTTCTACTAACTAAATATACTGGAATACGTAACCAGTGGAATAAGGCAAGAAAAAGGAATAGCAGTAGAAGGATTTTTATTCACAGACAACATAGTTTTGTATGTAGAAAATTTTAAAAATATATTGAGAAACTTAACTGATAAGAGAACTTAGAAAATTATTTGAGTACATAAACTCAATATACAAAAGAAATTGTGTTTCTACATACAAACATCAAATAATTAGAAAATGAAATTTATACAAATTTCACTTACAATAACCTATAAAATCATTAAATACCCAGGTAGAACTAAAACCAGTATTCAAGATCTCTATCAGAAGTTACAAAAAATTCTTGAGGGAAATTAATGAAGATTTAATATATCGAGAAATATACTACATTCGTCTATTGAAAGATTCAATATCGGGGCACCTGGGTGGCTCAGTCGGTGAAGCGTCTGCCTCCAGCTCAGGTCATAATCCCAGGGTGCTGGGATTGAGCCCCTAGTCGGGCTCCCTGTTCAGTGGAGAGCCTGCTTTTCCCTCTCTTTCTTCCTATCATTCCCCGTGCTTGTGCTCTCTCTCTCTCTGTCAAATAAATAAGTAAAATCTAAAAAAAAAAACAAAAAACCAATGTTATAAAGATGTCAATTCCCCCCAAATTCTTTAGATTCAGTGCAATCCCAATAAAAATCTCAACAGATTGTGTGCGTGCGTGTGTGTGTGTGTTGGCGAGATGATCCTAAAATTTATATAGAAAAGCCAATGGCCATAAATAGCCAAGACAATCTTGACAAAAAACGAGAAAGTATTTGCTCTACCTGATATGAATATATTCATTGCTACAATTAAGACATTGTGGTAACGATGAGCTGTTAGATAAATGACCAACATTACAAAATAGAGAGCCCAGAAACAGATGCCTACGTATATGAAAACTTGATCTACTATAAAGGTGGCACTGCAGAAGAATGTAGAGAAGAGACTTATCTCACTAAACAGTGCTAGGTCCATTGGATGTACGTCTTCATCCTTCTTCATACCATATACAAAAAGCAACTCCATGAAGTCGGGCCCTTACTTTACACCACATATAAAAATGAACTCAAAACTGATTAAAGATGTAAACGCAAGACCTACAACTGTCAAATTCCTAGGAGGAAACCTGGAAGGTTAGTTTCATAATGGTGGATTTGATAAGGATTTCTTGGATCGACACCAAGAACAGAAACAACAAAAGCTAAAACAGACAAATGGGACCACATCCAACTCAAAACCTTTTGTGCATCAAGGGAAACAACAGAGTGAAAGGCAACCTGTGGAAGAGGAGAAAAGATTTGCAAATTACATATCTGATAAGGGGTTAATATCCAGAATATGGGAATAATCTCTACACCTGGAGAACAATAGAATAAATAACTGAATTTTTAAATGGCCAAAGGAGGGGTACCTGGGTGGCCCAGTCAGTTGAGTGACCAACTCTTGGTTTTGGCTCAGGTCATGATCTCAGGGTCCTGAGATTGAGCCCCATATGGGGCTCCATGCTTGGTGTGGAGTCTGCTTAAGATTTTCTCTCTCCCTCCACCCCTCCCCTGTCTCTCCCTCCCTCTCTAAAAACGAAATAATAAGATAAAATGAAGTGGCTAAACGAGGGACATGTGGGTGGCTAACTCAGTTCAGTGTGTGACTCTTTTTTTTTTAAAGATTTTATTTATTTATTTAACAGAGATATAGACAGCCAGTGAGAGAGGGAACACAAGCAGGGGGAGTGGGAGAGGAAGAAGCAGACTCCCAGCGGAAGAGCCTGATGTGAGGCTCGATCCCATAACGCCGGGATCACGCCCTGAGCCAAAGGCAGACGCTTAACGACTTCGCCACCCAGGTGCCCCCGGTGTGTGACTCTTGATCTCAGCTCAGGTCTCGATCTCAGGGTCGTGAGTTCAAGCCCCACGTTGGGCTCCACATTGGGTGTGGAGCCTACTTAAGGAAAAGTAAAACAAAATGAAATGGCCAAGGGCTTTGAAGAGACGTTTCTCCAAAAAAGATAAAATAGCCAATAGGATATGAAAACATGCCCAATAAAAGTGATCATTAAAGAAATATAAATCAAAACCACAGTGAGATGTCACCTCACACCCATTAAGATGTGGTTACTATCAAATAAAATAGCAAGCATTGGCCAGGAGGTGGAGAAATTGGAACTCTTGTGCACTGTTGGTGGGAATATAAAATGGTGCAGCTGTGATGGAAGACAGAGTAGACAATCCTCAAAAAATTAAAAATAGAACTACTGAACGATCCAGCAACCTCACATCTGGGTATACATCCAAAAGAATGCAAAGCATGATCTCAGACATTTGNAGATTGTGTGCGTGCGTGTGTGTGTGTGTTGGCGAGATGATCCTAAAATTTATATAGAAAAGCCAATGGCCATAAATAGCCAAGACAATCTTGACAAAAAACGAGAAAGTATTTGCTCTACCTGATATGAATATATTCATTGCTACAATTAAGACATTGTGGTAACGATGAGCTGTTAGATAAATGACCAACATTACAAAATAGAGAGCCCAGAAACAGATGCCTACGTATATGAAAACTTGATCTACTATAAAGGTGGCACTGCAGAAGAATGTAGAGAAGAGACTTATCTCACTAAACAGTGCTAGGTCCATTGGATGTACGTCTTCATCCTTCTTCATACCATATACAAAAAGCAACTCCATGAAGTCGGGCCCTTACTTTACACCACATATAAAAATGAACTCAAAACTGATTAAAGATGTAAACGCAAGACCTACAACTGTCAAATTCCTAGGAGGAAACCTGGAAGGTTAGTTTCATAATGGTGGATTTTATAAGGATTTCTTGGATCGACACCAAGAACAGAAACAACAAAAGCTAAAACAGATAAATGGGACCACATCCAACTCAAAACCTTTTGTGCATCAAGGGAAACAACAGAGTGAAAGGCAACCTGTGGAAGAGGAGAAAAGATTTGCAAATTACATATCTGATAAGGGGTTAATATCCAGAATATGGGAATAATCTCTACACCTGGAGAACAATAGAATAAATAACTGAATTTTTAAATGGCCAAAGGAGGGGTACCTGGGTGGCCCAGTCAGTTGAGTGACCAACTCTTGGTTTTGGCTCAGGTCATGATCTCAGGGTCCTGAGATTGAGCCCCATATGGGGCTCCATGCTTGGTGTGGAGTCTGCTTAAGATTTTCTCTCTCCCTCCACCCCTCCCCTGTCTCTCCCTCCCTCTCTAAAAACGAAATAATAAGATAAAATGAAGTGGCTAAACGAGGGACATGTGGGTGGCTAACTCAGTTCAGTGTGTGACTCTTTTTTTTTTAAAGATTTTATTTATTTATTTAACAGAGATATAGACAGCCAGTGAGAGAGGGAACACAAGCAGGGGGAGTGGGAGAGGAAGAAGCAGACTCCCAGCGGAAGAGCCTGATGTGAGGCTCGATCCCATAACGCCGGGATCACGCCCTGAGCCAAAGGCAGACGCTTAACGACTTCGCCACCCAGGTGCCCCCGGTGTGTGACTCTTGATCTCAGCTCAGGTCTCGATCTCAGGGTCGTGAGTTCAAGCCCCACGTTGGGCTCCACATTGGGTGTGGAGCCTACTTAAGGAAAAGTAAAACAAAATGAAATGGCCAAGGGCTTTGAAGAGACGTTTCTCCAAAAAAGATAAAATAGCCAATAGGATATGAAAACATGCCCAATAAAAGTGATCATTAAAGAAATATAAATCAAAACCACAGTGAGATGTCACCTCACACCCATTAAGATGTGGTTACTATCAAATAAAATAGCAAGCATTGGCCAGGAGGTGGAGAAATTGGAACTCTTGTGCACTGTTGGTGGGAATATAAAATGGTGCAGCTGTGATGGAAGACAGAGTAGACAATCCTCAAAAAATTAAAAATAGAACTACTGAACGATCCAGCAACCTCACATCTGGGTATACATCCAAAAGAATGCAAAGCATGATCTCAGACATTTGCACACCCATGTGCTTTGCAGCATGGTTCACCACAGCCAAGAGATGGACGCAGGTTCTAAAGCTCTGTTGCACAACAATGGGAACACAGCTAATGCTACTGAACTGAA
>NC_048230.1:33780227-33781420 GCF_002007445.2 Ailuropoda melanoleuca | reverse complement strand
GACAAAAAACGAGAAAGTATTTGCTCTACCTGATATGAATATATTCATTGCTACAATTAAGACATTGTGGTAACGATGAGCTGTTAGATAAATGACCAACATTACAAAATAGAGAGCCCAGAAACAGATGCCTACGTATATGAAAACTTGATCTACTATAAAGGTGGCACTGCAGAAGAATGTAGAGAAGAGACTTATCTCACTAAACAGTGCTAGGTCCATTGGATGTACGTCTTCATCCTTCTTCATACCATATACAAAAAGCAACTCCATGAAGTCGGGCCCTTACTTTACACCACATATAAAAATGAACTCAAAACTGATTAAAGACGTAAACGCAAGACCTACAACTGTCAAATTCCTAGGAGGAAACCTGGAAGGTTAGTTTCATAATGGTGGATTTTATAAGGATTTCTTGGATCGACACCAAGAACAGAAACAACAAAAGCTAAAACAGATAAATGGGACCACATCCAACTCAAAACCTTTTGTGCATCAAGGGAAACAACAGAGTGAAAGGCAACCTGTGGAAGAGGAGAAAAGATTTGCAAATTACATATCTGATAAGGGGTTAATATCCAGAATATGGGAATAATCTCTACACCTGGAGAACAATAGAATAAATAACTGAATTTTTAAATGGCCAAAGGAGGGGTACCTGGGTGGCCCAGTCAGTTGAGTGACCAACTCTTGGTTTTGGCTCAGGTCATGATCTCAGGGTCCTGAGATTGAGCCCCATATGGGGCTCCATGCTTGGTGTGGAGTCTGCTTAAGATTTTCTCTCTCCCTCCACCCCTCCCCTGTCTCTCCCTCCCTCTCTAAAAACGAAATAATAAGATAAAATGAAGTGGCTAAACGAGGGACATGTGGGTGGCTAACTCAGTTCAGTGTGTGACTCTTTTTTTTTTAAAGATTTTATTTATTTATTTAACAGAGATATAGACAGCCAGTGAGAGAGGGAACACAAGCAGGGGGAGTGGGAGAGGAAGAAGCAGACTCCCAGCGGAAGAGCCTGATGTGAGGCTCGATCCCATAACGCCGGGATCACGCCCTGAGCCAAAGGCAGACGCTTAACGACTTCGCCACCCAGGTGCCCCCGGTGTGTGACTCTTGATCTCAGCTCAGGTCTCGATCTCAGGGTCGTGAGTTCAAGCCCCACGTTGGGCTCCACATTGGGTGTGGAGCCTACTTAA
>NC_048230.1:33723586-33778075 GCF_002007445.2 Ailuropoda melanoleuca | reverse complement strand
AAGGCAGACGCTTAACGACTTCGCCACCCAGGTGCCCCCAGTGTGTGACTCTTGATCTCAGCTCAGGTCTCGATCTCAGGGTCGTGAGTTCAAGCCCCACGTTGGGCTCCACATTGGGTGTGGAGCCTACTTAAGGAAAAGTAAAACAAAATGAAATGGCCAAGGGCTTTGAAGAGACGTTTCTCCAAAAAAGATAAAATAGCCAATAGGATATGAAAACATGCCCAATAAAAGTGATCATTAAAGAAATATAAATCAAAACCACAGTGAGATGTCACCTCACACCCATTAAGATGTGGTTACTATCAAATAAAATAGCAAGCATTGGCCAGGAGGTGGAGAAATTGGAACTGTTGTGCACTGTTGGTGGGAATATAAAATGGTGCAGCTGTGATGGAAGACAGAGTAGACAATCCTCAAAAAATTAAAAATAGAACTACTGAACGATCCAGCAACCTCACATCTGGGTATACATCCAAAAGAATGCAAAGCATGATCTCAGACATTTGCACACCCATGTGCTTTGCAGCATGGTTCACCACAGCCGAGAGATGGACGCAGGTTCTAAAGCTCTGTTGCACAACAATGGGAACACAGCTAATGCTACTGAACTGAATGGTTTAAAATGGTTCAGATGGAAAATTTATGTATTTGTACCACAGCTTGAAGATATCCGTTCCGGATAGATTTTAGACTTAAACATGAAAGGTACAGCACAGGAGAAAATCTTCATGATCTTGGAGTAAACAAAGATTTCTCCAGAGAAACAGAACAGATATACTTGAGCAGAACTTGGCCTTGCAGCCTTAAAGCAGAATTTCTTCTCCCGGGGAGACCTCGGTTTTGTTCGCAAACGCTGTTGGCTGATAGGATGAGGATCCCTGAGATTAGGGAGCATCTGCTTTCCTTGGACTGAACTGACCGCAGATGTCAAGGACGTCTACAGAACACCTTCGTGGTGACACCTGGATTGGTCTCTGACTGAATAACTGGGGACTGCAGTTGTCTCAGTCCGTTGGACTGCAACAAAATACCCCAGACCTAGTGGCTTAAACAACAAGGTGTACTTGTCACAGTTCTGGAGGCTGGGAAGTCCAAGGTCAGGGTGCCAGCCCGGCCGGGTTGTGGTGAGGACCNATGTGTGTGTGTGTGTGTGTGTTTCGAGTGTGTGTATGTGTCAGGAAGTGTGTGTCAAATGAGTGCGTAAAGGCGTCGGGTATGTATGTGCGAGTGTGTGCATGAGTGTGAGTTTGTAAGTGTGTGTTAGGAAGTGCGCCTGTGCACGAGTGTGAGTGAGTGTGTATACATGTGTGGATGTGAGTAAATGAATGTGCATCTGTGTGTGTATCCATGTGTTAGCATGAGTGTAGAATGGTTGAGAATGAGTGTATATAAGTGTGAGTATCAGAGCAAGACAGAGAGAGAGTGTGTGTGCGTGTGTGTGTGTGCGTGTGTGTTGGGGGCAAGAAACTGGAGGAGAAGGGAGAAAAGCAGGCTGAGAACAGTGACCCTTGCGTTGGTGTTCTGGGGGGACAGAAAGGGGGCCAAGCAAAGACCCCGCGCAGCCCCAGGATTCGAATGTGGGTAGGTCTGCATGGCTGGTGGCATGGAGGGGGTTCTCCACCACCATGAAGCCCCTCGGAGGCCAGCAGTACCTATTTTTTTTTAAGTAGGCTCCACACCCAGCTTGGAGCCCAATGCGGGGCTCGCACTCACGACCCCGAGATCAGGACCTGAGCTGAGATCAAGAGTGTGACACTTCACCGACAGAGCCACCCAGGCGCCCCAGCAGCATACTTTTCAACCAGGGGAGATAGGAGCATTTGGAACAGGGCCGGGGGGTGGTGTTCCATTTTGATTGTCGCATGACTGGGGGAAGACTTGGACATTCTGTGGAAAGAGGCCAAGGACGTGGAATGGCCCACGCAGTGCCAGGTTATCCCCTCCAACATGCCAGGAGATGGGAGTCCTGGGCCCCCCATGTTGCAGGGGTCCTCACAGCCGGCGGGGTCCCAGGCCCTGGCTTCTGAGAGTGTAAACGATGTTGGCAACGAGACGCTCCTGCCAAACCAGTCCTCGGAGAAGGCAGGCAGCCTCGGGTGGAGCGTTCTCGAGGGGTGAACACACGCAGAGCTGGGGCGGTTACACACGGGGAGTCGGGCCTGTGCTCGCTTCTCCCGGCCCCCACTTCCCCTGCCTCTCCCTCGAGCCAAGATGGCACGAAGGGGTAGGGGGTGGCCCGGGACAGAGGCAGGAGGGCCGGAGAGGGAGGACAATCAGGCCCTTCCTTCAAAGGGAACGTCCCTCCCCTCTGTGATGAGAAGGCCCTTCCTGAGGGGAATCACCCCCAAAGTGATAAGGCCTCCCTGAAGGGGGCCAGCCCCCTGTTACACTTGGTCTTTGAAGCCGACCCCTGAGGGCTGCAAGGAGTTCCCGGGGTGCCCCAGCCCCTCAGTGGGAAAGTCTTTGGAGTGTCTAGTGAGGCTGAGCCTCTAAGAGGCTGACTGTCCCGAGTCAGACACGTGGGGAGGGGAGGAGCGGGGGCGAGTAGGGGCGAGTAGGGGCGAGAAGGGGAGGAGGGGAGGAGGGGGACACTGACAGCTCCTTGTGTGCGGTGGGGCAGGAGCTGAAATGAGCAAGGGTCCAGAGAGCCCTCCGCGGGCCCTTGTCCCCTCCCAGGTCTGCGGGCTGGATGCTCCGGCCACTGATTCCCCAAGACCCAAGGAGGCCGGGGCCCCGCAGCCTCAGACCCTGCGCCTCCCACGGTCAGGGACAGGCACCTGACCCCGACAAAGCAGCCAGGCTGGGCCCGGCATCGAGCATCGCTCTCTCTTACGAAAGAGAAAAGCACTAAATGGGGGACCCTCAGCTGCTGGGACTTGTCACTCGGAGGGTGGGCCAGCAGCATGCACCCCTCCCCAGGCCCATCGAGCCAGGAATAAATAACCGACAACCCCCTTGCCCCTCTCTGGGAGGAATAAAGGCTCTTCCTTGGCATCCAGCTGCAGGAGAAGGGGGGTCTTCAGGGGGGCATTAACCAGCACAGGGCAACACTTTCTTCTCTACAAAATGCTTCAATCCTCGTAACTGCTGGTGAGAATCTTAATGTTACCAGTGTGGCCGTTTGGGAGACAACGAAATTCATCTGGGCTTGTGTAGGGAGAGGCTCACAGATGGGTAAACGGAAGCACGGGAGGTTATGAGATTTAATAAGGGGACGCAGACATAAGACTGGAGCTCAGGCCTCCCCAAAGCTCAGCTCGCAGCCTCTGCACCTTGAGGACCATTTAGCAGCCTGGCCGAGGGGAAGGATGCTGGCCGGGATGGAGATTCGGGAATCCTGAAGTTAATCCTAGTTCTGCCCATGCTTGCCTGTGTGTCCTTGGCCAGGTAGCCGAAACTCTCTGGGGGCTCCAACCGCAATGTCTCAGAGAACACTTTCTGCTCTGAAACGCTGTGGGGCTTCCATTCCCAGAATGCACCGAGAGCATTCTCTCCATATATTTTAAAGTGTGATTCGACTTTTCAAACGCTATTGACATCCATCCATTACATAAAACAGGCGTTTGTTTGATGGGAATGGGGGCTCGATTCAGGTCTACGTGTCACTAACAGGGAGATGACCTGCGCTAAATGCTCAGAGCAAGGTCAAAAGGAAGCCTGTCAGGGAAAGAAAGGAAGTTTCTCGGGTAACCATGGTTTCAGCGAATGCCCTCTGGCAGCTAACTACAAAATAAACATCACAGGTGTCCAGGGAAGCCTCCCCTTGCTCACCTCTCCCTTCTTCCTATTTCTGTGGCTTTTTTCTCTGTGACCTGCTTTTAAAATTTAAATTTAAAACGGGCTTTACCCTTTTTTCCCCTTTTTTTCCAAAAAGATTTTATTTATTCATTTGAGAGAGAGAGACAGAGAGAGAAAGAGCAGTGGAGCGGGTGGGGAGCAGAGGGAGAGAGAGAAGCAGACTCCCCGCTGAGCAGGGAACCTCATGTGGGACTCGATCCCAAGACCCAGAGATCATACCTGACACTTACGTGCCTGAGCCACCCAGGCGCCCCTGGGCTTTGCTCTTTAGAGTAGTTTTAGGTTTAAGATGAAGCATCAAACTTTACATCGGAATCTGGGGATGTACTGTATGGTGATTAACACAATATAATAAAATAAAATTAAAAAAAAATAAAAAATAAAAAATAAAAAATAAAAAAAAAAAATAAAAAAAAATTGAGTGGAAACTACAATTCTCATCCTTCCCACCCCCTTCCCCGAATTGCCCGTTATTAACCTTTTGCATTAGCGGTACATTTGTGGCAATTGACGAGCCAGTATGGACACACCATTATTAACAAAAGTCCGTGGTTTACATCCGCGTTCACTCTTGGTGTTGGGCATGCTACGCGTTCGGACAAACGACACGTATCCATCAAAATGGCATCGCGTAGAAGACTGTCACTGCCCTAAAAATCCTCCGTGTTTCACCTGTTCATCCCTCCCTCCCACCTAAGCCCTGGCGACCACTGATCTTTTTACTGTCCGTAGTTTTGCTTTTTCCAGAAGGTCCTACGGTTAGAATCGTGCAGTATGCAGGCTTCTCGGATTTGCTCACTGTCCCTCAGCAATCTGCATCTAAGTTTCACCCACATCTTTTCAGAGTTTGCTGTGCCCCCCAGAGCCTGGCAGCACAGTCTCAGGAGGGCCGGCCACAGTCAGAGCCTGCCCATCACCAGCTGTGCCCCGGAGTTAGGGACAGAGATATAAGAAGGACCAGCTGGGTTCTACGCCTGCCCAAAATGGGTAGAAGGAGCTCCCAGGAGAGCCCTTTCAGTGGGCTCGGGCCTCCTCAGATACGTGGCTTCCCTCCCTCCAGGTCACAGGAGGTGCTGGGTGGTGACACGGTGACCCCGGGCACCTGACTCCACGCCCTGCCCGTGTCCCCTGACCGGGCAAGGAAGGAGAATCTGGGAGGAGATTGTCCAACCCCCAACCCATTTTCGACTCTGCCAGCAAAGCCGACTGGCTGTCTCCCGCCCCCTTCCCTGGCAGAAGGCTTTCCAGAGGAACCAGACAGCCTCCGGAACACCCCCACTAGGCACAGAGTCGCTGGATCTCATCTGTCTCCCTCTCTCCTGGGCCAAGACAAAAGTGTCACTCTGCGTCTGACACCACGGCCTGGATGGCTCTCGCGCCTGCCATCAATTACTTCCCACCTTCTCGGCCTTGTCCCTGGCTTTCTTGTTCGCCTGGCATTATTTATCACCGCAAAATGGGCAGCCTATCAAACTTTGCACTCAGGGACACCACTCTACTGGAAGAATTTGTGCAAACTTTTGCAAAACTTGGCCGCAGTCGAGGTCTTGCCTTCTGGGTCTTGGTGGGCTCTGGGAAGGCCGGGGCTCCAGGAATTTCTGCACCATCACCTGGAGGGGGAGCCTGGGGCGGGTAATCAAGGGCCAGAGAAGAAACACAAGACATGGACCATCCCCAAACAAGAAAAAGCCCTTTAAACACCATCAGCTCCGTCCTCCGTAAAGGGTTTCCTGGAGCTGTTTTTAAAGTCTACACTGAACAATACAAAGTACGCGGGGCCTGTGTATTTCAAGCATAATATCTCTGAAGCAGAAACTACAAAGGTCTCTGATGTTTCGTTTTCAGACTTTTTTTTTTTTTTTCCACGATATGAACTTTTTTTTAAGGCCGGTGCTTTCCAGCGGGCTCTCCTCCGTCTCTCTTTCTTGCTGAAGCTGCGGACGCACAGGACGGCAGTGTGAAAAAAGCTAATTAAACTGCAGAGACTCGGCTGGAAGCAGGGCACGCCCCGCCGAGCCTGCGGGATGATTGATTTGCACTGTCACACGGCTCTGCTGGGTGTCATAACTTAGTGACAAATCAAGGATTACAGTGACCCAGAGTAACTCTCTCCCTTTGTTGTTGAGCAGACTTCAAAGCAGCCAAGCATATTAGTGTTTTTAATAAGTAGTTAAGTCGGGAGTAACTTACACAGTTTAGAATTACTTTGTGTACAACTGGAGGTGTGGGGTGGGGGGTAAGAAAAAACAAACAAACAAGCAAACCCCAAATTATTAGTCGTTTAAAAACGGAAAGTAAAATAAAACAAAAGAAAAGAAAACAGAATGAAGCCCGTGTGGCGCGAGCAGGTCCTTTGTCGGGCGGTTGGAAGTTTTGCATTGTTTGTCTAAGCCACGCAGAGCCCTGCTGGGGCGAGGCACACTGTCTGGAAATGAGGTTTTCTGGGGGGAAACGTAACTATAAATGCTCCGGTTCTGGCAACGGGGGGCTTCTTAAGCAAATGGCTTCATTTTAATCAGCGCCGAAGGGGGCTGGGAGGGTCACGTTGATGTGTTTGAGGATAATATCCTGTTCCCCTACAATTAGTATCATAAAATGGTTGGGGCGACTCCCCTTATCGCGAAAGTACACAGATCCCCCAAGACAGCTGTAGTCAGGGCTGGTTTCTCTTTGGCTATTTACCTTCAGCCACAGAGCAGAGACGTGAAAATCAAGTGGGAAGCTGCGCTTGGGTTCCTGCTATATTGCCATTACCCCGTTGTGATGCCAATGGTTTCTCGAGCTCCCCGGAGGACACAGTTGGGGGGGCCCATGAGGTACGATGGCCATCTTGCTCTGTGGGGTGCCAGTTCTACCCTAGGGATGTGAAGCAGGTGGACCCCGCCCCCCGCCCCGGACAGGGAGAGTCTCTACCAGAATCACTTGTAAACACCTGAGGTGCACAGATGGACATCAATGATGGGGTGACCCGGCCCACGTGGTGCGGGAGAGGCGCCAAGGTACAGCTTGGCTGTGTGACTCCAGGAAGATCCATCAACCTCTCTGGGCCTCAGTTTCTTCATCCTGCATAACTGGAAATCCTCCTTTCTTCCTCGCTCAGTGGTTGTAAAAATCTAATACAAGAATGCTGATGAAAATATTTCACAAATTCCCAAGCATTCTGTGAATCAGTCAGAAAACGAGAACACGGAAAGAAGCCATCTTGTCACATGTACACTTGGTGGACGTGGGTGAAGGAAGGCTATAGAATCGCCCACGTGGGCGCCCCGTGACAGATAGGAGCCTTCAGAAGGACTTCCACGTCTATGCACTTTGGTCTATGTTGTGTATAAAATCCACCGGGGTAAACAATGGCCTTGATTTTCTTTTGTGTATATGTATGAATCTTCGTATTCCTATCTACATCCTTATGAGCAAAAACAAGAAAAATAAAAATCACAATAGGAGATTCAATGCTTGTTGTGACGAATACAATGATGGAACCGGCAGGCTGCAGGTAAGAGGGTGACGGTAAGGGAGGCCCCAGCAGGTGGCTGATTGAGAATGCCCCTCGTACATCATGGCCCCTAGGGCTGTGTGTTCACCAGGGGGGTTCCAGAGTGGGATCTCTGTCAGTTTGCTCAGGAGGTGAGATGAAGCTTTGAGGAACTGATGGTCCCTCAAGCGAATTCATGCCGACTGAGGAGCCAGAGTACCCCATCCAACACGAAGACTGTTCCATTGGAAAACAGGGCCCTAGACCCCGGCTCTTGCTTAGCGCGATGAGAAGTCCCACTGACAGGGTAGGATTCCCTGAGTCTCGTTTTAGATTGCAGACCATCTCCCTCTCTTTTTGCTATTAAGTGCATCACCGTTCACTTGGGGCGCTCCCCTCTGTGGTTGAAGAACGACCGTGTATTACTTCATGCATCCTGCTGACTGCGCTCCTTCTGCAGATGGCCAAGTGCATCATCTTACGTGGATTCTCATTTATTAAAATCACAGAATTACTTTTCAAAAACTGATAGCTTCCTTTGTCATGATTTCAGGGGATATGTTTGAGCCCACCTCGCCCTGTTCTCCCTTTCTCCAACTACAGAGAGCTTTCTTCAAACGAAATCTCCTGTGGAAAAGAATTCTGTCTTCTTTAATAAAATCAGATCTGCTCCTAACACTCCATGCCAGGGGCGCCTGGGGGGCTCAGTTGGTGAAGTGTCCGACTCTTGGTTTCAGCTCAGGTCATGATCTCAGGGTCATGAGACCAGGCTCAGCACTCAGGGTGGAGTCTGCTTGAAATTCTCTGCCTTTCTCTCACCTTCTACCCCTCCCCCCATGCTCTCTCTCTCTCTCTCTAAAAAGATAAAATCTTTATGAAAAAAAACAAAAACACTCCAAGCCAGCAATTCCACTCCTTGGTGCGGATCTTAGAGACGCTCCCACACATGCACCCAGAGACAGGGATAGGAATGTTCCGTACAGCATTGTTCACAATAGGAAAAAAAGGGAAAACCACCTAAATGTCTGGCAGCAGCAGAAGAGATGAATTGCGCCCTTTTAACGTAAAGAAATGTTATTGATTAGAGAACATGAACTACAGCTGTGAGCATGGCCATGAAAAGAAATCTCAAAAACAAAACATGATGAAGAAATGTGAATTCTAGAAGAAAACATGTGTGTGACTTTGTTAATAAAAAGTGCAAAAACAGGCAACAGTAAACAACACATTGACTGGGGACACATACATGAGTATTGAAACTGCAAAGGGTAGGAAGAAAGAGACAAGGAAGAAGGAAGGAGAGAGGGCGGGAAGGAAAAGGGAATACCCCCATTCCTGGAGAGGTGGTGTCCTCCCAGCTCAATGGGACTCAGAGTTAGTGTGTTGGACGTGGGCGTAAAAGGATGTGAGGATGATCTAGGATCTTGGCGTTCCTTTATTATTCAGATATATGGTTAGTAGGTGCCAGGAGTTTGTTAAGCAGAATGCTCACCTAACTGGCATATTTTCTTCTATAGTCCTCTGGAGAAACCAAGAAAGATGAAGGTGGTTCATACCAGCGGTGTGTTAAAACAGCATCTAGGAGATAGTCTAGGGCTGACAGAAGTTAGGTTGGCCGCCTCCACCTTCCAGATGGCCCATGTGCAGCTCACAAATGCCTCAAGGGGGATGAGGGATGAGAAGAGAGTATGGGGGTGAAGGGTCTCAGTTCTGGTGTAAGGAAGCAGGTGGGTGGGATAATAGAGGACCAGGATGGTGGGCAGTCTGCACTGTCCCTTGGACTGCTAGCATGTGAACGTCAGTGTGTGACCGTCCAGTGAGAGAGGAACACATCTGGCAGCAGGCGCCCTTCACCATTAAGGACTGGTAGACACCACAAAGTGGACAAAGAAAGAGGACATGTATTCATTCATATTATTCACCTTAGAAGTGACCTCCTCAGAGAGACTGAATGGTCACTCCCCAATGTGTCCCTCTATTTTAATTCTCTTCACAGCACTTCCTGGAATCTCGTGTTTTCAGGATCTGTTTGTGTGTTTGTGGACTGCTGGCCTCCCCCAGCCTGGCCCCCCCCCCGCCATCCCTGCTGTGGGGACATAAACTTAGCTCCCTTCCCGTTTGAGGTAATCAGAGTCGCATCCTTCCAAGGCACTCACCATTTGGGATACCGTTCAGATGTCCCACGCTATAATCTCACATAGATCTGTAAGAAATAACTTCTGAAAATCACCCAGTAAGGATACTTAAGATATCAATAGAGTTGTTGCTGCTGGGAAGGAGAACTAAGAAATTGAGGGGTGGGGAGGAAATGGTAAACTTTTCACTGCATATTTTTTGGTACCATTTGGCCATTTCACCAAACACATGGACGACTTATAGTAAAAGTTTATTTTAATTAAAATCTCAACACACTCTCTCTCTCTGTCTCTTGTCATCTTAATTTCCCAGACGAGCCATTTCAAAGTGCCTCGTCTAAAACCCCCTTGGGCCTGACTAATGACGTCTTGGGGTTCACCTCCAACTCTCTCCTGTACATCTGGAATTTAGACAAATGATGTGGAGGTTTTCTTGGGGTTTCTTTTAGTCCTCTTCACCCTCTTTTTCCCTGGAGTAGTCAGGAGAAATCTCCAGAAGAATCTTGAGAAACAATCTGCTAGTCTATGCAATGCCAAAAGTGATGGCCAGACTTGGTTTTCCGAGCATTTCCGAGCATGTGTTTGCTGAAATGTGGGGCTGAGCACAGAAGGGTGAGTAAAGCTTTCTTCTCTTATCTGCTAATGTCCTCCTGGGTTGGACCTCTGTCCCCAGGCAACCCAGCTCAAGCCTCCCCAGAGGGCGCCAGCACCTCCCATCTGAACTTGGAAGAGCCTCCTTCTCACAGAAGGAACCAGGTAGAGGGGATTGTCCATCATCCGTGCCAGTCAGCCAAGTTCCTCTCTCAGCTAAATCAGGAAGCTCATAAAAAGACTTTATCTCTGGGTCACCCGTGCCTCCCCAGTTACGACCCGCCTGGCGCCTGGGAAAGGGCAACAAAGGGGTGTGGAGAACAATGACTGTCTGTGAAGCGGAGGCTGAACCAGCAAGAGGCATGGGAACCCCGGGGTCTCAGGCCCTCTCCTCCCTTGGCCTGGAGCCCAAGTGGCCAGGTGTCCTTCCTGGTAGACCAGGCAGCCCTGGTGGCCTCATGGGCTCGCTGGCTGGTGGCCTTTCCCGTGTCCCTTCTTTAGTGTTACAGCTCTGCCGAAAGAGCCTGACAGGTGGCCTATTTTCTCCTCTGATTTCTTAGAATAGTCTTGGTGTCACCAACTCTAGAATAACCATGCCATTTTGTTTCTTACCACCCCCTCCCTGGATGGAGCTGAAGACAATACCAGTGATACGTCACATCTTGCCCATCACGTCTATCATTCTTCCCAGAGCCCCCCACCCGTGTTGAACACTGACCCCTGGGACCACTGCCCTATAGTTAAGAGGTGGCTTCTTCCCCTCTGCCCTGCCTGAGTCCCACAGCTGCCTGTAAACACCAGTATATCCGGGCATCTGGGTCCTCCCAGAACCCTTGGGGCAGGTACAGTGACTTGAGGCACCCCCTGAGCCCCGCCATCCCTTCACACGCACAGTTAGC
Organism: Ailuropoda melanoleuca; assembly: GCF_002007445.2. NCBI lineage: Eukaryota > Metazoa > Chordata > Mammalia > Carnivora > Ursidae > Ailuropoda > Ailuropoda melanoleuca. The sequence continues at coordinate 33,767,174 of NC_048230.1, read as the reverse complement.
CCCAGAGAGGGAAGGGGCTTCCCAAGGCTATACAGTGAAGAGGGCAGCCAAACCCCCAACCTGGCCTCAGCCCAGACCCAGACCTTCCCTCTGGTCTCAGGCCCCCTGTGCTGGGGAGCCAAAGCCCTTCCTCCCTATTTCTCTCCTGCTCTCTGCCCTGCCAGGGTGACCAGGCAGTCCTTGGGGTCTTGGTGGCCTTGGCAGCCACCAGCATGCCCTGGGGAGGGCAGGCTGCAAAAGGAGGGCTGGGGGTCCTTGTGGACTGGAAGGATGGACGTGGGAAAGAGAGTGAGCTGGGGCAGGAGGTAGGGAGAAGGGCAAGAATGCCAGGCTCCTCTGATGGAGGACCTCAGTATTTATGCTGATCGTGGATCCCGTCCAGGTGCACGAACCAGATGAGAGAAGGTAAAACACGTGGTCCTGCAGCAGCACGACCACGAATTAGAGCTGATGAAGCAGAACGCTGACCCCTGGGCCTGGTCACCACACATTTCCATGACAACTCTGTGTGTCACCAAAAGTGTCGGGTGGACCCATCACGCTTGACCTGTGCCCTGTCTGTTCAGTCCAGGCAGCTTGGCCAGAGCTTTGGGGTTAGAAAGGGCTTGAAAAGACCCCTATTTGGAACCAAACCCAAACAAAACCCAGATATTTCGTGACTTTGAGCTCCGGCTGTGGCTCCTTCTGTTTCTGGCTCCTAATACCAGGTCACACCAAGGTGCCGCACGGGCTGCCTGAGTAGCTCGCCAGCCCTGGCCGAGGTCAGTTCTCCAGAAACTACGGTGAGGCATGAACTGCTCACCGACCTTCTTGGGTTCCAGAGCAAGAGCCATGAGTCACCCCAAATGCGGGGCAGCGAGACAGGAGCACCGTTTAGCCAGGACAGCCTCGCTGCTGAGCTGGGAGGACCAAGGGAAGGGTGAGCTGCCTGCTGGGTGGCCTGGAGGTTGTGGGATTAGTGACAATGTGGGCCTGGCACTTCCTGCACCTGTTTGATGGGGGTGTGTGAAATGGACATCCCCCCAATTTCCAGCAGCTGTTCCCCCAAAGCGACCCCAGTGAGCATAGTGCCGAGTAGACACAAATGCTTGTTTTGCAAAGAGGCTTCGAAACTTACCCTCCATCCTTTCCTTCCACCAGCGCGATGCCCTGAAGTTCCTCCCATATGGAGAGCTATGCAGAGGGGGAGAAAACCAACGAAAGCTACGCATTAAACAGACAAACGAAAAAACCTGAAGAGCAGAAAGGAAACACCCTGTTAAGAGTGCCTCTGTTTGGTCAGTAGGACAAAGCCTAATTTTTTTCTCATCGGCTTTTCATTCCCAAATGTACTCTCTCTCTCTCTCTCTCTCTATATATATATATATAGTCACTGTATGCTAAAAATAGATATGTACTAAAAATTTGAGAGCCACTATAGCTCTCAAAAGCAGAGGGCTTTGTGCACAGAGTCCCCAGGGAGGAGTCCTTTCCCGACTGAGGGCCGGTTCCTACACTGTCCCCAGGGCAGGCCACCCCCGCTCTGGGTTCCTCCACAGCTTCCTTAGAGAGCGTCCCATTCTCTCCCGTCCCCCGTAGTGTCAGGGTCATGTGGGAAAAGCCGAATCCCATTATCTTCCATCTCAGCTCAATGGTGAGAAAACAGAGACTGGTCCAGGCATCCCGCTCTACTTTGAAGTCCGAACAAGACTTTCAGAATCTCTCTGGCTCACCTGTCTCCCCCTCCCCTTTCTCCTCACTAGATATAAAATATCCACAGACTAAAAATAAATCTTTCTTGAGACAGCTCAGGTGCAGCTCGGGGTTTTAACCCTCAGTGCCTGGCACGAGCTCCGATCTGCGTGTCTTCCACACATTAACAGCTTTGGTTACTTTAAACAGAGAGCAACCATGTGACCCGGCGATTCCACTCCTAGGGATCAGCCTAAGAGAATTGAAAACATATGTTCATATAAAACTCTGTACATAAATGTTTACAGCACCATTATTCATAAGAGCTGGGAGGTGGACGCAACCAAAGCATCAATCAACTGGTGAATGAATGAATGAAGCATCGTGCGTCCGGTACAATGGAATATTATTTGGCAATAAAAAAGGAGCAAAGCCCTGATCCAGGCTAGAGCACGAAGGACCTTTGGAAACCTGATGCTAAGCAGAAAGACCATATCATATATGGTTCCATTCATATGAAATGTTCGGAGCAGGGAAATCTATAGAGACGGAAGTGGATCAGTGGTTGTCAGGGGCTGGGACCTGGGGAGCAGGGAGACAATGGCTCAAGGGCATGAGGTTTCTTCTGGGGGGATGATGAAAATGTTCCCAAGTTGTGGTGATGGTTATGCACCTGGGTGAATACACTAAAAAATATTGACTTGCATACTTTGCATGAGTGAATCACATGGCATAGGAATTTTGTCTCAGTAAAGCTGTTTTGAAAACCTTGAGCTATGTTATCGTAGGTCCATCAAGCACGCACACTCACATACACGCTTACGTTCACACTCACATGCAGGTTATGTAGCAGCCCTGAGCTGGGGCAGGGGAGGAGTTCAAGGCCGAACCCCGTGGCAAGGCAGCCAGGCCCACACTCCACATGGAAAGCAAACATCCGGCTTAGGAGTCCAGGAGTCCGGAGAGGTGTGCCAAGAAGTAAGAGTTCTGGCGACCTCTGGTAATAACCACGAAATCAGGTGCAACGGGGTGAGGGAGGAGCAAGGACTCAGAGGAAACCAGAGGTTGCCTCCGGAGCTGGATTCTCCCCTCTTTTAAGAAAACCACTCTGTTCCCTCAAGCTGGCCAGCCCCTCTATCCCCCACCAGCCCTAGACTGGCTCCACCCCATGGCTGTGCGCTCTGAGGTTACACTCTGTGCCCTAGTTCTTCTTCCTGGATTGCTGACAGGGAGAGAAGTGAAACCCCTCTGATCACCCGAACGGAGTTCTGTCAGGAAGGGTTTGCTTTATGGATTTCAAGCCCTGCACATTGGGACACTTTAAGTTTTGAACTAAATTATGAACCAGGGATAGGAAGTCCTTTGCACCAGCAAGAAGCCGATCTTGAGATTCCTTTCTTTCCATTAGAGAGAAAGAGGGACGGAAAAGCTAAGGGCGTCACACCAGCACACAAGCTGCCTTTGCGTGAAGGTAGCTGCCTGCAATGGGGCAAAAAAGGCCAAGGGTTAGAATAAAGGCAAAACTGCTTACCGTATTCTTTATCGGTATTAACTCATTCGAGCCTCCTGATATCTCATAAGCCCCACTTGGTTCATCTGTAGAGTGGATGCTAGACCCCAACTTACAAGCTATTTGAACAAGTGAAGTGAGGTTATATACGTGTAAGTTTCCAAAAACTTACTGCATCAAGAATATCGGTTCTTATCCTCATGACCATTCTTTTGTGAGATATTTTAGAAATCGTGAGTACACTCTCATTTGGTCCTGGCTGAAAAGTATGATTATCCCCATTTTAAAGGGGTACTGTGGAAACGAAGGTCAGGTCACCTGCCCACCACTCTGCAGTAAATCAATGAATTATGGCATTAGAACCTCTTCACCAAGCGTCTCTCCCATCACCAGGGGTCTCAAAGTCTGGTTGCATCTCAGACACTTGGGCGTGTGTCAGAATCGAAGAGGCTCAGGATGTGGGGTACCAAACCCACGGAATCAAATTTCCCAGGGAGGGGCCCAGCCATATGCACTTTTAAGTCTCCTCCGGGTGATTCAGGTGAACACCAGAGTCCCTGAACCTCTGCACTAAGTCACGCAGAACTTGGAAAGAGAAAACCTAAAGAAAAAATAAAAATGTAACCAGAAAAAGTAGAGGCTCAAGGAAGAAACTGGAAAATAGGATCTGCCTATGTCTTACAACAATAGCTAACTTTATGAAGTGTTTACTTTGTGTGGGAGACCACTGTGGGTGTTTTATATACTCTCTATTAACTGACTTGAGGCTCCGAGCCACCCCTCGGAGGTAGCTACTACTATCATCCCCATTTGACAGAGGAGAGAACTGAGGCTCAGAGAATTTAAATTATTTGCCCGAAGTCACTGGGCTAAGACAGAGAGCCAGGACAGAACGTGAACTGCCCGGTGATAGACCTATGGAGAAGAAAGTATTTTCCTGTAGAGAGGAAAACAGGACAGGATAATAAGAACAGAGGCACTGCAGAAAGCCAACACGGAACAAAGCTGGGTTGGGGTCCCAATCTGTGTCCTGCCAAGGTGTGCTGGTATCACAGAAACCCAGCTGGCTGCTTGGCAAGTTTAAGATGAGACTTGGGCATGGGGCCCTGGGTGGCTCAGTCGGTGAAGCATCCGACTCTTGATGTTTTGGCTCAGGTCGTGATCTTGGGGTCAGGGGATTGAGCCCCACATGGGGCTCCATGCTCAGCAAGGAGTCTGCCTGGGATTCTCTCTCCCTTTCCTTCTGCCCCTCCCCCCGTGCTATTTAAATAAATAAATAAAATCTTAAAAAAATATTAAGATGAGACTCAGACACCTGTAGAAAACCCACAATGTGTGGGTGCAAAACAGCCTTCCCTGCCACTTGGGAGGGCACCTCACGCTGGGTGTAATGGGTTGAACAGTAGTCCCCCAAAAAGATGTGTCCATGTCCTCATCCTTGGAAACTGCGAATGTAACCTTATTTGCAAATGGGTCTTTGTAAAGCAATTAAGTTAAGGCTCTTGATCTGGATTATCCAGGTGGGTCCTAAAGCCAGCGACAAGTGTCCTTCTAGAAAGAGGTGACACAGAGAGGAGACGTAAAGATGCAGAGACTGCAGCAAACAGCCATGAGCCAAGGAATGTTGACAGTCACCAGAAGACACAAGACAAGGAGTCTCCCCAAGAGCCTTGGAAGGGAGTGGGGTCCTGCCAACACCTTGAGTTTTGACTTCTAGCTCCTAGAACTGTGAGAGAATACATTTCTGCAGGTATAAGCCTCCCGGTTTATGGTAACTTGCTCTGGACACACTAGGAAACTATTCACTGGGGAAATGACAGTCAATTTAGTGGACAATGCCCTTCATGTCTCCTAAGCATCCTTTTTCTTTCACCCAGGTCACAACTCATCCCTTCCTTTAGAGACCTGCTCCCCAACCTCCTGCCACCTGCTTCTGGTGGCCCATCCTAGTCCCAGATGTGGGGAGGGGCCTGTCGTCTAGAACCAGCCAATCAGAAAGCCTCAGCTCCTTGGCTGCAGTGATTGGTTCAGGGGTAACTCATGACTCAACCCTGCCCAATCAGAGTCCTTCCCTAGATTTTTGTATTCCTGAGCAGGCAAGGGTTATACTTCTCTTTCTGTTGGGGCTGTGAAATCGGTACCCAAAGAATCCAAGTCCCTGGGGGGACAGGTGCCTGCTGCGTGGACAAAGCCCATGTGCAGTTGGTAGGAATGAGGCGAATAGAAGCAAGAAGCCAAGTTCCAGAGTGAGGAGACCCTGATGGTGTTTAAATTTCCGGATGCGGTTTGGGGCCAGTTCCACCATCCCCATGGTTTGTGATGTGAAATTCAATGTTTCCACCCAGGCTAGCTGGAGTTGGGGTCTGGCCTTGCGACCGACAGAGCTCAGACCAACACAACAGGTTTAGAGCAATCGCCATTTACCCCAGGCACAGCAGGGGCATCTGGGAACAAGCCTGACTGCGTGGCTTGCCTCTCTTCCTTTTCGAGGAAGGTTTGAGGACAAGATCCAGGGCCGGCGGCGTCATGTGTTGAAGAAAAGAGAAAGAAACAAGCTTGAGAAAATGGGTCTCCTCGATTTTCACGGCAGCAGGCAGAATGTCCAAGAGACGCAGTGGAGACCATTTCCAAGCAGGGGAATGTTCGTTCCTGGGTGGTGGAGCCCGGAGAAGAGAAGAAAAACAAAAGACTCGGACAGGGAGCCAAGTCAGGGTGGGCACGGAGGCCCCGACCCCCTCTCCTAAGCACACAAAGCCACCTATCCATCCAAACACTGGCCCCAGGATCACAATGACATCTGAAACTTCTTTCAAGGCATTTCCTTCCCTTTCAGCTCTCTTTGGGTTCCTCAGCCCAGATGTTGCTAATTTTCCATCTTTTCAAAGCTCTCCGTTGCATTTAAAGTCAGAATGCATCCTATTCATCGTTTCTGAATTTGAGGGGGAGGAAATCACAGAGGTCAGCAGGCCTTTTAATATAGAAAGTAAACGAGCAGAGCTGTGTGCGAATGTGTGAGCGCGTGCGGGCTCCCACGTAGCTTGCTTCCTGCCTCAATCCGCTTTTCAACTCCACTGTGCGACATCACAGGAGACGCTCGGGCACTACCTCTAAGAAAGGTTCCTCACATCTCCTTCAGGAAAGGAGCTGCTTCGCCCCAAGTTGCCTTTTGTAGCTCCCTGGGTCCCCTCTGCAGACCTCGACCGAGCTAATTACTGGTCAGCGAGCGGCTGCTTTGAACTAGGGGCACACCAGGGGCCTTCTGAGGATCTCGTTGGCCAGGTGACTGTTTTCATGTGTTGCCCACGCTGTTTACCTGTGGCAAAGGGCTCCTTCTCTCTCTCTTGAGGCAGAGCAGAAAGGAGTCCTTTCCCATTAAAGCGGCAACGAAAGAAGGGGAGGAAGGCCGGGGGCACGTGTTCTTCTGACAAGGCTGAACAGCGAGAGGGCTTGTGAAGAGACGAAACTCGGTGACTGTTGTTCAGAGAAGAGACAGCCTGGGGAACGAGGGCGAGCCACTGGTTTCTTCCTGCATAACCACTAAATCTCTAGGCTGTTCACGGTCACCTGCAGAGGTCCCAGGGGAGTGGTAGGCTTGGAGATACAGATGGACCCTGCTCAAAAAAAGGTCGCTTAGACTGGGTGCTAGGAAAACAGAAAGGTCGCAGGGGTCATTCATTGTAGTGTTTTTTACATGATAGAAAGAGAGAGAGGGGAAAAAAAAAAGATCAAAAGATTTGCTCATGTCCAAGATAACAAATACCACATGCATGACTTCAATTTCTAAACCAAAAATGGGGGCCAGGGGTCTTATGACTAGGAGTATACATGGAAACTATGGGAAAGAATGTCTTCAATGTGACTGCCCCAGAAATTACAGGGTGGTGGTTCTCAGTGGAGGGCAATTTTGGATTTTGTCTGTTGGAGAAAGGCCAGGGATACTGCTAACGTCCTACAAGGCACAGAACAGGCTCCCATGACGGAAAGCTTCCACGGAAGCGTCAGGAGTGCCGCCGTTGAGAAAGCCTGGAGAGGACCAGTCACAGGGGCCCACCCGACTGCCATGGGGTAGGGAGGTGTAGGCTTCCCAAGGGCCCAGAAGAGGAGAGCCTGATGTCCGTGTGCCCGGAAGTCTCACCACCAGGGAGCTGTGAGGAGCTGGGTTGCAAGGCCAGGAGGTATCACGACTCATGAGGTATCAGGGTTCCAGGGGGCACTAGAAGGAGCCAGAGCTCAGATTTTAGAAGAGCAGGTCTCGGAGAGAACGGAGGAGGCGGGTCAGAAAGGAGAAAGCAAGCAGGAGGATCCCAAGGGACACAGAAAGTGGGGGTCTTGGTCCTGGGCTGCTTCTTCCACCCCAAGCGCCCCGCTGTGCTGTGTTTTCATGACAAGTCTAGGTCAGCGCCCCAAAGCTGTGCTCTGGGCCAGCGTGGATAGATTTCTGTTTCTCGCTACCAGCAGAGCCTTGACTCATGCTTGCCAGTTAGTTGTGGGGCTTGAATACGTCATTCCCTGGGAAGGTTGTGGAAGGAAGCAGGGCTGTCAAACATGGAGCTGCCCCAAAAATGACAAGTCTAGAACAAGGTTTTCAAAAGAGCCTGACTTTCCACCAGCCCCGACCTCACACAGCCTGGGACGCAGACGGGGCCCACACTGCCAGCAGCCATGGGTGTATCTTAAAGGCTCCCAGTGCCCACGTCACCCAGGGACGCCGACAGGAGAGTTCTGAACTGGTTCCGGGTCATGCAGCCCTTCTCAGAAGCATGCTTCGAAGTGATTTAAATATTTCTAAATGAAGAAAGCAGCATACATAAGGTTACCAAGAAAACCATCACAGTGAAAAACAGTTCTTAGACGATTTTTAAATTGGGACATAGTGCTCTGTGTCCCTGTGAATTGGTACATTAAGAAACTCTAGGGGTGGGGTGCCTCGGTGGCGGAGTCGTTAAGCATCTGCCTTCGGCTCAGGGCGTGATCCCGGTGTTCGGGGATCGAGCTCCACATCAGGCTCCTCTGCTAAGAGCCTGCTTCTTCCTCTCCCACTCCCCCTGCTTGTGTTCCCTCTCTTGCTGGCTGTCTCTATCTCTGTCAAATAAATAAATAAAATCTTATAAAAAAAAAAAAAAAAGAAAGAAACTCTAGGGGTGCCTGGCTGGCTCGGTCGGTAGAGCATGGGACTCTTGATCATGGGGTTGTGAGTTCAAGCCCCACCTTGGGTGTAGAGATTACTTTAAAAAAATAAAATCTTAAAAAAAAAAAAAGGAACTGTAAGGCCAAGTCTCATACTTCACCATGATTTCAGAGTAGTGACGAGCATCGATACCATTAAAAGATAATTGCAAAAACTATAATATGATATGAAAATATCTACTCATTTTGTAGGCAACAGAGTAAGAGATGCCCCCCAATGCCAGTACGGTTTGCTTCCTGCATGTGTAACTGAAGGATATGCCACGTTTCCATTTGAGGTTTGTGAAAAGAAAGATATATTTTATTGTTTAATAAAAACAAATACAGATTTTATTGTTCATGGAAATAGAAACACATTTTTCCCGCCATGTTTATGGAACCCTTGCATTTGACGCCCTCTTTGCAGTCCACGGGACACAGATTGCGAGTCTCTGACCACAAGGCCCCCGACAGAAGCCAAACAGGTTTTTTTTTTTTTTTTAAGATTTTATTTATTTACTCGACAGAGATAGAGACAGCCAGTGAGAGAGGGAACACAAGCAGGGGGAGGGAGAGGAAGAAGCAGGCTCACAGCAGAGGAGCCTGATGTGGGGCTCGATCTCAGAACGCCGGGATCACGCCCTGAGCCGAAGGCAGATGCTTAACCGCTGTGCCACCCAGGCGCCCCGCCAAACAGGTTTTCTGTGCAGGAAAACAGCTAGTGAAGAGGAAGCAGAACTATTTTATTATTCTAAGGCTAAGCAATGAGCAATGATTAAAACCCAAGGCAAATTAGCTCATCAGCTTAGCTCCTCTTACCTTGTAGCACTCTGAGCATGAACAAGAGAGGGAAGTTTTGGCACAGCATGTGAATTCTGCAGAGGATATGGAATTAGGACAAGTGTTGGCCCATTGGAGTGGAACAGCCAGCGCCGAATGGAGGAGGGAGCCGGCCTCAAGAGGAGGGATGCGTCAGAAATGCTGCAGGGGGTAGGGTGGGGAGCGGAGGTGCCTGGGGGGCTCAGTCAGTGAAGCGTCTGCCTTCAGCTCAGGTCATGATCCTGGGGTCCTGGGATCCAGCGACGGGTTCCTTGGTCAGTGGGGAGTCTGCTTCTCCCTCTCCCTCCACCCCTCCCCCTGCTTGTGCTCTCGCTCTCTCTCTCTCTCAAATCAAGAAATGAAATCTTAAAAAAAAAAAAAATGCTGCCAGAACAAAGCAGGGAGAGGTGTCTGCCACCACCCCCTTGAAGGAAAGGCCTGAAATGGTCCCCAGAGATCAAGCTGAGGCCCAAGAAGAGAAGAAATGGGGGTCAAGGTGGATGGACTCAATTCATAGAACAAAACTTGTAGTGTGGAGGGGGGTGCAGAAGGCTACAGGCGAATACCTCTGTTACTGAAATCCAAGTCCCAGATTCTTTCTGTGGCTGAAGGTGCCTGAGAAAGGCTGGATGTGTTTGGAGAAGAAACACCTTTGTCTGAACACATTGCCGCGGATGGAGGAACGGATAACAAACTCGAAAGCCAGAGCTCTAGTCTGCAGTTTGCCTCCCAAATCTGTGACTGCCACCCAAGCCAAGTTGTTCTGTTGTTCTGGGCCTCGGGGCTTTCACCTACAAAATGAGGCTGTGGAACTAGACCGTCTCATAGGCAAACATTTCACAGCGCCGAGATCAGCCGTACATACTCACATCGGCACTGTGAGCCCTGGTCTTCTGGGTCCTATCCCCAGGGTTCTGATTTAATTGGTCTGATGTCGCCTGAGCATTCAGATTTTTAAAAGCTCCCTAAGTGATTGTAACAGACAGCCGAGGTGGAGAACCACCGTTCAAGCATCCCCTCGTGTCTCAGGGCGATAGACTGGGTAGGGGACCGTGATCAGACACGTGAATAGAGGAAAGAAGATCAGATTCAGTAGGACGCAAGAACTGAGCCACATCAAGACATGGGAGGACCCCGGGAAGGCAGAGGTCATGAGGGAGGGGTGAGCGGGGAATGATGGAGTCTGGCCTGGATTCCCAGTGCAATTCCGTCTTATTAGCTGAGTACACGTGGGCCAGTCATTTCCCTCTTCTCAGTCTCAGTTTTCTCATCTGAGAAATGAACTATGCGGAAACGAAAGGGAAAGCAAACCAACGTGTACAGAACACTCTTTATGTGCTGGATCCTGTCCACACATCTGTTATCCGATTTCCTTCTCATGCTGTACTTGACCAAGGAGGAAACCCCTGTTTGAAAAGCTAACTAACCCCTTCTTCTGTACCTCGCGGAGTCACTGCAGGGCTCGCCAGTCTGAAATAGGATTGCCAGCTTTAACAAATAAAAACACAAGATGCCCAATCAACTTGGCATCTTAGATACACAACAGATAATTGTATACTTTTGTTAGTGTAAGGAGGTCCCAAGGATTGTTTTGACTGACAAGCTGAATTTGAAATGATTTTATCAGCAATGAAGCCTGATACACACGTATAGTTTCATTGGGTCGTTTGGACTCTTATTGATAAGAGGTTTTTCTGTATTAGGGTTATTTACCCTCTGACATGGGTCCTAAAGATTTTTCCTATTTGTGCTTTATTTTTTACTTTGTTTATAGTGTTTTTGTGCAAAAGTTTTTAATTTTTATGTTGTCACATGTTCCAGTCTTTTTCTTTATTGTTTATAGCGTTTGTGCCATGCCTAGAAGTTTCCATCCAAAGATTATACACATCTTCACCCCTGCTTTCTTCTAGTATTTTTATGGTTTTTGTTTTTACATTTAAAGTATCTGGAACTTCTTTGGGAGGATGATGGCATTTTTTTTTCCCCAAATGGCTAGCCAGTTGTCCCAATAACATTCAATAAATTATCTTTTCCCCACGTGTTTGAAAATGCCCTTTATCATATACTGAATTCTCAATTTACATGGGTATATTTCTGGGAGCTCTAACTTGTTCTTCTCCAAGTACGAAACAATTTAAATCACTGTAATTGTATAACATACTTTATTTCCTGGGAGAGCTTTTTACCCCTTGTTTTCTCTTTTAAAGGATTTCCCGGTTATTCTAACCTTTTTGTTTTTCCTAATAAATTTTAGAATTATTCTATCATGCACCCAAAACTCCAGTTGAGCTTTTAATTAGCGTTGAGTTATGTTTTCAGAATAATTTAGGGAGAAAGGACCTCTTTCAGATACAATACTGTATCTGTTTATCTAATACCAAAGGATGTCTCTCCATTAGTCATCTTCTTTATGATTTTCTTTTTTTTTTTTTTTAAGACTTTATTTATCTATTTGAGAGACAGAGATAGCCAGAGACAGCACAGGTGAATGGAGAGGAGAGGGAAGAAGGGGGAGAAGCAGGTTCCCCACTGAGCAGGGAGTCCCACGCAGGGCTGATCCCAGGACCCTGGGATCATGACCTGAGCTGAAGGCATATGCTTAACTGACTGAGCCACCCAGGCGCCCCTTCTTTATGATTTTCAGTAAAAGGTACATGCTTTCTTCGTGTTAGTGCCACACAATTCTTATTAAATTTATTCCTAGCATTTTATATTCCATTCATATTCGTTACATTTTCTATGCGGTTATTGTTTGGACATGTATGAGGTGTTTTATTAAAAGGGGCGCCTGGCTGGCTCAGTTGGTAAAGCCTGCAACTCTTGGTCTCCGGATTGTGAGTTAGAGCCCCATGTTGCCTGTGGAGATCACTTAAAAAGTAAAATCTTTAAGATAAAAAGAGGGAGGAAGAAGGCAGGAGTGGAAGAGAGACACAAAGACAAATTTGATCGTCATAGTTTTCCTTGAGTCTGTCTCCCAGGGAAGGCTCAGCTTATCACGGTGATGTCCGTAAGGGAAGAATCATAGGTTCAGTGACCCTGGTTTCCAGATTGTAGAGACAGAAGAACCAGATGTGATTCTCCCCCACGATTCTAATCCACTATTTGTCAGGTAACGTGAGACCTGGAGCAAAACGACCTCCACCCCATCTTCAGGAACATCCTCCATCTTTGCCCCGGTGAGCCCAGGCATCCCATTGGCTCTCAGGGCAAGCCCCGCCCCTTCTGGCTTAGGCCCTCTCTTCCAGTACGAGGGGCCCCCACTGCTTGGAAATTCGCTCTTCCAATGTTTCCTCCCGGCGTGTCTTTCACTATAATCTGCTCTGCTGAAGGGAGTCTGGCATCTCCCTGACACGCACGTTTGCTTGAAGATTTACATTTTCGATTTCCTTGCCCACTTTCTGACTGCATACATAAAAGAGAATTGTAAATGTTTAGAAAAATCAAAGTTCTCCTTAGACACCTGCAGTTCCACCAAGTGAGCATTCTCTGATTCATGCCAAGAAGGAGGATGAAGAAACGAGGTGGAATAACCTGGCCGTTTTCTTGCTGAAGTATTCCGAACTTGATTTCCTCTCACTGTTGGAGTCGCTTCAAGTTCTCAGGGCAATTTGGAAGGCGGTCAGGCACAGCTTCCTGCGTTCCTTGGGCTGAGTAGTGCGGGGAGCCCACTCTGGTCTCAGCACGTGGAGCTAAGATTAGGGAAGGAGGGGCAAGGACAGCAGCCAGGGCTGCGGGTCTGGCCAGTGTCCGGGCCAGCGTCAGGCAGTTCACTAGATATCCGTGCCCACCTGCACCGCACAGGCCCTCTCGTCTGACCCTTCTTCTCTTCCACCATCTTTCTCTGCCTGGTCCCTTTCTTTCGTTTAGAACCCAACGGGTGCATTCGGGCCTGAGGAGCTAGCTGCCAGCTTTGAGAAAATAATGAACATTTAAGCATGAATTTAAAAAGAAAAGCATGAACTGTGCTATCATGTCCTTTTCTCTGTCCCTCTCTCTCTCTCAGATGGTAGAAAGTAAATGCAAGGGATCTTCAGGGTCATGCCTAAAATAAGATGTGGACATGGCTGCACTTAATGATCACAAGTAGGCCAGTGCTCTGGGCCCCTTAGAGGCAAACTCACTGAGGGATAGGGGAGGTCTAGGACTTCTAGGCTGAGTGATGTGTATCCCTGCACCACTGGGGGCTAAAAGCCATAAGCTTATGTCAGCAGACTACACAATTCTTTACAGGTTCTTCAGCCACTGACTTTTAAACCACCCCAACCCAGAGTGCTAAGAGAGTGGCACTCTGAGGTTTCAAATTCACAGCACTTTATCTAACAAAACCCACGCCATTCCCACCTACCCCCTCTACCACTTGACATTGGAAGTGGAAAAATCCATCCCAGAGAAGAGTTTCCTTCTTTCAAATGCCCCCACCAGGACCATTTCAGAGAAGTCTAAACTATAACGAATCAAGTTTTTCCATGTCTTCCAATTTTCTTTTTATTATTATTATTATTTTTAAAGATTTTATTTATTTATTTGACAGAGAGACAGCCAGCGAGAGAGGGAACACAAGCAGTGGGAGTGGGAGAGGAAGAAGCAGGCTCTTAGCAGAGGAGCCTGATGTGGGGCTCGATCCCAGAACGCTGGGATCACGCCCTGAGCTGAAGCCAGACGCTTAATGACTGCGTCACCCAGGCGCCCCTCCATGTCTTCCAACTTTCAATTACAAGAGAGTGGGCCACGTTACGATATCCCCAGAGCTTAAATGACACACTTCTATTTTTTGCCTTCTATTTCAAGAGAAGATCCTATCTGGCCATCTTCATCCTCTGGGCAGGGACGGAAGAAAAGATCCTCTTCTCCAATTCTTTTCACTGTTAGATAGAGTCTTCTTGAATGTTACACAGAATGTATATGACAGAACTATCTTTCCAAGAACTGAATCCAAACCCTGATTCCACATACTCTAAGAGGCTACTGGCTTAGCTGGAGTCCAGGAGACAGTTAGCAAGAGCCTGGCACTGTTTGATCATGTGAGAATTGGGGTGTGTGGTTTGAGATGTAACAAGATCTCACCAGGTCAGGAAGTATGGAAGTGGGAAGGTTAAAGAGAAGGGGATTCCGGATAAGGACTCAGCTCTCCTCCCTGAGACAATGCACAGTGCTCTGCCATTTTGGCCCACTTGCACGCCATTCATGGAGCCCAATTTAGTTCAAGCTTCTTACCCTTCAATGCAGCCTATAAAAATAAGAACATCTGGCGGCGCCTGGGTGGCACAGCGGTTAAGCATCTGCCTTCGGCTCAGGGCGTGATCCCGGTGTTCTGGGATCAAGCCCCACATCAGGCCTCTTCTGCTATGAGCCTGCTTCTTCCTCTCCCACTCCCCCTGCTTGTGTCCCCTCTCTCGCTGGCTGTCTCTATCTGTCAAATAAATAAAAAATCTTTAAAAAAAAAAAAAAGAACAGCTGGGAATACCAAGGCAGGGTGGTAGGGGAACCAATTTCATGGGTTCTCTCCCTCCCCCAACCTCATAACCTTTTATTGCTTTACACTTCATTGTCTCACTCTTTCCCCCAGCTTCCACCACCATCCTTTTGCTCACACATGTCCTGTGGGAAACTCCATCAGGAGGCGGGGGGGGGGAGGGTGATTCATAATCTTTTGGAATGACTGCTGAGCAATGGTAGTCTCAATGAAATGCCCAGCTGGGAATATCACTCCCCCTCTTCTGGCTCAATATGGAGTCATTTCAAGGCTCACCACAGCTAGGGCTTGAAGTCTTTCTTTGATTTCTGCTTGTCATCTATTGTGCATTCTCTGGGACAATCCAGAGATGACAGCCAGGTAGCAACAATGCAGCACATCTCTGGGACCCAAAGATAGTTGAAAAATCCCAGTAAGTCCATTCCCTTTGGCCCTAAGTTCACATATGGCTAGCACATTAGAGACCTTGTCCAAAAGATCAGCTTGGGACATTGTGGGGGGAGGGGGTGATTTCTGTCATTAACTCAGATGATTCCCTCAAATAATTGGTCAATCAGGGCTCTGTGTGTCTTGGCTCCATTGCAGGTTTGGCCATGTCACTGGTTTTAACCCAACCTGCTGTGCCTTCTAGAATGGTCCACACTCTAGGAGATAAAGTAGCTGTCTTTATGAGTGATTGCTTCCAGACCCAATGAAGAGAAACTCATGTGTTTGAAATGCCTGCCATTTTTCTCCATTTCACCATAAAGTAGCCAATTTAATTTTGCACAATACTGTTTGATAACAACCATGTGTGTGTCTTCTGTATTTATATACTCAGGAAAGGACCTACTTGGTCAGTGTGAGATAATTTCACAAGAAAAATGGAACCAGATGTGACTCCTTTTTATTTGGCTCTTCAAACTAAGGCAATCGAATTCCCAGGGTCAGTCTTTACTTGGGTTTTCAGTTACCTTGCAGAAGAGGCTCCTTTTACACTACAATGTTTGCTTTTCCAAGGTACCTGACAAGCAGGAGTGGGCAAAAGATTTCAGAGGATTGGTTCTCAGCCTAGCACTTTCCAGCATTTGCAGGTTAGTGATTCAGTGGGATAGAAGTTTCCTCTTTTGGAATAGAACATGTCTGTCCAGTAGTAGGCTTATCCACTTCAATTAAACTATTCTTCCAGCTACTCAGAATATATAAGCAGTGTGGGCCTGAAATCCAAAGTCAAATAGTGCTAGGATGACTCACTCAAAACTCCAAAGCACAGGAGTTGGGCAGAACTGACATCAGGAAAGGGCAGACTTTTCTTTCTTTTCATCTTATTTCCTCTTTTTCTTTTATTTCCATCTCAACTTGAACTGGTAAGCCTGTCATGTACAGTGGTACAGTTTGTACACTATACAAAAGTGTTCGGCCAAGACAGTGAAATCCAGCCCACGCCCTGCTTGCTAAGCCATGTATGCCAGCATACATGGAGGGAGGGACACCTTTCCTCCTCCCCCACAAAGGGACTAATTGCTCACCAAGTTGGCATCCTTGGGGCTGCATCTGTCTGGAAGAGTTGCATTTTTCTAAGAGGCTGTACGCACTAGTGCTCTTGTATGCTAGTGACGGCTTGAAATATGAATATGCAAACGCCAAAATGTGTGTCGTCTACTCCTAACTGTGTACATTAGTACTTGTCAATAGGCCATGTTCTTGATTCTGCCCTGTCTTGGCGAGACCAGGTGAGTCATCTGGAGAGGCTTTAGACCCAAGATGGTAGATATGTAGCTCTCATGCCACTATTCTTCCAATGGCAGACATCACTAATCAATTCTGGAATTCTTTCACACCAAGCCCAAGTTGGTCTCCCGATCCTTCTCCACTCAGTGAAGCATTCTTCTCAGTCTCTACCAACTGAATGGAGGTGACATACCAGAGTAAACCTGTCTGCCATCTGTCTCACCTAGCAATTGCTAACGAACCCCACCAAAACTTAGCGGCCTAAAACAAGAATCATTTATTCTTGGAGGCAATGGGGCTTGGGCAGATCTGTGCTAAATCAGGCTAGAAGTGCTCTGCTTCAAGCCACCGCCCAGCTGGGCTGGGTCCCTGCCACGGTTTGGGCTCAGGTCTGCTCAACATGTTTCCATTCTGGGGGCCCTGCTCCAGGGTCAGCAGCACAGCCAGAGAATACTCTTCTCTTATTGAGATTAGAGGCACATGAGGGAAAGACCAGCCACACAAGCACATTTTTACTCTCTACTTATGTCAGATCCACTAACATTCACTGGTGAAAGCGAGCCATGTGGTCGAGCACCAAATCAAGGCGTGGGAAGTATGCCCCTCCCACTCTAGGACCAATGCAGGGTGAAGAGTATGACCAAGCATTGGAGCTACCACACCATCTCTGTCCCAGGCAAAGGACAAATCACCTTTAGTGTGACATCCCCTACTTGGCTGGTGTCCCCTTAATATCATCATGAAACTCATTGTCCCTAGCCAGACAATCAACCTCTTGCCCCAGGTGGGTGGGTAACAGGGAGGGCTGAACTTCAGAGCCCAAGATGCAGAGATAGAGCAGTTCTTTATATAGCCCGGCCAGTGAACCCAGTGATTAGTGGTCATTAAGTTGGATCTGAGACAGGTGCTTGCTCTAGGAAATGGGTACAAATAAACAAGTGAGAGGGCCAGGAGGATTCAGGGAGCCTGGGCTTCAAGGGATGTGATTTGGAAGAAAAAAGAAGAGTGGAGAAGAAAGAGCAGAGGTGACAGTGGCACAGAGGTGCCCACCTGGAAGGAAACATGGGCGTGGAAACCCCTGCTTATCCTTAACAGGGCTTTTCATTTTCACTCATCAAAAGCAAAACATCCCTTTAGGCCATACCATTTTATCCCCATCATCAAAGGTTGATCCAGGAAATTACAGAGCCAAGGTCCTTCCCTCCAGGGGTTCATGATCTGAGACACACAGGCAACAACTCTAGGAAGTAAACTATAAACAGAGAACCAAGACAGTGTGAAACAGACAGGTGTTAAAGGGAGTTAAGACTGTGGGTAAGAGAAAGCAGGGATCAATCCAGGCAGGCTTGCTGGAGGAGTGGGCATTCAGGATCTCCTTATGGAAGGAAGTACTGTCATCCCACAATAATGGCATGACTTGATAGAGGCGATGGAAGTAGAAATGGGGTGTGGGGAGAGAGCAACTACTGCCGAACAAGCCGTGGGGAGGAAAGTGGCCAGGAGGGTGGGCTGCCTAGGAAAGGCTGTGAGCGGTCAGTCTCATACAGCTCAGTTGATGGTCAAGAGCTTGGCACCGAGTGCTTTTTTTTTTTTTTTTTAATTTACAATGGTGGACATAGAAAGGAAAATGGTGGCGGGAACAACTGTGACCTCCCAATCAGACATCTTAGTAAAAGGATTTAAGAAGAGGAGAGGTCACCACGTCTATGTACCCTCATGTCTCCCCATACCAAACCAAACCAAACCAAACCAGAGCTAACCTACCTAGGCCACCCAGGGTCTCCAGTTGTGTGGATCAAGCCACGTCAAGCCAGGCTCTATGGTAAGTACTTCACGTATTACAGCACACCTGTCAAGTAAGAACTGCTATTTTCCCTTTTTGCAGGTGAGGAAACTAAATCTTCCTTGAGATCTATTTCTGGCCCACAATCACGTGACTAGGGAATGACAGCGCTGGGAATGGCACCCACGCCATCCGAGTTTAGCGCCCATGTCCTTCGTTGCTGTATGACGCAGTTTCTAAGAGGCATCATTTGCCTTAAGACAGTACAGACACTGTGTCGCTTTGGGGTGGCCCCGCCAGCAGCCCCCAGATGCACCTGCCAATGAGGCCGCGAAGGCTTCGGCCATCCAGAAAACGGATGTGACCTCATTTCCCACATTGTACCAGAGAGTACATTTCTGAAAGCAACCAGGGCCCTTGGGGATGTTCTTTTATCAAATGGGTCCCAGGTTTTTCCCTCTGCACTGCAAAGTCCTGGCATGTTTTCTTTTGGAGAGGAGTCCAGTGTGAGTGGCGGCCAAGGGGAGGCTGAGAGACATATGCTCTTCTCTTTCAAGCGAGGTTACCCGAGTGTGGTCTGTAGGCAGGTCAGTCATTGATTTTTTTCCCTCTCTTCTCCAGAGAGCACTGCCATAGTCACATGGATGAAAGCCAAGGAAGAAAGACCGAATTGAATGGTCCAGGTTGAAAGACAACTTTTGAAACAAGCTTGAAGCCCCCAGTCGGGGGTTGGTTTGCAGAGCGAACCATGTGCTGCCTGAGCAAGGTGCCCAGCGTTGTTTAGATGTGGTTGCGAGGGAGAGGGAGGTTGCGTCACGACCATTCCTTCTCAAAGCCGATAGGAAACCACTTGCTTTTGTCTTCCTTTTTTGTTTCTTGCAGGCTGTACCTGCTGTTGTGCAAGTTCGAGCTTGGAATTTCTAAAAGCATTTTGCTTTTTGCTTTTGCTCTTGCATTTTGCTTCTATCTGTGTCAAGATCCCCACAACCCACACTCAAATGTCATTGTTGCCACGGCCCCGGTCTTGCAAACAGCTTGCAAACAGCTCAAGCCTGTCCACACCAGGACAGGTTGGTGGAAAGAAAGCCATGTTACCCAAGTGTGTGGCGAAGTGTGCCCTGCTCTGGGCCCCTGGGGACCATTCGGGAAGAATCTTTGCCTCCCAGCAGAGATCAGTCCAGAGGTTCAGGGAAGGTAATTCATCTTTGGTTAAAAAAAGAGAGAGAGAGAGAGAGAGAGAGACAGAGACAGAGACAGAGACAGAGAGAAAAGAAAAAAGAAAAAAAAAAAGAAAGCAGAGGGAAAATGGTAAGATTGCAAAATAAGAAACGTCAGTTCTCAGCCACAAATACTCAGTGCTACGCCTGTGCCAGGAAGGATTCTATGTAATGCAAAGAACCAAATCCGTTTTAGCCACTCTTCATGAGAACCTCAAGAAAGCATATTAGCAAAAGGAAACAAAACAAATGGACAAACTAGGTGTTTTTTCCAGGCCAAAGGATCAGGGCTTTGCATGGGATCGATGAGGAGAAAGAGAATTCTGTGTATACGATTTTGTGACCGCCGACACAAGCATCCCCCTGGAGCCCTGTGTGACTTCTGGAATAGACCTTCCAGTTAGCCGGAGTAGTCAAGACAGAGATCATTTCCAGACCTGCCGTCAACAGCACAGACGAGGTGATTTTCCAGTGTGTGTGGTTCGAGTTGAACCACCCCTGCCTCTCTATCCGGATTGTCTTGTGATCAACAGCCGCTCTCTGGGAGGTTAAAAATTGAGTCTGAGCAAAACTACTTGGTCCATCGGGACCAAGGCAAGCCCTCAATCTTGGCCTCATTAACCCTGTTCTCACTTGTTAACTAGCTCGGGATCTAGTTAACTCACTGCTTTTTTTCTTCCAGGTTTCTTACCACATGAAAGAATTTCACCTCCAGTTTTTTCTCTCTATGCTCTCTTGTGATCCCCTTTCAGAAATAACAACTCCTTTTCAGCCCTTATTTGGCTGCAGAGACTCAGACATCTGTATTAAGTCACAAAGGTCTCTTGAGCTCAGCTTTCAAGACCATCTCACAGGTCAAGCCAAGTTTTGGAGGAGAGTGAAAATTAAAGCAACACGTGTGGCCAGATGTGTGGGGGTTAGGCCTTTGTGATACACAAGAGTCTTTGGGGCCATCTGTTCTCTGCAGATGGTGGGTCCATATCTCAAGAGCAAGAATATTGTTTTTGCACTTTTTACTTGTAGCAGAGGCTGCTAATAGACTTTCTTGCCTACTTTCTCAGGAATAGGATCTTCTCTTTTAAATTGGGCATGTGGCCTAAAGACTACATTGACCTTACTCCTTTGCAGTTGGCTAAGCACTAGTCAGTGAGGCATAGGAAGTGGTATGTGCTAATGCTGGGAACATTTTTAAAGGACAGGAGTGCTCTTATCCTCCCCACTTTTCTCCTTCCCACTGCTGGAATGAAGACACGGATGGCCAGAACTAAGGCAATATTTCTGGTCCATGAGGACAAAGGCTATCCCATAGGACAGCGGTCATCAACCTTTTTGGTCTCCAGACTCCATTTGTACTCTTAAACTTTCTTAAAGCTTAACCAAAAGCTTTTATGTGAGCGGGTTATATTTATTGATATTTATAGCACTAGAAATTAAAACAGAAAAATTAAAAACTCATGTGTATATGAGCACATATTCCATTAGCTTTCAGAGCAACATCATTAGACATCTTGGGACCTCTAGAGCACTCCACTGTGTGCTCACTCACCCTTGAGACAATGAGAGTGAAAAGGCAAAAGACATCTTAGTGTCACAGAAAAACAGCTTTGATCTCACAGAACTCCTGAAAGGGTCTTGGGGACCTCAAGAACCCTAGGAGATGACAACACAGTGAACTAGAAGGTGTCTCCGTGTTGGAGGAATTTGTGGAGCAAGTGAACACTTCATCAGATGCGGACGGTCAACCTTCAGACTCTTCCTGAGAGAAAGGCGAAATTAAACTTTGCTGTTGGAGATGTTGCTATTTGGGGCCTTGTGTTCTTTGTGGCGCCACCAAATCCTAAATAGCACACTCTCCTTAGAGGTTTAGTGAGATGTACCCCGTGACTGTGGCCCTATTCCTCTGATTTTCCTCTCCCCAGAGGCTAAAAATAACACATGCATTCTTTTTTTTTTTTTTATGTTAGTACATGCATTCTCACACAGTTTGAACAATTGCATTTGAAAAAAGACAAAAATCTGGGGGTAGGCATTCCTTTTTCTCCGTTGTCAGTTTTTAAGAATGTCGTCTTCACTTTGACCTCCACGTTATGGGGAGACACAAATGCGAAGTCTGAGCCACAGGATTCATCTTGCAGTGCAATTTTACTACCTTGTAAGAACTATTCCGGAATATAAAAGCACAAATCGGGTCAGGATTCACATTAATCTCCCCAACACCCCCGTGAGATATATGCTATTATCCCCATTCTGCAGACGAGGAGGCTGAAACACGAAGGAGCTTGCCAATCATTATCATAGAGTGCCTTCCATTTTTAGAGCATCCACTTGATAAATCTATGAAGTAGGTAAGTGCCATTGGTACTCCCGTCTGAGCATCCCTAAGTCCTTTATGAATCCTGAACTCGTTAATATCCTTCCAACATTTCCTGAAGCTTGCTGTGAACATGGAAGAGAGAAGTAGGTCTGCAGAGAAGAGAAACAGTTTCTTCTGATTAGAATGTCCAGCTGGGACCCTCTTCCCCTACTCCCACTACGAACTCCTATCTCAGATGCCAGTTATATTCAGGGCAGAATCTACTGCAGCCATCTCCTCCAAGATGTGTCGTACGTAAAGATCCATGCATGAAGCACCACTGTCAGGTCCAGCAAGCTTCCAGGTTTGTCTTGCATCCCTGTGGAATCGCACTTCAGAAGATGTACCGAGACCCATTCAATGGCCCCTCCAGCCTCTCAGAAGGCATTCTCAGTAGGATTGAAATAGACTAAGAGAAGGAAGAGCCACCAAGCTATTCATACTCCTCTAATGATGCCAGGTGGTTGGGAAAATGACTGCCCCCCAGGTCTAGTGATAGATCCTGCTGCAAAACATGACATGACATTTATAGCTTGCAACATCTGCCATGGGAAATGTTCAGGCACTATCATCTATTACTGCATGCAATTGAAGTGGGGTTTTTTTGTTTTGTTTTGTTTTAGTACTGGGGTTGGAAGAAAGAAATAGAAATAGGGCAGCCTTTTGTAGGGGGTGGACATGATACTCCCTAAAGCATTTTATAAGCCTACAAGTAACAAAATAGTCAAGTTAAAGATAGCAAAATTGGTCATATTAAAAGGGGAAATGAATAAAGTAGGTTAACGTAATTTTTCAAAATAACGAACTTTTTAAAAATAAGTGTTGAGTTTTTCCTCATATTGCTGCCCTACAGATAATTTCAGCAAGGTGAGAATGTGTCCTATTGAAGAATGAGCAAAGATAAACCTGGTGTTTTAGCTTAAAATAATACATAGAACTTATTAATGTCCAATGTGTTATTAATACAAACAACATTACTCTTGTTTGCACTTTTTTTTGTTTCCCTCTTCCTAATTAAAAGAATTATTTATGAGTAATCCCCCCCCACAAAAACCCAGCTATGTCTCAAAATTACAACCTACAAGTACCATAATAATTCACAACTGCCGCAACTCTCCGTGATGTATCTTTTCCAGCAATTTGACTTTGTCACAAAATCCAAGCACATGATCAATGGACTTGTCTTGCTGAACTGTGTATAGAATTTCTGGAGCTGTCCAACTCCAATGGTGAGTCCCACTGGTGACAGCTGCCTAAAAGGCTTATGCAGTGGGACCATGTATTGATCGATGATGGACTCAAAATTAAAACTAAATTTTAAAAGATTTTAAAAAGTCTTTTAAAAATAACCACAGAAAATCTGAGAAGCACTGAAGTAACCCCTTTTAAGTGTGGGATCAGTCCCAGCCATTTATCCTCTATAGAGGAATCTTGCTGATGAAAAGAGCTGCGTGTAGAGGTTCAAAGTTCTAACAAGAGTGCCTCCTTAGACAAACCTGTCCTTCCAACCTGGGGAACAAGATTTAGGAGAGAACTGGAGTTGGTTTGGAGGAGATGAATCTGAACCTTGCCCTGGGGGTTGTCAGGTCAGTACATAGAACGTGAGTGGAATCCATCACGTAGACTCAACCCAAGGCCAACAAATCTAATTCTCTGGATGCCTCCAGACTCCCGACGTATCACTTCCAGAATCTTAACCCAAGGCAAAATATCTTCCTTTACAAAACTCTTTTTAGGAACAATACTCAATCAGAGAGAAGATTCAGTCCATTCTTTTGTCATTGAGTGACTCAAGAATGCCTATAACCAGTCTGCTCATCTGGAACAAGTCTCAGAGGAGCTTGATGATATGGATGTGGTAGTGGTGAGCACAAAAAGGGTTCTCCCTGATCAGCATCTTAGTCAATGGATTTCTTTGATTATTTCCGAGGTTTAAAAATTTTTTAAAGTGAGTTTGTGTCAATATAGTCATTCAGAGGACATGCCACAAAACGGTGTCCAGAAACCTTCCATGGCTGGAGGTATGGTGCCCAGGGCCATTCTCCACACCCTCTCCTTAGCCACCTCTTTTGCCCCTGGATCTTCCAACAGCCAAGTTGGAACCAAATCTCCAAGAGAAAAATATTCTGAACCACAATTCAAGAATAGTATGCCCATAATTAAGAAAATATTTTTGGTCCTAAATGGAAAACCCAACACATGTTAAATGCATGGAGAAACAGACAAAAGAAAGCTGAACACTTGACACATTTCATTTTTAAAAGTATGCAGATTTCTAAGAAAATGTCCCTGCTGCAGGTTTCTTATATATTTGCCTTTAATGGTAATCAACAGTCAAACCGGAGAGAGAAGAATGGCATGAGGAACATTGCTTCAGCCAGAGTGCTGCATGCTGCTTTGCTCTCAGTACCTTCAGTAATTGTAAAGGAACAGCTGAGTGTCTCAGTGTTGAACCATGGTGGAAAGAATAAAAATTCAAGAATTATCTTGCAGGCATAGGTTTGGATACAGTTCTGCCTAGAAATGGGGAGGACTCAGACGAT
Source organism: Ailuropoda melanoleuca (assembly GCF_002007445.2). NCBI lineage: Eukaryota > Metazoa > Chordata > Mammalia > Carnivora > Ursidae > Ailuropoda > Ailuropoda melanoleuca. The sequence goes on along the minus strand of NC_048230.1, from coordinate 33,742,929 downwards.
GGAAGCTCGGCCTCCCTGACGTTTTAAAGTCTCAGAATAACTAACTTTAAATTAAGGTTAAGTCTATTGATTGATTCAGATAAACTTAATTAAAAATGCTTTTCCTAAATGTCCTTTGAACCTACTTGAAGTTCGCCAGAACTCTTCCCTGAATAACTTAGCATCATGCAAGCCACAGAACTTTCCTTCCCTCCCTTCCTTCCTTCATTCCTTCCTTCCCCCTTTCCTCCCGTCTTCCTTTCCTCCCTCCTTCCTTTCTTCCTTCCTTCCTCCCTTCTTCCTTTCCTCCTTCCTTCCTTCCTTCCCTCCTTCCTTCCCCTTCCCTCCTCTCCTTCCTTTCCTCCCTCCACCTTCCCTCCCTTGTTTCCTTCCTTCCCTCCTTCATTCCTTTCCTCCTTCCCTCCCTCCTTCTCGCCCTCTTTCTTCTCTCTTTGCTTTCTTCCTTCCTTTTTCTTTTTTCCTTTATTTTTCTCCTTCTCACCTTCACTTTTTAAAAAATCTTTCTTTCTCACCTTTGTCTTGGCTTCTTCTATTGCTCCTTTCCCTTCCTTCCCTCCTTCCCTCCTTCCTCATTGTCTTTCTTTCATTTTCTCTTTCCTTATTTCATTAAAAAAAAAAATCTGGGTATGTGGGCAAAACTATTTTCCCAGATTGGCTCCATGCAGTATTAACTCATTAACTGTAAGCTCTAAAACCAAAGGGAAACAAAAAGCTTACAATCGTGTCTTATTTCCAAGGCAATAAAATGTCTTAATAGAACATAACTTAGTAAAATTAGTAAAAATGTTACACTTGCCCCCTACCAGCGCTTTCCTTTGCAAAGTTGCTCTGTGCAAGTTTCTTTAAAATCTCAGAAGCATTAAATCTTCATTTATATAAGCCCAGTGTATTTATGGTGTCAAAATATGTTTTAGAAAAGCCAAAAGCAACTGTTACACACGTTGCCTTATTATCAATAATCTAACATCATGCCTTTTATGTGTCATTTCTTTACACAATATACTATCATTGATGACTTTTAGCACATACATCATGGCAAAGGATTACTCTCATCAGAGGCAGACTTTGAAAAGGATATGCTAATTTCTAGGGAGCAAGAAAACATCAAAACAGTGCCAGCAAATAGCCAAGGGACTTTTATATCTTAATATCCTTCAGAAGTGCTTTATCTCCTAGTGCAACGTGTATCATAGTATAAACAGGAAATGAAGCAGCCCCCGCATCAAAGGAGAGCCGGCCACCGCTGTAATTTCAGATCAGGTTTAATAAAGGTTCTCTCCAGTAGGCTAATCAAACAAAAGGGTGCATGTTTTAAAGAGCCATTTGGGGGCGCCTGGGTGGCACAGGGGTTAAGCGTCTGCCTTCTGCTCAGGGCGTGATCCCAGCGTTATGGGATCGAGCCCCACATCAGGCTCCTCCGCTGTGAGCCTGCTTCTTCCTCTCCCACTCCCCCTGCTTGTGTTCCCTCTCTCACTGGCTGTCTCTATCTCTGTCGAATAAATAAATAAAATCTTTAAAAAAAATAAAAATAAAATAAAAATAAAAAATAAAGAGCCATTTGATAATTTCCATTTAAGATGCCCTATCAAAGAGATCCCAACAATGTCTTCGGACTCCTGCTGAATCTCGACACCTTCTTTCCAACGTGACTTCCCTCATTGGTTGCAAGGCTGTCTCCATGCCCTAATTTGTAGGTGATTCTAATTTTGAAATGATCAGCTTATCAGAAGATGGCCTACTTTTATGCGGGCCTCGTTTATGAACGCAAGAAGCAAAAATGGAAAAGAGTCTGGCAAGGCACCCAGCCATGCTGTCCAGGTCCACAGCCAAGCGCGGCGAGTCGACCTGTCCGCGAAAATCCTTGGTGCCTCCAACAGCTTAAGCCCAATCTAAGCCCAGGACAGCATCAATTCATGGCTTTTCACCAGAGCGTGAACTTGGGAGCAACCACAGAAAATAGTCCTTCCTCTATGAACTATTAAGTAGGCAACCCTTGAGGTTCTGCACGAGGTGCCAAAAACAGCTCTTGCCATTCCCATGCGGGCAAATGACCAAGAAAAGGAATCCAGTCTTCCCAACTCTGTACTTGACATAAATGCTTTCGACAGTCGCCAGCCTAGAGATTCGCAGACAGAGAACAGAAGGCAGATTCTTCCACAGCGGAGGCAGACTTGTGCGGAGAGCCTTTCTGTTGACTGAGATGACACAGCACCGCACCCCCCCCTGCACCCCGCCCCTGAACCACCCCNCCACCACCCCACCCCCCATCCAGCCCTGACTCCTCTCCACTCCCCTCACTTCCCAGCAGGGAGGGGACCACTCTCAACATTTGCAAGTCAAATATCCCCATTGAGCTCCTCCCAGAGGATGTCCAAGGAGCTTCCGGCGGACAGCTGGGCCACCTGACAGGCAGTGCGTGCCCCTCCTTCTCACCAGGGGGAACGAATCAGGGAGGACACTGGGCCTGGCTTAGCTGGGGCCCCAGTGTGTCACTTCGGTCATTTCTCCCTTCAAAACATTTCCAACAGAATTCAGTAGCCCATGGCTAGTGTCTCAGTTTAGTCTGCTTCATGAGGTATGGGGATGCAGTGGGTAGGGGAGTTTTTGTCTGGGGACACCCACCGTTTTGATTGGTTTCCCCCTTCACCACTATCCCAGCTCTCAGCCCCTCCAGGAAGGAATTCCTGCTTTTCCCCAGGCCTTGACCCCAGCCTCTCTGCAGACCTTAGGGGAGCGGTGGGGAGACACATTGCCTGCCCATCAGGAAGGGCCTGGCTGTGTCTTCCCCCAACCCCCAGCTGTTGCCAAGACAAGCCTCTGTGCAAAGGGGGGTCCAGGCAAACCAGACCCCGGTGGCCAGGGCAAAGAGGGTCAGAGCCATAGCGGGGGCCATGCCATATGTGAAGGCCCACAGCTCAGGGCTGAATCAGCCAACAGTCGCCCATCGAGACCCCTCCAGCTCATTGTCGAAGCAGCTGGGGGGCGGAGGGCATTTCGTGCTTTGTTGAGAGATATTCTGTCTTTTTTTTTTATCTCTTCCCTAGTCCTGCGGCCCCCAACAGAGGCCTAACTATGTGTACCACATGGCTAGGAGCCGGGACTACGTGAGGGCAATGTCGATGGCCTGGAGTCACAGAGCTGAGTCTCCTGTCCCCCATGATGGTCCATACCCCCTCCCCCCCTCCAGGCCCAGAGTCTAGCCCCCACCAGCAAAACTCAAACTTGACAAATTCCCACAACACAAGCAACCCAGCCCATCCGAATTCCAAAACTGCCCTGTAATCTCTCCACCCTTATATTCTGTGTGTAGGAATCTGATAAAACAAAAACTCAATCACTCCCACAAACAGTGCGGGCTGCACCATCCATTCAGGATAACAGATCAAAGGCACCAAGGACAGACAGAGTCATAAACGTCAATCTCAAACCCCCAAGACCTTTATCCCTCGATCTCAACCCCACCCATTACAAGCAAGTATGTACAAATGGAGTGTGGAGACCCTGGGACGACTTTCAGGACGAGTGTAATTCCCATCTGTGGAAGCCAGCCATGGGAAAAGTTCAAGGGAAAACAAGCCTGTCAAAGTCAATTTTGAAAGCCTCGCTTGTAACTGTAGTTAAGCTTTGAGTTTTTTTCCTTCCTTGTAACTTCACGTAACTTAACTTTTAGCACCAGGGAGGTTAAAGCCATAAGCGACTGTCTAGTACCATTATTTTTAATTTCATTTACTCAACGAGTATTTTGAAGAAGTTTCTTTTCACAAAAGCACAGAGGGATACCTGAGAGAGTTCAGACCCACCCTGTTATACATGAATATAATATTCTATCCTTCAAAGAATTGTAAAGGCCATTGATCATTCTCTAGGCTATGCTGCCCTGTCAGTTTCCTTGGGAAATCAAAGGGACCCAGGAAAACTTGGCCACGTCGAGATTTTGGTCTAACTCTGCCATTTATCAGGTGTGGGAGCCTTGATTTCCTCTTTTATGGACCTCATAGGATTGCTGTGGGAATGGAGTTGTTAGTAGTTATGGGGGCAAATTCACTGAGTACTCAGTATAGAACAGGACTAGGTGCATAAGAGTTTCTCATTTAATCCTGTCAACTGCACTGTAGGGTAGGTACTATTATTAAGGCACGAAGGCACAGAGAGGTTAAGTAGGTTGCCTAAGGTCACACAGCTACCTAACGGTGCAATTGAGATTTGAGCCCAAACATGCATAAACATCAAATTATAATCTGGAAGGGCAAGTACAAAACTCCGAACCTGTGCCATGGGATACAGTAGTCACAAGCCCATGTGGACAGCACGGACATAGAACATTTCCATCCATGCGGAAAATTCTATTGGTGCTAAGTGCTGATTACACAGCAGCTATCAAACAGTCTCAGCCGTTTTTCTAATAAAATCTTACAGGAAACCTCCATGTATCAAATAAACAAAAGTGTCATTTAAATTAATAATTAATGTATTTCATAAAGTCAAAGTAACATTGGCTAATTACACAATCGGTGAGAACCGTAGTATTTTCTGTAAATTGATGCCATTTGCTTTCAGACATTTTCACTGTGCAATGTTACCTTTACACACAACACAAAAGGCATAGAACATAAATGTACAGTTTAATGAATGATTATAAAGTACACACCCACGTAACTGATGCAGGATCCCTGGGCCCAAGGACCTTGGGGGGTGGGGAGTCCAGCAGATAGAAATGAAGCACAAGCTAACAGGAAGTGAGAGCAGCGCTTACGGAGGGACAGACAGAGCGCACACAGAGTGTCTGAGAGACGCGGCGTGGAAAGGAGGGTGAGCCTCATCGTTGCTTGGGGTCTGGGGTTTTCACTGAGGATTGTGGTCCCGCGGACGTGTCTTCTCAGGCATCCAGGAACAAAGACGAGTGTTGAGGTGTTTCCCAGAAGTCACTTATGCCCTGGAGCCAGGGGTCTTGATGAGTCAATGGTCTTGGAAAATGTTCGTGATGAACTCGCCCAGTCACTCCTTAGATGTTATCTGTGTTGCTGGACAACTCCAAAGAAATCATTAACTCCTTGACCTTTACAAGGAGAACATACATTATCTGTATGATCAGGCGTGTGTAAGGCGGGGGTGCAGGTCCCAGCAAGAATAGAAGCAGGAAAAGTTGCAAAGAGTAGTCCTTTACGGGATCCCTTCAGTTTCCCGGTCTCATAACCAGCACCCAGGTCAAGAAATTGAATTGCCTGGGGTTTGAGACACTCCCTTCGCTGAACCCCTTCCCTTCCTGGCTGTCCCTTTCCAATCACATTTCCTTTCATCTCCCAGAGTTTCCCACCGTGAGGCTGTTTCAATGGATAAAAACAAAGTGAAATTGAGGGGTATGGATCCGAGATCCGCTCATGAGTTAGGGATGGTTTCTATATTTTTAAGTAGTTGGGGAAAAAATCAGAAGAAGAACAATATTTCATGATGTGAGAATATATGAATTGCACTTTTCAGGGTCTACAAATAACTATTAGAATAAAGCCACATTCTTTGCTTTACACATTATCTGTGTCTGCTTTGGTGGGAGCAGACAGAGTTCAGTCACTGGGACAGAGATTGTATGTCCCACAAAACTGCTGAGATTGGCTACCTGGCCCTTTGCAGAAAATGTTTGCCTTCCCCTGCTCTTGATGACCATTCATTCTCAACCCAGCCTCAGCATCCGATGTGCAAATTATGCCTATACTTTCGTTTTGGCTCTACAGTAATGTGAAACTTTGGATTCGCACAAGTAAGAGGCTGACGGTGGTTTGGTTTTGATACCACTCACCTTGCAATTTCGGAATACTCTTTCATTAAACTGGTCTAAAGTCTCAAAAGAGAAGTCGCTTGAAATTTTATCCCCAAGTTGAAACACGTATAATTTCAAACCTTGGCTTATATTCTTTATCATAGATAAAGAAGTGAGAGAAGAAGCACCCTTCACTTAGAATAAGACCAAAAAAAAATCTATAATAAAATATTATCGGGATGACATGTTGCAAGTTTCCCTGTGATTGGTGTAACTGAAGATAAGGGGATGCCAAGAACATGCGCTGAGCAGATGTGCTTGAGTTCGGCTCACATTTATGTGAGCGAACATGCCAAGTCTGAATTTCAAAAAAGACCAGCTCATCCTTTCTAATCAATAACACATTGCCAAACAGTTCCAATATATGCCCTTGCTACGTGAAGATATGGATGCTTTCTGATAGGTTACGGCTGGGAAGATAACATCCATGAGCCGACCTGTTGGTTTTAAGTACGGTTTTTAAAACAGTCTTAATTTGGTTTTAATTGAAAAGGAATTAAATGGTTGGAGAACTCCCAGCCCCTCGCACATACTTCACTACAGTGTTCCTATGATGAGGGAAAGAGCTGGAATTTGTTGTTAAGGATCCTTAGGCAGGCATTCTCAAAAAACATAATCCATATTCCTGTGTAGCAGAATTGGGGAGGGAGACGTTATTTTTGGAACACAGACCACACGAGGTCAAGCCCATCGAAGCCTTGGCTGGTAAGGTGCGCATTGAAAATCAGGGTTGAGAAGCACTGCCCTGGGGGTGAGTCAGTTACCATTAGAGAGCTTGATGAAGGGAGGGATAAATGAGCACCGGCAGGCGATGGTTTTAGCCGTACAGTGCCTTCTTGAGCGTCTCCTGAAGTTCCCTGAGCTCTCCCATTCTCAACGTCCATCCACCACTTCCCTTCCTTATGGACCACATCTTTCCTCCTTTCGGGCTACTCTTCTTCCCGCCCCTCCCAGTGCCTGGCACAGCCACACCGCCTCCCCTGCAGACCGGTTCTGCCCTACTTTCATCTCAGGTCATGATCGCAGGGTCGTGGGATCGAGCCCGGCACCGGGCTCCGTGCTTGGTGTGGAGTCTGCTTAAGACTCTCTCTCCCTCTCGCTCTGTCCCTCCCCCCTGCTCTCTCTCTCTCTCTCTCAAATAAATAAACAAATCTTTTTTTTTTTTTTTTTTTTAGAGAGAGAACTGTTTATCAGCACCTTAAATGGAAAACAAACAGGACAACCATGCAAGGAGGTAACTTATAAAAATAAAAGCAGTGGGAACAAAGCGCCGGGAAAGTAGATGCTACCAGCTACTGAGTGTTCTGAGCCTGGGAGCTGTTTGAAGAGGGAGATGAGCCGGTGAGAGAGGTGTTCTAGCCACTCTAGCTGGAGGCTGAGCCTTTCTCCTTGCCTGGAACCATAAGGACTAACACAAGGTTGCAAGGAGGAGTCGGGTCTGCCTGGTGTGATTCAATACCATTGAGGCTATATTCCTTTATAGTCTCAAATCACCTCCCTTCCTGGGACCACCTACTTTCCATGCATTGGGGAACCTGTAGATACAAGCACAGAGTCCAAGACTTGGGGGTCCTGCTGCCCCTGATCAGCTCTTGGACCCTGGAGAGTTCTTAGCATCGCTCTACCGCCCTTGTCCCTTCCTGTACAAGGACAGTAACAGCCCCTACTTTCGAGGGGCTATGATAATTAAATGACACAGCACCCACCCAGTTCCTTGCACAGCCTCCACCATGTGGTAAGTGCACCCACGAATACGTTCATTTATTCACCTCGTGTTTATGGGCCACCTAAAATGGGCTGGGCACTGCTTGGGGCACTGACGATCCCACTGTTGACAAAAACAGAAGAAACTCCCTGCCCTTGGGGAGTTATATGCTTGTGTTGACCTTGACCCCTGCGAATGTTCCAGTGAAGAGCACTTAGATCACTCCTGGTCTTCAGAAGACATCATTTTAGTCAGAAAGAAATTTGGGGGGGGGGGCCACCTTCTCGGGTCCCCTCCCTCTTCAGGAGCTTTGTACCATCACTTTACTACTACATTGGTCGATAAACTTTGCTTTGCTGCCCACCAAAAAAAAATAATAAAGAAGAGGAAGAGGAAGAAGAAAGAAGAAAGAAGAGGACGAGGAGGAGGAGGAGAAGAAGAAGAATTAGAATTAGAAGGAGAAGAAATAAATTTGGGGCATGCCCAGGGTCTTATAGCAGTTTCATTTTCTGTGTGTCCTGCCTTCTCCCCAAAATTCTTGTCACTGAGCCAACGTCCTTTGTGCCTAACCCCGGTGTGATGACATGAGGAGATGGGGCCCTGGGGAGCTGATTAGGTCATGAAGGTGGAGCCCCTGCCAAGGGGATTAGTGCCCTTCCAAAGAGACCCCAGAGAACTCTCCAGCCCTCTGTCCACCACGTGAGGGCAAGACAAGAAGGCGGGTCTGCAACCCGGAAGAAGACTCTCTCCAGAACTTGACCTTGCTGGCACCTGATGTCGGACTTCCATCTCTGTTGTTTATAAGCCACCCAGGCTGTGGTCATTGTGAGAGCAGCCCCAAACTGATGAAGACAGGGATCACCGGTGGAGGTAGGCTCCCCTCCCAGTAACGAAAAGTCTGGAGCCGTCAAAGTTCTCATGGGGCCCATCCTCCCTTCCCAGAGAAACGTCCCAGCGTTCCAAGCCAAGCCTGAGAGTCACTCTGACACACTGATGCAGTCACACACCCAGCCCTGAACCAACTGTGAGGCCAGGGGACAGAATGTGCTGATTTTGGCTAGCCCTGGGGAGTGCTGTCCCTCCAGCCCCGGGGAGTGCTGTTCCGCCAGCCCCGGGTGGGTTTCAAACAGACCCAGGACTTTGGGGAAGGGCGAGGGAAAAACGGAGCATGAAAGCATCCGCTGCACAATAATGACATCAGGGTTTGGACTAACCAGCAAACACTTGATTATTAAACTCAAAGGCACTCAGAGGTCGCCTGCAGGGGTCACAAACCAAGACACTCGGGTGTCAGCGAGTAGCCTCGGTGGCAGAAGCAGGCTGGCGGGAGGTTGCTGTGTTCAAGGGTGTGTGCCCGCCCCGGGCCACCAAACCCTGCTCTCGGCCTTGGGCAAGGGCAGCCACCAGAGAACGTGGGCCCAGGGGTGGCAGATTTTCCGATATTTCAAGAGTAGCCAGAAATCTGGATTTTTTATATGAAATCTCCCCATCTGAAATGTTGGAAACAAATTCAAAATGTTTTGGATACGACGTGGGCCAAATAACACCCATCTGTGGGCCAGACGCAGACGTGGAGTGCCAGTTTGCAACCTCTGGTACAGACCCACCCCGTGAGCTTGCAGAAGGGGAAACTAGAACTGTTCCAGAGATGGGGTCAGGGACTTACCTAAAGTCACGCAGTCGGTCAGCAGCACAGCGGGGACTGAAACCACATCTCACAACTGCCGTCCATTATATCTTCTGATCGATGGCACACAGGAAAGAGCCACTGAGCGCCCTAAGCAGGGATGGCGAACTCCAGCTGACCAGCCAAATCCGTCGGGTCGTTTTTTGTTTTTGTTTTTGTTTTGTAAATAAAGTTTTATTGGTACACCAACCTCGTGCGTCTGTTGACACATTGTCTGCGGCTGCTTTCACCACACAAGGGTAGAACTGAGTGCTCGAGACAGAGACCATATGGCCCACAAAGCTGAGAAGACTTACTGTCTGACCCTGTGCAGGAGAAGTGTTTCAATTCCTGCTCTGGACGCTTGGCATTTGCAGATGGCCTATTTCTTGCTTTAACTCTTCATGAGACATCCCAGGGGTCCAAGTAGCAGTGTTCAGGGACACATCTGAATCCTGCTCAGCAGGACTGGGGGTCCAGGTCCTGGGCTGGGGGAGCCGTGGGTAAGCCCAGCAGCTGAAGTGGATCTCATCGGACATCAGCCACTGCTTCGAGATAAGGAAAAGTCAGCACCACCGGCATCACCTTTTCTGTGGGAAATAGCCCTGAGAGAAGGAAAAAAAGGATTATGTGGAAATGTGAAGGTTTTATAAGTAAATAGAAATCTTAGATAAATGGTAGTATGTTGGTGATAGCAGGGAACAGGACACACACACACATCACACCCCTCTTTGAAAACGAGGAACAGGGATTTGTCAAGCAATTTCAGAGAATGCCCAAGACGCACAACACTTGCACATTCAATGAACAAGACAAGAGCTGATGTGGATGGAAAGGGGGCTAACCTGCGGGATGCTCGGCCAAGACTTTTGACTTTTGCAGGGAACATGATCTCAGGAGTATCTTAGGGGCTCGTCAGAGGGGCCTCCATTCCCCTGGTTTCATGCTCCTACCGGCGTGACTCCGGGCCCCTCCTCCCGCTGCAGCTCCTTGCTGCTCCCCCAAAGCAGACTGGCTGCTCTAATCAGTGAGGTTGGCAGATGGAATTAGCACGCTCAGCTCAGCCTCCTGGGCTCATCTTGGCCACAGAGCGGCAGTGACAGTACATTTCTACCCTTTCTCTGCCATGCGGCTGGCTCTCTGCTGTGGCAGAAGGGGGTCCACGGCTCCATCAGGGTGGGAGTGGGAAGTGATGTCTAACTCAGAGGGAACTATTAGGAAGCCCATTGGGACCTGTGTGCCTAAGCCACTTCTTTTCATCCAGATTTTATCACTAATTATCTCCAGCTATCTCTTCTTTCTCTCTCTCTCTCTCTTCATTTGGAACTTGGAAAAGTGAAAGAGGTGTGGTTTGTGGTTATCTATCAGGTGTCTGTGGTACGGGATTTGAATCCCGATGTTGCTATGGCTACATGTCCTTTCATCAAATATTTATGCAAACTAAAGTTCTTCGGGAGCAAAGTTTCCCAGGTCCCACCAACCAAAAATTAAGACCATATTGCCTCAAATGATAGGCATGAAGGTGAACAACCAGAAATTGAAAGATACCTATAAAAACCTGTGTTCCTTGGGCATCACACTCTTTCCTGCAACCAAAGGGCCATTTTTCACTTGGAATCAAATCGCTAAAGCTCTGGGAGTCCACCAGGATGCATGGGAACTCTGGCAAGATCATTCAGGGGGTGATCTCTTCTGGCCTTTCATTCTAAGATCAACTGAAACCAAATCAAGATAGAAGACTGATATGAAAAGATACATATATACGTATATATGTGTGTACATGTGTGCTTATCTATTTACATTTGCATAATAAATATAATATATAATATACACTTACATTTGTATAATAAATACAATATATTTTATTTATTATAATATTTAATATATCATGTTATTTAATAATATATATTTATATATGATATCTATTTCATAATAGATTATTGTATTATATTTACTATATTATATGTTATTTGTATGTTTATATATCATGTATTTATATAATATAAAAATTGTTACAGTATATATTATTATATAATATAATATATTAAATATATACATAATACACACATATATACAGAAATAGAAGGATAGGTAAATAGATAGCATTTCAATGTTAATCTTTCTGAGCACAAATCAACTGACTAATAAAGGATGATGACCAGGACTTTTCTGGATGGCCTAAAAGAAGTGGGAAGTGTTATAGAGAAATGTAAATGAGTGACTAATTGCAGGTATATGAACTACTTTAATCGATCAGGAGAAGAAACTAACAATACATATCAAGAACTCTTAACAAGTTTGAAGGCTTGGATCCAGTAGCATGCATTCTAGGGCTCTACCCTAAGGAAAGAGTCAGGATCCTGGAAAAGATGTATATGCACAAATGTTCATTGCTGCTTTATTTATAATGGGAAAAAACCCATCATAAGTTGAAAATATTATAAGTTGAAAATGCATTTAATACGCCTAACCTACCAAACATCATTGCCTCTAGCCTCTCGTACCTTAAGCGTGCTCAGAACACTTACATTAGCCTCCAGTTGGGCAAAATCATGGGACATAAAGCCTATTTTATAATAAAGTGTTGAATATCTCCTGTGTTTTATTGAATAGTGTACTGAAACTGACATACAGAATGGTTGTCCGGGTACAGGATGGCTGTCAGCGTATTGGTTTTTGAGTCGCGTGGTCGTGTGGCTGGCGGGTAGCTGGGGCTCACTGCCACTGCCCAGCATCACGAGAGAGGATAGGACCACATATTGCTAGCCTGGGAAAAGATCCAAATTCAGAATTGGAAGTACAGTTTCTACTGAATACTTACTGCTTGTGCACCATCATAAAGTTGAAAAGCCATAAGACAAACCACTGTAAGTTGGGGACTGTCAATATATATGATTAGTTCTGGTCAATATTGCTGAACAGCACACAAGTTAAAACTATGCATACTTGATGCCTTCAATGTTGTGTTTATATAGATATAAACATAGATATTGATGTTTCTAGATACAAAAAAAGACAAATATAAATAATTGGTAGAAGGAAATCCATCAGAAAGCTTACTGTAGATTTTGTCCTCTTTTTTGTCCATTCTTTATAATTAACAATGGCTTACTTCTGCAATCTAGAAATATAATGGTTACTACAATTTTAAAAGCTGCCATTCTGGGCAATGGGGTTATCAGTGACTTGTATTTTATATTCTACTGGGTTTTGTATTTTCTGATTTTTCTACAGTAGACATAAATTACTTCTTATAACCAGAGGAGGGAAATGTTCCCAATAATAAAAAGAGAAAAGGCAGGAAGGAAATACAGCAATATGTTGTTGGCATTGATCCCTGAAGATTCACATCAAGGAAATTGGCAAATGCCACAGACCAAGGCTTGACTTATCGTCCTCTCGACTATCTAGATTTAAGGAAGTGACCTAAAAAAGGCTAATAATGCACATTAAAGTTAAAAGGTGTGTCATTTCTGTCACGATGATAATAGCACAAAAAATTTGAGATTGAGGATTTTTGAGGCCTTTTCTTCATCTTAATTACCTGCATTTTCCACATCATATAGTGACATAATAATACAGTTCTCATGGGGACACGGGGAAAAGAGGTTCTTCCAAAAATGAGTTTATTTCCTAATAAACCTCAAAGCTGTAAGTTCTAGAATGAGTCACAGTATCCTATCTCAGCAATCGCTGACAACAACTATTATGACAACAACTATTATGACAACAACTATTATGACAACAATTATTTGATACACTATGAGAAGGACGACACTTCCAACTGAACCGTCATCCAGCATCAGCGGTAGGACGCATATAGACTTCAGGGATGTTCATATGTGAGAGAAAAGATGCATCTTAGAGCTGATGACATTGGGTGGGTCACATCACACACATGATGGAAGAAGCAAAACGGTGGCTAAGTCCCGGGGCCTGTGCAGGCGTCCCCACCACCCAGCAGTAGAGAGCACAGGGGCTGAGCGGGAAGAGGTAGACCCCGAGTGGAAGACCGCAGCTGGAAGAGCTGAGATCCTGCCTCTGACCCCCACTCCTTGGTGGCCAAGGGTGAAAGAGTCGCCCACTCACCGTGTGGTTCCCTCTCTAGAGGACACCCACTGACTGGGTGGGGAATGGTGACGTTTAATTGGCTAATGTCTGGAGAACACTTTGAAGATGAAAAGGGCCAGGTGGCTATCATCACCATACACTTCTTAAGATGATACATGGAATAATAATAAAGTTCTCCCCCACTGGGCCTTTCATCCGTGGATTTCAAAGCACTTAGTGAACCTTAATTAACTCTCGACACCTCTATGAAGTAGGCATTAATAGCCTCTTGGCTGAGATGGAGACAAAGGAGGGTATGTGACTGGCCCAGGCCCTCAGAGAGTCAGAGACAAGTCATCCTGAAAGCATTCGTCCACGAGACGCACCTGTGTCTAGTGCCTCCTCCGTGCCCGGCCTCGTGCCCCACACTTGGGACACCCCAGCGGGAGCCCGCAAGGACGGGCTCTCAAGTGCCCGTTGTTAAACTTTAGGGAATTTTGTAAACCAGTTGTGGAACAAAGCCATTATTTAAAATTCAATTATATTCATGCATAATTAAATAAATGGCACTGAAAACAAAAGCAATAAAAACTCAAAACATCACTTCGAACTATTTTACTACATGTCCCTGTTATCCGTGTTCGTTGGGTTATCTACATCTGTAGCATCTGTAAGGCGGAAACAGCATACGGCAGGGCGCTATCGGGTGGCACCTCCCAATTCCCGTCCAGTGAGGTCCACGTGGGCCACTCGAAATCAGCCCTGGTCAGGGCACTGACACCATGGAAAGGGACAAGTGCTAGAGACTGAGGCTCGATGTATTGCTCTCTTGTTGACGACCCGCACTTCAAGAAGAGAGGGAAGATGTTCATAATACAGGTTAAAGTTAATAGTGTGTCATTCCTGCCACCTCTCCCTTGTGAACACAAAAAATGTTGAGGAAACGCTCTTCAGCATTCAAAGGCCATTATCCAACTCCTCGGAGGAGTCACTCACATCTCTGACTAATGAGGAAATCCCTACGTAAGTCTTCATTGCTTTGCTCTCATCTTACTTGGTACATCAAGAAGTGAAAAGATCAGTCAACTTTCATGTCAGGACTACACTCGCTTCCCCTGCGATCGTAATAGGTTGGCTGCAGACATCAGAGTGTGACATTCTGGGAACATCAGTCGGCGGTATGGAATAAACAATACAAAGATTTTATATTTTATCTGTTAATCGCATGCAACACATTCTTTAGGTTAGTATAATTTATTATTATTATTTATCTTTTTTGAGAGACTGATTTACTACCACGCCATCGGTGGACCCATGCCTGGACAAGGCACAGGTGATGGAAAGTGCCAGACAACTGAAACTTTCAGTCATGGTCAGAGAGGCAGCTTTGGTGTGAAGTTGGGCTTCTGGGCCTATCTAATCTCCCTGAAAGGGGCCCTAGTTCTGTGTTCATGTGGTCAAACATTTGGTCAAATTCACCAAGGAAGATGTCTGAATAGTCATTGTGAGGCCACTGCCTCTTTCCACTCTGACTTGCCCTCCATTTCACTCTGCCCCATGTCCACAATGGGTGGAGGGGCCTTGGCATTCTGGGGAATCCAGCCAAGAACTTGAATCAGGGATGCATTGAGCTTGGGTTCCGTGAGATGTATTTGTGTCATTCACCATCACCTCCACATATAAGGAAGTCAACATTAGCCATTACAGTGGAGCAGTGGCCTCCGAGGAAGAACCACAAACTGTGCCCGTCTACCCAGCATGATGAGCGCCAGAAACTGTAGGCTGTGGAGGACAAAGAAGGCTTGAAATGTGTGGGGCCAGAAGCCAGTCTACCGGACATCCTTGCACTCATCAGATGTGTACAACTGAAGCAGGATTTCTGATTCTCATTGATGTCCGGTCAAAACCAAAGTCCTCTCACTTCCTGATGGGAATAACCCAATGATGTTGTCTATGCAGGCATAAACACGCATTCGTTTTATATATTCACTTTTAAATTTTTTTAGTGTTAAGCATTTTTTAAAAATTGTAATTCCAGCATGGTTATCATTTGTTTCATTTTTTAAATTTATTTTTATTTATTTTTTTTTATTTGACAGCGAGAGAGAGACAGCCAGCGAGAGAGGGAACACAAGCAGGGGGAGTGGGAGAGGAAGAAGCAGGCTCCCAGCGGAAGAGCCTGACGTGGGGCTCGATCCCAGGACTCCGGGATCACGCCCTGAGCCGAAGGCAGACGCTCAACAACTGAGCCACCCAGGCGCCCCACATTTGTTTCATTTTTTGATGGGAATTGTGTGAAATAGGACAGATCAGAATTGTGAGTCTGTATGGTGCAAAGCTGTAGCAGGGAGGAGCCCAAGGAGCGAGGATGTGAAGTAACATTCTCGACGTGTTCCAGCGTTAAATAACAAGCACATCTCAAGCAACCTGCTAAAGGGAAAGATTTCATTACCTTTCTAATTTTTCTATAGGAAATAACATTATAGAATCATTGTCCTATGAAGAGGCAGTCGATGAATCTACAGTCAAAAAATGTAGGAAAAAAACCACAAGGATGGGTCAGGGAGTTAATTAATGTAAACATTTGTAGTATTTGCCTGCTTTGAAAAGTTTGTCATTTTCGTAACTTATTTAATCCTAAATAAATGTTTGGGTGTATACCTCATTCTACATTCATAATTTAGATTCTTTTTCTTAAAGATTTCCCCAAGCTGTTATAAATTTCCGGTGCGGTGAAACCCAGGAGAGCCCCCTGCGGAGGTAAACACAGGAATGTGGGTGAGCACCAGCAGGGGGCGCTACCGGGGGGGGTGTTTTGTGGGGAAGATGCTACTGACCTGGAAACGTTAAGGATGAGGGGCAAGAACGGAAAGTAAACAAGAGATTGCTGACCTGTTTCTCTTCTATTTCCTCCGAATTCTTGCTCCTCCCCTTTCTTTGTTCCTTCAACCTTCCCTGGGGGATGAGTAAGTCTGGGGGCTGGCTCTGCATTTCCCTCCGGCCACAGGCCCAGCCATCCCAAGGGAGGCAGTCAGTGAGACTGCCAGGCAGAAGAATACAGCTCCCCCACTTTCCCCAAGAGAAAGAGCAAGCCCAGATTCACTCTTAGATGCTGGGATGTGCCCTGCTGTGAACACATGCCCTGGCCTGCAGACAGAAGAATCACACCCCAGTCCTACCGCTCACCCCACCCACGTCTCTTGTTTGGGTCCTAGGTTTGCTGTGATCTGCCATGAAGAAAGCAGCATGCTGTTGAGAGATAAAGTTTGCCAACCTGCGGGGGGGGGGGCAAGGAAAGTGTGAAGAGAGCACCATGATTTAAAAGAAGATCATGAAGATTTAAAAAAAAAAAAGAAATAACGTATCTATACACACAGATATATTGTGTATATGGGTGTATATTTGTATGTAAATATGTATGTGTTTATAGTATATGTAGGTGCATATAGACATGCATAGATATACCTTTATATACTTACAGTGTGTGTGTAAAGAATATCCGAGACACATTCCAAAATAACAAGGATGTGAACAAAATCCCATAAGCTGGCAGGCTCCATTGAGGCCTGACCTCACTCAAGATTTCCTTCCAAAGACTTTCCAGAGACTTTTGAGTCTTCAAAGTGCAGGATTGGGATTTAAACTTTGCCGTGAGAATAAAGTCCTGCTATGTTAGGAAAATCCTAGCCCCAACCCTGACTCATGACAGCCAGCAGCACCTCAGACCACTTCTTGCCATCCGGCCCCCTCCTGAAACCTCAGCCACCGCCCCTCAGCCCACATGTCTGGATTACAGCAGTATTTCGGCCACTGATGATGATGGGACAGTTCAGGCCACTGGGTTTGCCCAACACTCACGGGACTCTGGTCAGAAGATAGGACTATCAGAGCAGTCGTTCAAGGATGTTCCAGAAGCACGTTTCATCTCAGGAGGCATATTTAGGAGAACATGTCACTCCTAACAGAGTTCCCCAGCTAAGAAGAAGTGAGAGTCCACCCAAGTTCAAGAACACATTCCACCAGATCCAACCGACAGAGCCAAAGGCCAAGCAGGGAGGTCCAACATCTGTGGCCTGGACAGTACATGCATCCGCCCAGTCTGGCTTCCCCAGCCTGTCCCCTCCATCCCCAGCCCTTCCCCCTTACACGATCACAGGAGCAGCCATTTTATATCCCATGCGATTGGTCAAAAGCAGGTGCCGTGGTCTAGGCTGGGCCAATCACAATACGTTCCTAAGAAATGCGAGGCTGACCGCCAAAAGAGAGCCAGGCTTTCTGGCAGCTGAGGTTGTATGGTAGGAGCCTGTGGGGTGGGGTGGGCTCCATGTGGTCCACCATATGGCAAAGTCCATGAGAGGAGAGGGGGACTGGTGGGGGCAAGACAGAAAACTGTAGGGAAGAGATATCTCAATGATGTCTCAGTTCCTGGTCCCTGGTGGCCCTGAGCCCCACCTGTGTCCCTGCCCCTCGTGCCACTTGCGACTCTACTGTTCTTCGGATGCCGTATTATTCCATATTATTCATATTATTCCTTAGTATTCTTCCAGGAAATTCCCTCTTTTTGCTAAGCTCATTGGGCTTTAGTTACTCGAATTGCAGTAGTCCTAACGACTATAATTGCACAGGTGCTAAGTTGACTTTCAAAGAGCTTTACCAGGCTTCTACTTAAATGTATGGGGTGATGTATAAATTGTGGGCACATGGGTCCTGAACACAGAAGGTTAATCCTCTAAAATACGGATCAGGGTGAGGCGTGAATCCCAAAGATAAAACTCAAGCACACATCCAACGTCAAAAGATGATTTCACACAGAGTCAGAGTTAGAGGTAAACTTTTAAGGCCACCTCATCCGTTCCCAGCTGATACCTTTCAACTTCCCTAAGGACTTCAACCCATTTTCAGAGTATTATCAAAAAGATCTTTCTAGAAATTGAGTCAGTGATAAACAACCTTCCAAATAATAAAACTCCAGGCCCAGACGGTTTTCCTGGGGAATTCTACCAAACATTCAAAGAAGAAATAATACCTATTCTCCTAAAGCTATTTCAAAAAATAGAAACAGAAGGAAAGCTACCAAACTCATTCTATGAGGCTAATATTACCTTGATCCCCAAACCAGGCAAAGACCCCCTCAAAAAGGAGAATTACAGACCGATTTCTCTAATGAATATGGATGCCAAAATCCTCAACAAGATCCTTGCTAATAGAATCCAACAGTACATTAAAAGGATTATCCATCATGACCAAGTGGGATTCATACCTGGGATGCAAGCATGGTTCAACACTCGCAAATCAATCAATGTGATACATCATATCAACAAGAAAAGACTCAAGAACCATATGATCCTCTCAATTGATGCAGAAAAAGCATTTGACAAAATACAGCATCCTTTCCTGATTAAAACCCTTCAGAGTGTAGGAATAGAGGGTACATTTCTCAATCTCATAAAAGCCATCTATGAAAAGCCTACTGCAAGCATTATTCTCAATGGGGAAAAGCTGGAAGCCTTTCCCTTAAGATCAGGAACACGACAAGGATGCCCACTCTCGCCACTATTATTCAACATAGTACTAGAAGTCCTTGCAACAGCAATCAGAAGACAAAAAGGGATCAAAGGTATCCAAATCGGCAAAGAAGAAGTCAAACTGTCTCTCTTTGCAGATGACATGATACTCTATATGGAAAACCCAAAGGAATCCACTCCCAAACTATTAGAAGTTATAGAACAATTCAGTAAGGTGGCAGGATACAAAATCAATGCCCAGAAATCAGTTGCATTTCTATACACGAATAACGAGACTGAAGAAAGAGAAATTAGGGAATCCATCCCATTTACAATAACACCAAAAACCATACGTTACCTTGGAATTAACTTAACCAGAGACGTAAAGGACCTATATCCTAGAAACTATAGATCACTTTTGAAAGATATTGAGGAAGACATAAAAAGATGGAAAAATATTCCATGCTCATGGATTGGAAGAATTAACATAGTTAAAATGTCCATACTACCCAGAGCAATCTACACTTTCAATGCTATCCCGATCAAAATACCGAGGACATTTTTCAAAGAACTGGAACAAATAGTCCTTAAATTTGTATGGAA
>NC_048230.1:33621232-33722900 GCF_002007445.2 Ailuropoda melanoleuca | reverse complement strand
GGGATAGACTGGTGATGGGTAGTAAGGAGGGCACGTATTGCATGGTGCACTGGGTGTTATACGCAACTAATGAAGCATCAAACTTTACATCGGAATCTGGGGATGTACTGTATGGTGATTAACATAATATAATAAAATAAAATTAAAAAAAAAAAGATCTTTCTAGGTTGAACCAAAATCTGCTTTCTTATGACTTCCAACCACTGGTCTTAATTATATACCCTGGAGCTCTACAAAATAGATCAAAGTCTTCTTCCAAATGATAGCACTTGAAATATTTAACATCAAAATACTGTTATTATTCTTCTTATTTATTGAGCAATTACTGCTTGCTAGCGCATGCTCATTGCTTTTAATTCTCATTGCACGCTGAGAAGGTGATAGACTCATTTTACAAATAAGGATCCTGAGACCAAGACCGTGTGGGATGGAGCTGAGAGTGAAGAGTGAAGGGAGACAGGTCATGAACTAGGAGCTGGATCCTCATTTGTCAGTACCTTCCAGCAAGAAATTCCTAGGAACCAAGATTCTGAACCTGGCCTTCCACATTATCCTGAAGTTCTGTATGTCACGATGGGAGGATGGGACACACTTCACCGTGTGTTGGCTTGATTTATTACTTCGAATGTCTCACCACATAGGCCTGTGGTAGGTGGGCCTCCATATGTGCTCCTGCTCTGAGCTGGGCAAACGTTAGGGGCCAGCCTGGTGGGAATTCCAGGAGACACCCTGTCTTGGTGAATAGCAACTAAACATTCTCTTCTATCTCAACCCCTTACTGTTTACCCTTCAGAGTTCTATTGCCTCAGGGTTCCTACAAGGGCAGGGGAGGTGGGACTTTGCCTTTTATGCACATTTCTTTCCCACTCCCACCAACTTCTGCCCCTCCACTCTTGGATGCCCTAAGCCAGTGTGGTTGAACTCCCAGGTCAACATGTGGGGAGCACATCAGTTTTCTACCACTCTATAATAAAGCACCCCAAAACATACTGGCATAAAACAACCACTATATTATCCTGACAGTTTATATGGGCAGCCATTTGGGCACCGTCAGGATAGATCACTCTATTCCAGAATGTCTGATACCTCAGAGAAGAAGCCTTGATGGGGTGGTGCAACCATCAGGGGCTGGAATCATCAGGAAGTACTGTCACTCACACATCTGATGGTTGATATCAGCTGTCAGCGGGAACCTCAGCTGGCTGTCAGCCTACCCATGGTCTCTCTATGCAGTCTTTCCACATGGCTAGTTTGGGCTTTCTCATGGCATGGTGGCTGGATTTCAAGAGCCCAAAGACAGCAAGGTGGAAATGCATGCATTCTTGTGCTCTGACTTCCAAAGTCACGTGGCACTACCTCTGCCATACTTGGATGAGGCAGTCACAAAGGTCCTCCCAGGTTTAAAGGAGAGTCTGTGGACCCCACCACGCAATGGGGGGATTGTCATAGTATGTAACGAACACGTGAGGGGCACCTGAGTGGTACAGCCGGTTGAGCATCTGACTCTTGGTTCTGCTCAAGTCATGATTTCAGGGTCCTGGGATCAAGACCCATGGCTGGCTCTATACTCAGCAGAAAGTCTCTTGGGATGCGCTCTCCCTCTTCCTCTGTCCTTTCTGCTCATGCTCTCTCTCTCTCTCTTTCTCTCTCTCAAATAAATAAATAAATCTTTAAAAAGAAAAAAGAAAGAACATGTGGGATGGGAGATATTGCTGTGGCCATTTTTGGAAAGATCAATTAGCCACAGGGAGGAAAGGAAGGGGGAACAAAAGTCCTCTGTATTGGATACTCTGTACCAAGAGCCATTGGCCTTACCAGGTGGGGGTCCCTATTCTGATTCTGCAGATAAGAAGG
This sequence comes from Ailuropoda melanoleuca, assembly GCF_002007445.2. Lineage (NCBI taxonomy): Eukaryota > Metazoa > Chordata > Mammalia > Carnivora > Ursidae > Ailuropoda > Ailuropoda melanoleuca. The sequence continues at coordinate 33,721,046 of NC_048230.1, read as the reverse complement.
CTAACACCCAGATAGGTTCAGGTACTTGTGCAAGGCCACATAGAAAGCGATGGTGTATACCAGGGGCTCTCAAACTTCAGCGAGTTCATTGTTGGACATCAACCACGGACATTTCAATTCAGTAAACCTGGGAAGGGACCCAAGAATTCACATCTCTAACAAGCTCCTTGATGGTGCTGCTGCTGCTGGTCTAGTGAGTGTCCTCTGAGAGCTACCGGCACACAGTTTTTTACTCCACCCCTGTGTAAACCCCATCGTACAGCAGGTTGTGGAGGGCAATGCTATGCCTCACCCAGGGCCAGAGAAACAGGGTAAGGAACGGTAAGCATCATGTCTTTAATTCTAAGAGAAAACTTCAAGTTTGCATCAAGGTAAGATTTTCTTTCTCCCTCACCAACTTCTTTCTCCCTCTCTCCTCTCACTCCTGGAAGTCTTTAGTAGAGCAGTATGAATGGACAGAGTTTCTCAGCAAAACAACATTCTCAGGGAGTGCTAGGAGAGGCCACCAATACTAACACAAGAAAGCTGTATCTAATTTGGAGATGCTTCACTCTGAAAATCCAAAGACATCCTCCTATATTGATACTGAAGGCTGGAAGTAAGAGGTGTGTCTGGAACCCAAAGGGCCTGACCCAGAGCCTCCCTCATGGAGTGGGACTTTATGAGGAGGCCAGAGATGTCCAAAGAGAGCAGAGGAACCTGGCAGGAGGAGAAGATGTGGTAGTGAGTAGTCTTAAGGGCTTCTTACCCTATATTTCTAGTTCTTGTACATCTAAGAATGCATTTTCCAGCCTGCCTGTGGTTGGGTGGGACCAGGTAGGTAGTTCTGGCCAATAAACCCAAGAAGAAGTGGAGTTGCTTCCATGCTGGAGCATTTAATTGCTACCGAGAGAGCTTTCAGAACTCTCTCTTCCCTCTGCTACCATGGCTGGTAATGTTCGTGACAGTGGCCGTTCTATCAGGCTAGCAGCAGAGATGGACCCATGATGCTGACCCACAATGGACGTGTGCAGTGAGTGAGCCAGAGACATTTGCTGAGATTTGAAGGGTTTTTGTTACTGCAGCAAGAACTAGCCTCTCCTAACTGATACAGGAGAAAAGACAGAGAAGGAACATCCAAGCATCTCTCCAGGGAGCATTACTATAGGCCCAAATGAGACCGATTGGAAGAAATAAATATTTTTACCATCCTCTGGCTGTTGTAAAATTTGGACCTTATGGTAGATTCTTCTGTGTCTCTTCCAGATTTTGCAAGGTAATCAAAGGGAATTGGGGCTATGTGGTCTCTGTCATTCCCCCCCGCCTGCCAAAACACAACTTTGATTTAATCTGTTCCAGCAAGAGCTGTTCCATCTCACACAGATCTTGTCTGAAGGGTAACTTGGATACTGGCCTACAGCCAGACTCAAGACTCAGATTCTGAGCCTCCCTCCCCTCACTTACCCTGGGCTCTAGGTCTGCTCGGCAGCATCATCTGTCTTCTACAGGTTGGCAAAGATGCCAAGGCTTTGTCCCCCTCCACCTGCTCCCCCAGTATCCTTTGGAAGATGCCCGGGGCTGCCAGCCAGCTTGCGCGTCATTCCTCAAAGTGTGCCCTGCCCGGCAGGATGAAGGGAAAGCTTTGTGCTGCTAGGTTCCCACCTCCCGGCACCCCACCAATGATCAAGGGGCCGGGTGCAGACCATCATCTCGCCTGATGGAAACAGAGGGCCTGAGTCCAGGCAGAAGCAGCTGAGACCCAAGCCTTGGGGGTGGGGGGCTGGTGCTAGCCTAAGCCCCTCCCCCACCGCCATCTGTTTCTCAAGGTTTTTCCTGCTATCTGATTTTTAAAAATAAGTTCAAGAGAAAAAACAAAGCAAATTAGTGAAAAACAACATGAGAGGCTGAAAAGATTTATATTTAGAATCTGATTTTTAAAAATATATTTTCACCATCTTCTGCTCTATGGTCCTATGTTTTTCATCAAACTTTGAAAAAGAAAACCAAAACAATTTTGGCATGCCCTTCGTGCATTTGGGGTCACTCTAGGAGTCTCCGTTTTGTCCCTCCATGCCTTCCTAACTTCACCCCAAAACCCACCCCAGGCTCCATACAGAACTGAAACTTCCTATATGGACGGTAGGCTTTTTCTTTTCTTTTTTCTTTTCTTTTCTTTTCTTTTCTTTTCTTTTCTTTTCTTTTCTTTTCTTTTCTTTTCTCTTTTCTTTTCTTTTCTTTTCTTTTCTTTTCTTTTCTTTTCTTTTTTGGAGCCACCCACTATCTTTGCNTTCTTTTCTTTTCTTTTCTTTTCTTTTCTTTTCTTTTTTTCTTTTCTCTTTTCTTTTCTTTTCTTTTTTGGAGCCACCCACTATCTTTGCGCATACTCCCTATATTTGGGTTATTTCCCCCTTCACGGCCTGCATTTCCCCAAGATAGGAGACCAACAACTGCTTTTCCATCCTTCCATGCGACAAGGTCATGGTCATGTGACTTGGGCTCAGCCAATCAGAAACACCTTCGTGGGATATGGATTCAGGAATCAAACGGAGACACCAAACTGCCAGGGGCAGAGGCTGTATGCAGAGGGGTCCTGGGCTCTGCCTGGCATTGTCCTAGGAGTGACCAGATTGATGGACTAATTCCCTCAGTCAAAAAAAAAAAAAGATTAATTGAGCACCTGCTATATTTCAGGCAGGCCGTGAAAGAACCCTGCCCTCGTGGGGTTTACAGCACATTCGAGGAGATCGACTTTAACCAGGAATCACACAAACTAATGTCATGTTGCAGTTGCAACAAGTGCTCCAAAGAAGAAAACAACAGAGTAAACAGGTGCTTTAAGCTTGGGATCGCTGATCCCATGGGGAGGCAACAAAGGCTTACTGAGGAAGTGACCCTTGCAGAAACAATGCTACATGGTCCTAAGAAGGTTACATTTCCCAGCCTTTCTTGCATCGAGGTGGACCCACGTGACTAGGTCTTGGCCAATGGAATAAAGGCAGAAATGAGGTAAGCCAAATATTTATGCAATCTCCTATATTTTCACTTTTCCATCTCCAAGATGGCAGAGGCAGACGATGGATCCCCTAGTGGCTGCTTCGAGGAGTCACCTGGAGAGCTGAGAGACCGGACTTTAGTGGTAGCAGGCAGGGGTGCCTGGGTGGCTCAGTTGGTTAAGCGGCTGCCTTCAGCTCAGCTCATGATCCCAGGGTGCCAGGATCAAGCCCCACATCGGGCTCCCTGCCCAGCTCCAGCTCCCTCTGCCCCTCCATCGGTACTCTCACTTTCTCAAATAAACAAGTTAAAAATAATAATAATGGTAGTAGGAAACAGACCTTTGTTTCTTAGGCCATCGAGTTTCCAAAGGCTATTTGTTACTACAATTTAGCCTGTCCTACTCTAAGTAATACACAGTTGGGCAGAGAGGTAAAGAATGAATTGGGGTTAAATATATAAAGAGAAAGGAGATGAAAACATTCTAGCCAGATAGAACAGCCTTAGGCAAAGGCTTTTGGTGGGAGGGAGACAGCAAGAAGGAGGAACTGGGAAAGGCCAACGAGGGTGGGTGGAGGGAGAGACAGTGGGGTTCCAGATAAGGCCCTGGAGGTTGGCAGAGGGATGAGCCATCGGCCAAGTGAAAGAGTTATGTCTGCAAGAGTCGTGCGTGCTTACATTCCCACTGCCCAGATCCTCTGGCTGGGGTCCTGTCCGTTTGTTTTCAAGCCAGAGACCCTGGAGTTCTTCACTGTTAGCCTTCCTCACTCCCAGATGCTGATGGCCTTGAGCAGAAGCTGTACTTTTCCATTCTACAGTAAGCTGCCCACATCAAAGCCCAAAAAGCCACAGGCATTTGGGGAGTCGTGGGTCAGATATTTAATTATTCTAATCTAGAAGTCTCTTCTCCCCACACTGCCAAGAACACAAAGTTCCTTTTTGAAAAAATAGGGGAGTTCATTGGAAGGCTTGAATCTCATCCTTGATCACAAAGCTCTCAGACTCACCTCAAGACCTCCAAAGCTGGAGAACACACAGAAACCTCTCCTCACCCACGGGAATGGACCATGCAGGGGGCCTCCCACATTTGCAGGCAAAGGATGCAGACGGTGGTGTTCATGGTTTTATTTATTTTTAAGAAAAGCCACCTTTAAAATAGAGAGATGAGAGCGGACGTATATTTCGAAACAACAACTTTTGTTGATCTGATTAGATCAACAAAAAATAAAAATATTGCCTCATCTACAAAGCTTAGGATTTTTTTTCCCTTTTGCTCTTTTTTTTTATCTTTGAGAAAGATAATGAAAGAGGAAGCTTGAAGCCCCATTTCTATTGATGTTCGAACACACAACTGCTGGATTTAAGAACCAGAGGAGATCAAAGGGAATGGGTCCCATTTCGATAAAATTATAGCAGCTCTGGCAGAGGGTGTGGGGCTCATTTAGGAACTCGGGCGGCAAGGAGTTATAAACCCACCTTCATGTGAGCCAAGGACAGACGGAAAAATGCCTGGGATTCCAGGGGACTAGTCAGGAGTGTGGCTAATAACATCATAGCCGCTGCCCACACCTTCGGCTGATGCTGATGCCTTTCCCCCAGCAGCACCTTCAAGCTCCCAACACCCATCCCGCCGAAGGAGACATGGAGGGTGCTGACTCTAGCCTAGTTCCAAAGGAGGCTTGTCCCGTTCCGAAAATGTAACTGGCCTCAGGTCGTTAACAACTGTTCTTACTGGATCTGGGGTGAGAGACCGAGAGAAACAAAGAGTTGGAAATACAGTGGCAGGTGAGGAACCCAAAACATTTCATATCAGCCTTGACTAAATTGCTTAGATTTATTTTCCCTGCACCCACCAGTCCAGGTAGGAGCTCCTTACCCGACCCCTGATTATCCAGTGATGAGGTTGTTGGACAGGTGTGGCAAAGCAGGTGGAAGTTTGGGGAAAAAACCCACCTGGGTGGTCCTCCTCAACACAGTCAATGGCCACATTTGCTGCCTGGTGCTGATGTTAAGAACTGATGATCTGGGGGTGCCTGGGTGGCTCAGTCGTTAAGTGTCTGCCTTTGGCTCAGGGCGTGATCCCGGGGTCCTGGGATCGAGCCCCGCATCGGGCTCCTCCTCTGGGAGCCTGCTTCTTCCTCTCCCAACACCCCCTGCTTGTGTCCCCTCTCTCGCTGGCTGTCTCTGTCTCTGTCAAATAAATAAATAAAATCTTTAAAAAAAAAAAAAAGAACTGATGATCTGGTTATTGTAATAGTCCCGCCCGGTGACAGATGGTAGCTACGCTTGCGGTGAGCGAGTTGTCTGGTCGTTATGTTGCACATCTGAAACTAATGTAACATTGTATATCAACTGTATTTCATTTTTAAAAAAATTAAGGAAGCCTGGTGGGCTCAGTCAGCTAAGTGTCTGTCTTCGGCCCAGGTCATGATCCCAGGGTCCTGGGATTGAGTCCAGCATCCGGCTCCTTGCTCAGTGGGGAGCCTGTTTCTCCCCCTGCCTGCCGCTCCCCCTGCTTGTGCTCTCTCTCTCTCTCTCTGATAAATAAATAAAATTTTAAAAAAATATAAATAAAGAATTGAAGGAAATCATAGGGAAAGAACTAAACAATAGTATGAAAATTACGTCTCTCCAAGTAGAAACAAAAAAGCACCCCTGCTTGTTTGTATTAAATAGTAACATGGACATTTCAGGGTGCTGTCCTAATCCTTCACTCCTAAATCCCTGCCAATTTAAAGAGCAGGAAGTTAAAAAGCCTTGATAAGCATTTTCATCCTAATAAGTGATTGCAAATGAAAATAAACACTCATAGATACAACTTTTGACAATCAGTTGAAGTGGGATTCCACGCATACCAAATGATTTTAGTCTTGGCTTAATTCAAATGTAACCAGGAAGGTGAACTAATTTCGAAAAGACTATAGAATTATATTTTAAAACCTACTTTATCCCTGTTTCTCCAGTGCCCCTTTAATGGAAGTAACAATAATATTATTAATAGCTAGAACTTGCTTAGAGACTAGTAAGTCAGGCACCGTATTACAAACTTTCTATACAATGTGCCATTTAAGTCCTTCCAACCTTGGGAAAAAAATAGCCATCTCACCCTTGGTTGGGTGAGACCTAGGTTGGTCTACCCACAGCTGAATGCAACAGTGATGAAAGCAGCATTTCTAAGGTAACAGGAAGTAATCGCCCAAATTTTAAACAAACAAACAAAAAAAACAACACAACTGTTATTCTTCCAGTGAGTACTTGTTTTTTGCGTCTTGGAAAAGCATTCCTAGAAAAACATTTTGTTATTTAGTGCACTCTATTAAAAACAGTAACATAGTTACCCTACATCGTGTTCTCCCTCAGTGATAGGCACTGACTGAGCTGAACATTTTACACACACCAGCTCCTCNATTTAGTGCACTCTATTAAAAACAGTAACATAGTTACCCTACATCGTGTTCTCCCTCAGTGATAGGCACTGAGCTGAACATTTTACACACACCAGCTCCTACAAACCTCACAAACAGCCCCATGAGGGACATACTTCTGTCCCATCTTTCAAACGAGGAAACTGAGAATCAGAGATATGAAATAATTTGTGGAGTACACGCAGCATCTAAGTGGTAGAGCTGGGATTGGAACCCACAACGTTCCAGGTCGCATTCCGTGTTCGACGCTGTGTTTCCTCTTTACTAGGACCACAGCTATGACTCCCATGGTGACTCACTTCTACCCCAGTCTGGTCCTCCTCCAGCCCCAGTCTTCTTCACAGCACCAGCATCCAAGCATCCCACCCAGAGACCCAAGAGTTTTTCTTATCTCCTTGGCATGTTGTCCTACACACCTTTAATCTGTCACCAAACCCTGGCTTCTCATTCCATTACCTCTGCAATGAGCGTCCCCCTCTCCACTCCCTCCCCAGTACTTACATTTGGATCTTGTAATAACAGGCTACAAGAATGTAAAGACACAGCATTTGTCAATGAAAACCACTTGAAGCATAGCCAGAGGACGGCCACAAGCTGAAAATCCCCCATTACGGGCAGGAGGAAGAAAAAAAAAAACACCTAATAACTCTATTTTGAAAATGTTAAATCCCGCCCCCGCCCCCATGGCAACAGGCTCCTACATCTCTCTGGCAATGAAAATTGATACACCTGTTTTGGAAAATAATTTGGTTGTGGATATCAAGAACGATGAAAATATTTGTCTTCTTTGTTCCAGGAATCCTCACTCCCAGAAATTTACTTTTGGGAAATAATTCAAAATAAGAAGAAGGAGGAGGAGGGGGAGGAGGAGGGGGAAGGGGAGGGGGAAGGGGAGGGGGAAGGGGAGACAAAGAAGGAGAAGGAGAAGAAGGAGAAAAGAGCTGGTTGTATACAGATGTTTATGACCTCTTTGTAAAAACAAGAATCTAAAGGCAAAAGAAATGCCGGATGATTGTGGAAGAGTGAAGTAAGTTTCGGTGTCATTAACTCAGTGTATATTAAGAGAGGCAAAAATAATAAATATGGTCACTAGGTAGAACCTTGGAAAAATATACAGGAAATAATGAAATATTTATGCTCCGCAATTATGACTATGTAAAAACATATATTTTTATAGATAAAAAGTGGAGAAATGTAAATATTGCATACGATTGATTTGTGGGTTTATGGACATGGCTTCTTTGATGTCTTGAAGGTTGGATGAAAATATATTTGAGCCCTTTCGATGCATCCTAATGAAGGCATTGCCTGTGGCTGTGAGTGGGTGACCCCAACTCCAGACCTGTGGAGGGAGGGGCTTCCTGCTGATTTGCAGGATGGCACATAAGGGAGTCTCCTGGCTCCCTAGTCAGGGACGTGACCACCCTAAGTCAGCGACGGCTGGCAGAACCCTCAGAGGCCTCCCCATCCTGGAGACAGAATCAATTCCTTGTCCCTTTTTTGCAGGCAGCCCGAGGTCCTGGTCACTGAGAGCTAAGGCTAGAGTTTGTCCAAGGTCCAAACAGCAAGTCCAGGCTCGCAGCCAAGGAGAGGAACACAGGTCAGGATCCTGGTGAGGGCAGGCAAAGAATTCAAGAGATTTCTCCCAACGATGGGTTTCAGACCTCGGAGAGCATTGAGCCTGCCCTCACTGGCCTGCTTTGTGCCTGATCAAGGTGCAACTCCAATCTTGGGGTCCAGCCAGTCTAACCCTCAGCTGAGCCCACTCAGCTACCCACATGGCATGGCTCCTTCCTTCTCTTTTGCACGCTCCCTTCCTTTCATTCTGCTCTTTTCCCCTGCCGTGGCCCCAAGCCTGTCATTGCCACCCAAGGGCACAGTTTGAACCCTCAGGGGGACCCAACAACTCACCCATGGTTGACTCACTAGGATGGGCCCCTGCAGATGGGGTGTTGGAGTTGTCGGTCTTGTCCCTACTGACCAATTCCAGGTGTGGGCGAGCCTCCCCACGGGGCCGTCCTGTGAGTAAACACCACGTCTTTGCAAACAGGTGCCCAACAATGCCTTGCATCTGGCTGCACACAGAAGGGACGGAGAACCGGGGCTTTGATCAAAACACAGCACACGGGGAGCCAGCAGGAGCTCCGCTGCCCTCTCTACCATCTTGGACTTCTCTCCCAAGCAGCTGCCTTCGGATTTTTAAACAGCATTGTTCAGGGAACAGGGGGTTTTGCCAAGGCTGGCACTGGACTCAAAGGAGTTTGAAACTGGGTGGCTCAGAATCACAATGACGGCTCCTTTGCCTTTCCTCTCTTGGCAGGTGTCCTTGCGTCCACGAGAAGACGGACAAATCCCACCTACAGAGAAACTCACCGAGGAGAGGCCAGTTAATTAGCAAGAAGATATTCTTAGACACAACAGTTCCTTAAGAAATGCACTCATGACTTTCAAGCCCAAAGGTAAATCTAATTAGGCTAATCCAGGATAGACTAGTAAGACTCTGCTCGAGAAGAACAGAAATATTCTGTGTTTTTGCCCATCACTTGGACGTCAATAGACTCACCCAAGTTCCCCAGGGCTTTAGATACCGAGAAGCAGTTTTAAACATGGTGCTTGCACTCTTCAATTTCGCAGTAATCTGTTGTTATTGCCATCGTGGCTGCTGATTGCAAGCAGGGTGGCTCAACCCGGGCCCTGACATTTGCAGTAGCTCATTCTCCATGGCGGGGACCGTCCTGTGCATCATAGGGTGGCAAGAAGCCTCCCTGGCCTCAACCCACTCGCTAGAAGACAGCAGCAGCCCCACCTCAGCTGCAATAACCAGACACTGCCCAACGTCCACTGGGGGGCCAACCGCCTGCCCGCTGCCTGGGAACCGCCGATTTAGGGAGGACAGATGGAGCAGGGGGGCGTTTGCTCATTGGAAGTAAAATTCAAGCCAGCTCCTGCATAAATGTTCACTTCGTCATAAAGGGGCATCTCTGTGGACAAGACAGTGCTGTGCTTTCTGTTGGAACTTGAATAGAAAGATACAGTTTCTGGTGCTAAGCTATCTAGAAAGGAGAATATGCTAGAACAGATGGGCTGGTACTGTCGGTCACATGGCACATTTGCAACGTCCCTGCACACAGAACGGCCCTTGAGTGGACAGTGCAGGTGTTCTCACAAACTTACACAGCAGATAAAGTAAGGGGAATTTTTCTTTTAAGAAAAAGAAAAAATCGGGATGCCTGGGGGGCTCAGTGGGTTGAGCATCTGCCTTTGGCTCAGGTCGTGATCCCAGGGTCTTGGGATCAAGTCCTGCATTGGGTTCCTTGCTCAGCACGGAGCCTGCTTCTCCCTCTCCCTCTGCCTCTCTCCCCTGCTCATTCTCTCTCTCTCTCTCTGGAAAATAAATAAATTTTAAAAAAAAGAAAAAAAATCATCTTGTGGTGTCTTATAATGATTCCCCTTAGAACATTTCCAGTTGTGTTTGGTGTTATTAGCTTGACAGGCTGTCTGGGCTGCGGAGAAGCTTACGAGCTTAGTCACAAATGAGGGATGCCTGGGTGGCTGCATTGGTTAAGTGTCCGCCTTCGGCTCAGGTCATGATCCCAGGGTCTTAGGATGGAGCCCTGCGTCGGACTCCCTGCTCGGCAGGGAGCCTGCTTCTCCCTCTGCTTGCTGCTTCCCCTGCTTGTGCGCTCTCTCTCTGTGTCAAATAAATAAATAAAATCTTTAAAAAAGAGAGAGAGAGATTAGTCACAAATGAAGACAGCATTTCTGAAATTCTTATGTGTGTCAATTTTGTGTAAAGTGATGGCTGTTTTCATTGCCGGACCTGTGGCTTTATCAGCTATACCTATTAACAAAAGCGCGGTTCACACACACGCACACACAAAAGATCTGAATTCCTCTCCCCCAGAGAATCTGGAGTATGGACTGCAAGCTTGTATTTATCATTCCTGCAGGTGATATCCTGTGTATTTAACAAATATATATAATGATCACTGTGGACCAGGTGCTGCCCTAAGTGGTTCATAAATATTAATTCATCCTGTACTCCTAACAATTCTATGAAGCAAATACTATCCTGGTCCCCATTTCGTAAGTGGGAACACAGATGCACAGAGAAGTTCAGCCATGTGCGCAAGGACAGACAGCTGGTAGGGGCGGAGCCACAGTGTCACGTTACTTTGGGGAATTTTTAAGAAGCAGATGCAAAGCTGGAATTGGGCGTCTTGTCCCATTTCTGTCACTTTCGATTTGCCCTTACGTAGATGGCGTAGCTTTGCCGGGCCCAGTTTCCCCAGCTATAAAGGGCTGGAGTGAGAGAGCATTTCCCGAATTGTGGTATCATTACTGGTGGAATAAGAGATTATCTGCGGGTAATATAGGGATAGAGATTGTTTTCATAGTTATGTATTTTCATGGACATTAAATATACATATATTCTCTTTCCTTTTCTTTTCATCTCCACATATATGCACAAAATGTCCCAAACCTGTGATCACAAGGATCTTGGTGCTCGGGATGAGACCACAGTGGGTGGTAACATCGTAGTTTGGAACCCAGGTTCAGGAAACAGAAGCAGAAAGCTGACAAGGTAGGCGCTTGAGAGCAACAGGTCCCCACCCTGCCAACGTCAACATGGTTGGGTGAGGATGACTCCATTCGCCCACACGTAGGTCAATTTCTGACCCTGGCCTGGCCATGCTGATTGCCCTGGAGATGAGCGAGTGGTCCAAGAACGCTAGTGAGGCCTCCTGGGGCTTTTGCTGGCACAACGGGGTACATCAGGCATAGCCTGGAGCATCTTGTCACCACTTAGAAGTGATAGAGAAAGGCCAGAGACACCAGGGCCGGGAGAGGAAGACAGAGGGCCCCCAGGGCACCATCTGAGCCTCAGAGCCAGCTGGGTAGATGCCAGACCTACCCTTGGACCTTTTCTTTATGTAAGACACACATCTTTTTCTAGTTTGACTTGGGTTTCTGTTCCTTGCAGAGTCTCGATGATGACAGGTAGGAAGGTGGTTTGGGAACTTGGGGACCAGCCGCTGTTTCCTAGTACCAGTGGCTACTGCATCATCGAAAAAGCCATAGCAAATTTGGTGGGGAGTCACATCCACTCCTCTGCTGGAAATGACAGCTGTGGGCCTCCCTAGGTGTCAGGTAGCATGCGGGAGAGAAGAGAAGCAAACTTCAGGATTGACCTCCCCGAGCCTCAGTTCCCCATCTGTCAAATGGGAATCATACCATCTCCTGGGTAGGGTCATTCCAGGGCTAAACAGCACGCCATAGGCAACCTGTCTAATGAAGTGTCCTGACCCAGCACGTGGTTGTGATCACCAAATTGTGCCAACGTTTTATAGAAATGATTGTGCTGAATGTGATCCTCACAGCAATCCCACACTTTAAAACCATCAACACCTATTTCACTCCAGACACCGGGAGGCGGAGAGTTGAGGTGACTTTCCACTGTCCTTCAAGCCAGGTCCGACTCACCCAACCCAAGTCCCACGTGCCTTGAAGTGACATTCCAAGGTCCCGAGCATGATCCAAAGGAACCAATCATCAGAGGCAAAGGGGCGTGAAGACCACCGGCGGTGGCGAGAAGAACTTAGACTAGATAGCAAAGCAAATTCCCCTAAGAGCTCTTCTTGCATCCTGCCCACCTTGGAAAGTTCCTTGGAAAATCCTGGGGCTAAGGCTTGGAGGAAAATCAGCCTCATGGAACAAAGGTATAGAATAATCCAGCAAAGCACCCAGTCCCGATGCATCAAGAGGAGATGACATTAATACACGACCACGGATCCCAGATGTTGTTATGGTTGGATTACATGGACTTGGAAAGTTCCGGCTTGAGATGCCTGAATGATAACAATAGAAAACAGATCAAAAGCCCAGAGAAAGAAATGAGGAGAAATAAAAAACAGAAGGAACTGCAGGGGAAGATGAAAGCGGAGAATTTCAATTTGACACCAAAGCGGAGCCAGTGTTTAAGGTTTGGCTGGCAGTTGACCCATATCCAGAAGAGATTTTTGCAGTGTTATTGGAGGTATGAAATTACAATCTTTGAGTGGTTTTCTAGACTTCTGGGACCCCAGGGTCAAAAGAGTTCCCCGACGGCCTCCTAAGCTCACCCCCGTCTTTAAATAATCTCGGAGGCGATCAGTGTTTGAATCCACACAGACCCTGTCAGGACGAGCTCCTCCGTAAAGACCGGGGGGTCCAGCAAGGTAGAAGACGGATAGAAGACACAGTCCCTCTGGCCAGGCTCGTAAGTCTCCTCGCACCATGGATCAGAACACTCTCAGCCTCTCAGTTCAGATAACAGAGAACCCAATTCACACGGACTTTAGCCAAAGAGGAAATGTATCGACTCCGATAACTGAAAAGTTGGAAGATGCCCCAGCTTTAGTGGGGTTTGATGCAGGAGTTTCAAAGATATGACCAGGAGTCAGTCTCTCTGTGCCACTCCATATTTGCTTTATCCTCAAACTTCATGTAGAGACACGATGGCAAATTTCAAGTGTGTATTCTCCCAGGTTTGAGCCCAACAAACCTCTTTCCCAGAAAGTCCCAGCAAAAGACTCATCAAGCCCCACTGACCCTAATCAGGCCGTAAGCCCCTCCCCGGAGCAAGAGGATTGTGATGCCCTGAGTCACATGCCTGTACTTAGAACAGGTAGCAAAGTCAACTCTACCCCTAGATTGAGAACCGAGATGAGTGTTTCTCCTGAAAAAGTGGGGTCCCATCATTAGGTCAAGGTAAAAGAATGCTGAAAATCAAAACAAGTGATGTCCACTATTCCACATCCCAGCCCTGTCCCCTGGATAGGACTCCCCTTTTCCATTTTCTCCTGTCATGACAGAATAGGAAATAACAGCATTATTACCTGGTGCAAAATATCCATGTCATAGAGCATCCGAGTAAGAACCATCTACGGACACCTGTCTTGACTCTGCAGTGTCCTAGGCCCCGGGGGACACAAAAGGAATCCAGGACCTAGTTCTTATCATGTAGAAACCCACACTCTAATAAGGCTTAGGAGAACACTGGCCTGAAGGGAGAAGTATTAATGTTAAATAAATTATTATTACACTTCTCATGAAACATCTTGGTTCTTCAGTTCGTTCTCTTGGAAAGAGACCTGCCCTGCCCCCCCCATTCCATACCCAAATTTTAACTAGTGACTTGACAGTTAACAACACACATTTTACATTCGGTTTTATATCTGAGACTCCCAATATCTCGAAGAGCTATTCTTACGTGACATTTTATGGATTAAAGAGAAAAGCTCAGAGAGGGTGGGTGACTTGCATGGGGACACAGAGCTCACAGGTGATGAGACTCAAACATCGAGCCTGCTCCCCCACCCCCACCCCAAGCCCCATGAATCTGCCAGAAAGATGTCACACACTTTGTTGCTCATGCTGGATACAAAGGAGGTCAGAGATGCAACAAGAGGTTGTCCCAAAACAGAAGAGCCAGGGGCCATGTAAGGCCCACATTGTTATCTTTGGTCCTGCGCTACTCAAGCCACATGTATGCAATTGCAAGCCTTCCCGCAACTGAATTCATTCGGTCAACAGCATTTGTTTGTGTTTTGTTTGTTTGGCCTGTTACTAGATGCCAGGCACAGGCTAAACCCTGGGATTATCGGGACAAAATGAGTCCCTGCCTTCCAGGAACACGCATTCTGGGAAGACAGGAGAGAGTGAGTATTGGCAAAGCCACGTGATGAATGCACAGCCAACTCGGGGAGCCAAGAGAAGAACACCTGCGAGGATTTTCAGGAAGAGGAGGCCCACGAGAGAACAGGTGGGATCGGTCAGGTGTCAGGGTTGGGAAGAAAGAATGTTGGCCTGGACCAGAAGCAGAGAGTGAGGAAGGGAGTCAGGGAGGCAAGGCTGGTGATTCTGGACAGACCAACAGGGTACCAAGGAGACTGAAGTGGCCCCAGACTTCAGTCCCCTCTGGCTTCTGGGCCATAGATGGACTGGCTGTGGGGAAGTCTGCAGACAGAGAGAACTGATGGAAAGCGGTGGAGCCATCCCGGGGCGGATGGAGGACTCTGGCGCTAAATTTACCAGTATGGTGGAGATGGCGGAGAGAGGCTCAGGTGGGACGGGGATTGGGGCACTAGGCGCGTGGCCGTGAGAGGTGCCAGAGGTGCAGTGGCAGAAGTGGACCGGTCCTGGCATCAGTATCGGGGCCTGGAGAGGGCTGTGGGGCACATGGGAGGAGGAAGCTGAGATAGCTGAGCTGTGTGGAGACTGCATTGTTTGGGGAATGCAGCAGAAGTCCCTGGGGTTGCAGGAGTTGGGGGGAGGGGTGCTTCAAGGCCACTATGGGCTGGAAAGAGAGACAGGACTCATCCCGGATGTCCCTGGACATGCTTTGCATCCAGGGGGGTCACAGCAGCTCTAGAATTGGACGTGTTACTTGGGAAGAGCTTATCAAATGAAAAACAGACCAAGTAGAAAGTCCCAGAAGACAACGCTTAAGGGGTACCAAGAAAACCAGGAGAGGTGAGTGTCCTGGGAACCAAGGGAAGGGAGAGCTTTTTAAGGAGAGATCAAGGCTCAAAGGTGCCTGGGAGATCTGCAGAGATAAGGGCAAACCGGTGCTGATGGGACCTCAGAACGAAGAAGTCCTTGGCCTCCGTGAGGGACGTGTCAGGGAAAGGTTAGGACCGACAGCCAGCGCTCAGTTGATGAAGAGGGAGGGGACGACATAGCAATGGTGGCTGGGGACAACTCTTTCAAGAAGCTTGGCAGGGAAGGGATGGAGAGAGAGGGGGCCATGGGATGGAGAGACAGTTTGGAGCCTGGGCGGTTAGGCCGTTGTTACTTTAAGTTGGTAAAAGCCTTGGGCACGTTTACATGATACCTTAGGCCCCTTGGCACTTGGCTGGGGATTGATTCGGAGCTCCCAGGGCGGGATGAGTGTCTTCCTCTGAGGCTGGATGAATTAGAAGAGGAGGAGAGGTCAAGATTGAGGTAAATGTGTTGGTGTGAAGGCAAGACTTTGAGAAAGGTCAGCCTGACAGCCTAGATTTTTTTCAAAGACTCAGGGGAAGGACTGTCCGTTGAAAGTGAGGGACCGGGTTGGGGAGGGGCAGGCTCAGCTTGAGGATGGTCGTAAAGATTCTGAGCAACACTGGAGGGGACGAGAAAGGCAGCCACGCAGTGGTGGGACCATTGAATATGAGGCTCTTAGGCCCTCCTGCCCCAGAGCAACCAGTTGTATGGTTTTCAGATCTTCTGATCTGGAATTCATGGCAAGGTCCATGGGGCTGGGCTGAAATATTTTACTCATATAGAAAGAGTTAGCTGAGCTGATGAAGACAGCAAAATAAAATTGAAGAGCAATTGTTTAACATCCTCAGGGGAACACACTTTTCAAGGATGTTGGTGGCATCCATTGACTGCCCAAGTGACAGAAAGATGAAAAAGGCCTTATCGGTTCATGGAAGTAGGTCCATACAATTCTTCCTTGACCACACCTCTTAACCTGGATCGTTTTACTCAAAGTCCTCAAAAGGTAAACCTTCCGGAATGAACCCTGACTTCTATTTTTCAATAATTCAGACTGGGCAATGGGAATGAGTAAAAACACATATTTTAAAATCTAATGCAGGGGCACCTGGGTGGCTCAGTCGATTAAGCATCTGCCTTCAGCTCAGATCATAATCTCGGGGTCCTGGGATCGAGCCCCGGGTCAGGATCTCGGCTCAACAGGACAGTTGGCTTCTCCCTCTGCCCCTCCCCCCACTCGCGCTTTCTCTCTCTCTCTCTCAAATAATTAAATAAAATCTTTTTTTAAAAATGAAAAAAATAATATCTAATGGAATTTTCTGTGAAAAAAAAATGGCTGCTGAGAAACAAACACCAGTTTGTGGGAGAGCCAGGTGAGGTATACAAGCGGCACTTTGGGTATGTGCCTTCACCGTGGGGCCAACAGTCAGTGTTCCTGTCTCTGTCCCTCTAAACCCAAAACGGATCCCCGGAGGATGGAGCAGGAGAGGGAACGGTTAGCCCATGGTCCCTTGTCCCAGCTTTGAGGAATAGAATATTCTTTAAGGGGAGTGGGCCGGAGGGGAAGGATGGTCCCCTGAGAGGGACCACCGTCTAGCAGCAGGTGCCTTGTTGGTGACCGTAACAAGAGCTAACATGTATCGAGGGACCCTCTGGTCTGACATTGTGTTTAGGACTTTACATGGGCTTTCTCAGGTGACCCAAACAACAGCGTGCGACGTAGTTACCAAAAATGTCCCCTCCATTTTGGAGATGAGGACGCTGAGACCCTTCAAGGGGAGGTAATTCACTTGGGGCAGAGCCAGGACTGGAAGCACAGATTTGCCTGATGCAAGGCCTGTGCTTTGAACCATGGTGCTTTACTGCCCTATATATGGTCCATCCTACAGAAAAGATGATTCCAAGCAAACACTTTATTGCCATAAAGAAATTAGCCCATTTGCATCTATGAACAAATGCTTTTTCTGCATTTCTGATCACCTATATATGTGTCTGTTCTTTAGAACACCCTCGTGGAGTTCCCTCATTAATTAATGAGTCAAGTAAAATCTTTGATATGTCTGTTTTATATTTGCTTAACTGTTACAATTTTACCTTTTTGAAAATTATCCTTTAACAGTTGGCGTGGAAAGGGGCCCCTGGGTGCCTCAGTCGGATAGGTGTCTGACTCTTTGGCTCAGGTCGTGATCTCAGGGTCATGGGATCAAGCCCTGTGTTGGGCCCCACACTGGGTGTGGAGCCTGCTTAAGACCCTCTCTCTCCCTCTCCCTCTGCCCCCACCCTGCTTGCACTCTCTGTTTCTTTAAAAAACAAACAAACAAAAAAAACAAGAACAGTTGGCATGGAAAAATGTTTATGCTACAGACCAAGGATAGGCAAATTACAAATTGTGAGCCAAATCTGGCCTTCTGCTTATTTTTGTAAATAAAGTTTTATTGGAACACAGACACACCAATGGCAGAGTTGAATAGTTTCAACAGAGACCGTATAGTGTGCAAACAAAATATATTTACAAGCTGGCACTTTACAGGAAATTTTGCACTGATCCCTGCTATAAATGGAAAAACATCACCAAGCAGGATTCCAAAAACATATTTTATGTGCATATGCATACATAGAGATAAAAGTCTAGGAAGATATACAAAATGTGACCTATGAATTGTTCTTGATTTGAACATCCTTTGCCTTCCTACCCCACCACCAGCCATAGCGAAGGTTCTTTTTAGTATTAAATGGAAGTCCGCCTCAGAAAGGATTGTCATCCGATGTTTAACATAAACTTATTCATTCCAAAATGATTCAGAAAGTTTCCACATTATGGCGGACTGTCAATAAGGTGACCAATTTGTCTTGATTAGTCTGGAACTTCAAACACTGAAAGTCCCATGCCCAGAGAATGCCCTTGGTCCCACACAAAGTGGGACAACAGGTCACCCTAACTGGACATCAGACTGTCCCAGCTTGGATCCTGCCTCCGCTGCGTATCGGCCACCTGTTCTACACACCTGGTCGTAGCATGAAAAGAGGTCAGCATGTGCACAGGGGCGTAGGAAACCCTGACAATCTGTGCAAAGCTTCATTATCACTCCATCCCCAAAATAACTTTATGGATTGGGTACACTCTGTGTAACATGGTAACAGAAATAGGATGAGAGAACAATTATCTAGGAGGTGGTCATATAATTTGTTGTCCCAACCAGGACAGTGTTGAGCATGAAAGGGGAACTCTTACTAATCATACTGGGATAACAGTACTAAATCAGGGCTGTCTTGGGTAAGCCAGAACAGAGGGTCCCCTGGTCACGGACCATAGGATGACTTGGGAGCAGGGCGGTTTCCTGGGTGTGCAAGCCGTTCAGCCACAAGGGCCCCCCTCACGGAGCCCTGGGCATGGTTTAAGGCTCTTGCTGTTACCATCTTGAAATTCAGAATTTTGAATGAGGGACCCCACGTTTTTATTTTGCGCTGGGCCCCACAAATGATGTAACTGCTCCTGGAGGGAGGATAGTATCATACAGCAAGGAGATGTGGCGTGAGCTCTGCAGCCCCTTCCAGATGAAGGCAGCTGGGCTTCTGGGCCCCAGAAGGGTAAGTTCTGGTTTTAAGCTCAGCTCATTCAAATCCCCTGGGCCTAAAAGTGGCAGCACATAATCAGGCGAAGGGTGGAGCCTGGGGTCCGCCAGCTGCCGCGTTACCCCATTCTGCCCCTCTCAGAGCAGGTGCAGGCCTGCAGGGAGGGGCCAGCCCGCACAAGCTCGGAGGTGTTCCCAGGAGCGACCTCATGCCTGTTTGAACTCCGGTTTTGTTCTTGGCCGACTTTTCCGCAGCCTGGCAGCGGCTTGGGCAACCGAGCGGCTGGAACCCTGGAGGGCATTTGCATCTAAGTCCTCCTGTGAAGTCAGCCCTACTGATCTGGCAACCCCCAGCCCCACTAATGGCTGCGAATGCCATTTACGGGGCTTTCAAGGGCAATAACTATAAAATCCAGTCCACCGTCTTAACAAACCAGAACAAAGCCAGGCAGCGTGCTTCCTCGAAGGGAGCAGCGGCTCCAGCCCTGAACGAGAAGTGGATCTGAAACTCTGGCCTGAGCCTTACACAGATGCAAGAAGCCCACCGAAGCGCAGACTGCTCCAGCCTGATTTGGGGGGGGGGCGCCGGGGTGGGGCAGTGGAGACAAGCCTTTCCAGGGCCCCACTCTTCTCAGTTTGGGCAGTTTCTGGCCCCTGCACTGTGTATGACATCAGCGCCGGATCATTCTGGGTTGTGGGGGGGCTCTCCCGTGCATTGTCAGACATTTAGCAGCATCCCCTCCCCCCGCCCCACAGCCTAATAACCCCAAAATCTCCCCAGACGTTGCCGGATGTCCCTTGGGGAGCAAAATTGCCTCTGATTGAGAACTCAGGTTTAGGGCAAAAAAAGACCATCCGTATTTAGGGTGATTGCAAGGATTCGATGAGCTCATGATTGTTAATGAACTTAGAACAGTGTCCGACAGGGTACACACTCTATAAGGTAAGGATTTTTTTTTTTTTAAGATTTTATTTATTCACATGACAGAGAGAGCATGCACAAGCCGGGGGCTGGGGGGCGGCAGGCGGAGAGAGAAGCAGGCTCCCCGCTGAGCAGGGAGCCCAATGCGGGACGGGATCCCAGGACCCTGGGATCATGACCTGAGCCGAAGACAGGCGCTTCACTGACTGAGCCGCCCAGGTGCTCTCTAAGGTAAGGATTTGTTAAATAACTGTAATTATTGAATCCCTGATCCCGGCACTGCCCCACCGGGAGATCGGCTTGGTCACAGGCACTGTGATGACACCACGGTCTCTCCTTGCCTGCTCTGTCCCCCACCTTGGGGTCTTGCTCCTGCCTCTGTATGGGCCTCTGACACTTGCTCCCCAGGCAAATGTCTTAACCTCTCTGTGTTTCTGTCCCTCACTGCAAGATGGGGATCATTGCTCTGTTCATCTCCTGGGGTCACTTGTGGCCTTGTAGGAAACACTCCTGCAACAGAGGCTGGCACATAGTCACTGCCCCCGGACTGACGCTCCGGAATGGCTGTCCCCACCCCACAGTGCCCCGCAGGTGTGAAGACAAGCTCGCACACACTACACGGGCCTGGGTGTTGTGTGTATTTCGAGATTGGGAACTGGGCACTGCCTCCAAAAGCTGATTGGGATTTTTCTTTTTTTTCTTTTCTTTTCCTTTCCTTTCCTTTCCTTTCTTTTCTTTTTTCTTTTCTTTTCTTTTCCTCTTTTCTCTCTCTCTTTTTTAAGATTTTTTATTTACTTATTGGAGAGAGAGAGAGTGAGAGAGAGAGAGCGCGTGCGCGCCCGCGTGGGCAAGCAGGGGGAGGGGCAGGGGGAGAGAGAGAATCAGACTCCCTGCTGAGCAGGCAGCCACACTCTGGGCTTGATCCCTGGGCCCTGAGATCATGACCTGAACTGAAGGCAGATGCTTAACCAACTGAGTCACCCAGGTGCCCCTTCTTTCTCTCCTTTTTAAATGGGAGTGAGTGAGAGGCTGGTAGAGCTGGGTCCTACTATCAAGGGCCCAACCCCACTATTCTAGAGGCTGCAAATATCACCTTGTGTTCCTAAAAGCGTCCTCTGCTGCTCGTCTGTCCCCTGCAGCCCCTTTGTGGGAGCGGGCTGCGGGCTGGGAGGCCTGACAGTAGGGTGAGTGAGCGTCCAGGTTTGTCCAGGACCCATGGGGCTCCTGGGAAGCTAAAATCCAGAAAGTCCTAGGCCAGTCAGAATGAGCTAGTCACCATAGCTGAGGGTTTGGGACTCCATTTAGACTCCTGTCTGGATTACAGCTTCACCGGCTAAAACGATCCTTCCTTGCCCAAAACCCTATTCCCAGAGGGAGATATGAAGTGGGAGATGGAGAGACGCCTGCCCTGTTATGTCCCAGGGGCACTCAAGGCAAGACCCCGCCCCTGGCTTCCCCAGGGACGCAGGCACCACGCCTGGCTACTGTCCTTGCTTCCTTTCTGCCCTTCCTCGTGTTCTGGGGTCTGGCCATGGCAGTCCAAAGCCTGTCCCTGGGGGGGCTGCTGCCCCAGGCCCAGCCCCAGCCTCCAGCCCCTTCCAGCCCCCATCTGTGTCAGGGTCCCCTGTGCTTGCTCACAGAGGCTCTGCCTCCCCCCGGGGTGGCCCCTGACACTGGGTCTCTCTTCTTAAACAGAAGCGCCGGAACAAACCTCAGTGACTTATTGGTGTTTTCCCTTCTTCCAAACCTTCCAGAAAGCACACCTGTGGATGAGGGCAGCAATTAACATTATTATCCATAAAGAATCACAAATAAAACCCAATGGCTGTTGCGAATTGTGAGAGCCATAACCACTTCAAACATGGGGGGTTGGTTTTATTTCCTCTGATCCAGAGAGGGTGTGGAGAGGGTGTGTGTATATGGGGCGTGTATGCTGTACAGGAGATGTGTGTGTGTATGTGACTGTGCCACTTTTCAAATTTCCCGCTCCAGACCTCTCTGCTCCAGGCAGAGAACCTAGACCCACTGGAAATCCCATAGCTCTGAAATTGGCCCCAGGGAACCAGCCTGAGCAAGGACACCAGAGGGGACAGACCCCAAGCAGTGCCCACGGAGGTGAGGAAGGAGATTGAGGAACCCCTCTGCAAAAAGGCTGTAATAAGCGTAAAATTTTAACCCACGCTTTTGATACCACACCAAGGCCCCAAGGCCAAGGAACGAGAAACGTGCCCTCGCACAGACACACACACACTCCGGCCTTTGCCAGGCATCGTGGTAAGATGATCCAGAAAGAAAAAAACGAGGGGGAGAAAACCAGATGGAAGGGGAGAGGCTGCCCAGGAATGGCTGCTTTTGTCAACTTGGATTTGTTTGCAGATGAACACAGTGTTGATGGGAAGGAAGTCCGTTTGTCCCCAGAAGGGTTCCCCATAGAAGAGGAAGCTTTGGGGTCAGCTCCCAAATACAGACACCCCTACAGACCTGGGAGCCATCACTCCTCTGCAGTCTGGGGAGAGTTCTGGGTCCTACTAATTCTAAAACCACGGATGCTCCCAGCCCTCGCAGTGACTGGGTGGTTCCTAAGGGATCATCAGGCTTTTCCTGGAGGTAATTTACATCTTTGTTTGAGCCGAGGCTCTGCAGGCATTTTTCTGCCACAGCTCTGGGCTTTTTTTTTTTTTTTTTTAACTAAATCCATTTAATACTCATGCTTATTCTAAATGCCTTAGATCAATACCTACAACTTGAAACAAGCTTTCTCCCCCCGGTGAAGAAACTACCTGGCCCTGATCCCTCCTGATATTTCTTGCTCTCCTGTAGTTGAAAAGTGTTTCTTGTGGGGGAATTTTGAAATCGCGACTGCCAAATACCTCGGGTGGAATTCAGATTGGAGCCCATCGCACATTTCATGCTTTCGTGACATTCTTGTTCAGGAATGAATCTTTTATGAAAGGTCTATTTTAAGTTGCACCCTTCCAGAACCTTATTTTTGTCTCAGAAAGGAAAAGGCAGAGGCAGGAGCTGGAGTCGTCCGACTCACCAGGAGCCCGGCTTGGCTCTCCGAGAGGGTGGTGGGCTCCAGGCAGGAGAGGCACGCGGGCCCTGCCGTTTTTCCAATCAGGTGGTTTTATTCAACTGAAAACAAATTCCCCAGGATTTAAGCACACTTCTTTCTCTGCGCTTCCCCCCAAAGGTGGAGAATCTCGTGTGATCTCAGGCACCAACTGCGGACCAGTGAGATTTCTCACCTTTGCCAGGGAACAACCCCTTTGAATTCCCAACACCTCGAGGGGCCTGGAGGCTGCTTCTGGCTCTCAGTCAGCGAGAAGACCCAGAGTTGTTTTTCCAGGTGTGGGGGAGGGTTTCCGCGGAGCCTTTTCCGCCCACTCTTGTCTGTTCATTCCACAGATTTTTACTAACTTCTGTGGGGAAGAAAATATCCCCAAACCTGGAAAGCAGGCAAAAAGATGATTACGTGCCCTTGCAAAGTGATATGAGAGCATTGTTTAGATACCCTGCGGGACATGGGCTTGGAGACAGGGACTCATGTGTTGGGGGATGCTCTCGGGAGCTCCACCGCTCAGGTAGTGAGAAGAAGGGAAACATTGGGCCACAGAGAAGCTGGCCTGCAAGTGGGGGTGGCTCAACCCATCCCATGGAAAGTTCTGGAGCTGGGGAGGCCCTTCACTAGGGTCCCAAATTGAGGCAAGAGGACCAGGCTTTGTCACACCTCTTCAAAACCCCCCCAGGGGGATGGGGAGGGAGGTATAACTTTGGGGAGGCAGGTTCCGCCCAGTAAGGTACAGAGCTGCGAACAATCAGCAGCTGATATTCCCAGCGGTGGTGAAGGAAGGCTCTGGGCAATACCAGGGGGTCATTCCGTATGAGGTCATTCTGAATTCTGATTTATTATTGATTAAGACCCAGACTCCAGATGCTAATTTATAGGAAATCGATAAGTTGCCAATGATGTTTGTGTGGTAGATAAGCCAACAATTCTTGTCTGCTAGAAAAGATAGCCCCAAAGGTTACAGTAGGCAATTCACCAGTTTTGAATTTAACTTAGTAGCGAAGCCATTTCCAGCAGTCTTGCCCTCAGCGACAACCTACACTTCAGTTTCTTGCACACTCTTGTGAACCAGCTTTGCCATTCTGCTGGTGCCCTCGTTTGGGGATTAAATAAATCTCTGACCCATGCGGGGCTGGAACTGGGGGGAGGCGGGGGCGGGGGAGCACCTCACCCTCGTCCCAGCCCTGGACCCATTCTCACAATATTAGCCTGCATCATGTTTTTAATTTCTTGAAATTTAAGCTTTGACACCTCTGAGCACCACTGAGACAGTCAGTGTTGATTCGGCCACACCCTGGCGAGGTCTAGGTATTTGTTGAAGTCCATACCTCGCTCCAGAGTGGCTGGAAGCCACTGTGTGGAAGGCAGTGTCTGAGACACAACGAGGAAGCTGAGAAGCTGCCCAGTAGGGCAGGTTGGAGCTGAGGCCCTGGGTCCAAATCTGCTGCTTACTGTTAGGCATATAGGGTCCTGGGCAGATGACTGAAACTCCCTGAGCCTCAGCCCGAACACGGAGCTAATGCGTGTCAGGTGCTTTGCCGAGGGACGGCCACGTAATAAGGATTCAATAAATGGCAGGTGTTATTACCAGCCATTCTCTTTTTACTATGGTAAACAGATAACACAAAATGTAAGGTTTTGGCAATTTTTAAGCATACAGTTTTATGGCATTAAGTAGAATACGTTATTGTATAACCCCCATTATCTATTTCCAGAACTTTTTCATCATCTCCAAGTGAAAATCTGTGCCCACTGAGCACCTACTCCCATTTCCCCCTCCCCCAGGCCCTGGAAGCTGCTCTACTTTCTGTCCTCTATGAGCTTGACTACTCTAGGGACTTCATATAAGTGGAATCATATGATATTCATCCCCTTGGATATGACTTATGTCACTCGGCGTAATGTCTTCATGGTTCATCCATGTTATACCATGTGTTACAGTCCCATTCCTTTGAAGGCTGAAAACGATATTCCATTGTCTGGATACACTGAATTGTGTTGATCCGTCCATCCATTGATGGACACTTGGGTTGTTTCCACCTTTAGGCTGTTGTCACTAAAGCTGCTATAGAATGGGTGTACAAATACCTGTTCAAGTCTCTGCTTCCAGTTTTTTGGGTGTATACCTAGAAGCCAAATTGCTGGATCATGTGGTAGTTCTGTCTCATGGTTTGAGGAACCGCCATACTGTTTGTCCATAACGGCTGCACCATTTTACATTCCCACCAGCAGTGCACGGAAGTTCTAATTTCTCTACCTCCTCGTCAACATTTGTTATTTTCTGGTTTTGTTTTGTTTTCTAACAAAGGCCACCCTAACGGGTGTGAAGTGGTGTGTCATTGTGGTTTGAAAACCGATTCAAGTCCTTTGCCCATTTTTTTTATTGGATTGTTTTTTATCGCTGGGTTATATGAGTACTAGCTATTCTTAAGAGGAAAGCTCTACCCAGCACACACACACACACACACACACACAATTACACAAACACACTCTAGGCCATGTGTGGGACTTGGAGGGTTGGAACAGCTCTCTGAAACATGAAGTAAGAGAGTGACACAGCAGTGCGCAGACTTGCCTGGAAGCCAGCCATTTGGGTCAGGAGTGCAGGCTACACTCCTAACCAGCCCGAGGACATTGAGACACTGGCTTCCAGTGGGCAGCATGGTCTAACCCAGCGAGAAAAGTGGCCACAGATAAAGCAACTCAAATACCGAGACAACTTGGCTCATTACCCACCTACCAAGAGAGGGCGTGGTCTTTGCATGCCAACCTCTGTACTGACCTCATTTGATCTCACATGACAGAGAAGCTTAACAAACTGGGACCTGCCCCTCCCACCCCGCCCAAGGCCAAGCCAAGGAGGGAGCAAGTGACCAGGAACGTCTGAGCTGAAAATAGGAGACCCAGTGCCAAGACCAAGGCTTCCCTTTGCACTGATTAAGTAGAACAGCCTGGCATCTTCTAAGTCCAGTTTGGTTGCTTTGGGTTGTGCATCTAACTCAGGGCCTGGGACATTAGGAGAGATTCGATAAAGTTGCATTGCACTTGATGGCCCTGGGTGAAACCTGGGAACAGCCCACAGGGAAGTGTTTCTGTCTCTTTATAAGGGAAACTAAGGCACCCCCTTGCTGAGGACAACACATTGCACTGTATTAGCTTGCTACGGTGCCCATGATAAATCACCACAGACTGAGTGGCTCAAACACCAGAATTCCATTGTCTTGAAGTTCTGGAGGCTGGAAGTCCAAAATCAAGGTGTCAGTATGCTTGGCTCTCTCTGAGGGCCATGAGGGAAAATCTGTTCCATCGTCTCCTCCTGTCTGGGGATGTTCTGACCATCTTTGGCATTTCTTGGCTTCTGCTCTGTCACTCTGATCTCCGCCCTCACCCTCAATGGGGTTCTTCCTATATCTCTGTATCCTCACATGGCCATCTTCTTATGGGGACACCAGTCATATAGGACCAGAGGCACATCTATCCTAGTACGACTAATTATGTCTGTGATGATCCTATTTCCAATAAGGTCATATTCTGAAGTGTTGGGGATTAGGACTTCAGCATGTGAATTTAGGGGGATATAGTCAACCCATAATGGCATCCAAAATGTACATCAGTCCCCTCCTTTCATTCTGAAACCCAGAAATTAGCACTGATATTTCTTAAATCATGTGGGGGAGAGGGGGTGTCCTATCATCTGGAGTATCCCCAACCTCTAGCACAGGCCTTATGGAAAAGGTAGCTACACAGGTTTAAGCATCAGATAGGCCTTTCCCCGAAGCCCAGATTCACCATTTCCTTCCTGGGTGACCTAGAAAATGTTACGTAATCTCTCTGATGAGCAGTTTTCTCATTTATATGCAGGGGATGAAAAGAATCAAATGGTAGAGTTGTTGAGATAAAGAAGATTAACTATAGTTCCTAATCCATAGCAAAAGCTTAAATACATCAGGGCAGGAGAATGGGAGTACAGTAACAAAGACCCAATTTTTAGCAGGGCATGAGGCCACTAAGCTTCCCCTTGCTGCTAAGTGTGGTCATATGACCAAGCTTGGCCAACGGTATCTAGGCATAAGTATCATGTGAGAGCTCCTAGGAATGTCCTTAAGAGAAGGTTGGTGCATTCACCGTTTTTGCTTTTCTTCTCCACCTTATCTACCTTCCTGATGCTGATGGACATGATGGCCAGAGCTGATGTCTTAGACCGTGCAGAATATATATACATATATATTCATGATTAGTTATATATATATATACACACATATATATACATATCTCCATGATTAGTATACACACATGATTAGTAATCCTGCAAGCCAGGGGACATTTCTCCTGCTTAGCAGATGATGCTTGATGGTTGGCTTGAGGCTCACAGCTATGGAGCCATAGAGTCAAGATTTGAACCTCAAGTTTCCAAAGCCTGAGCTCTCCCCAAAACCACATTCAATTCCCCAATGTTGTGTCCTCCTTGCTGTTGGGGGAACTGTACAATCCTAGGCATACACTCACATTGTTCTGAGTTGCTGCGCATGCAAGAACCCACCACAATGTAGAGCGCCCAATATGGCAGAAATAGGCAGGCTTCGGAATGTGGGGGAGACTGAAGTACAAACCCCGCTGCCCCACTCAGCAGCTCTGTGACCTTGGATGCATTCCTTGGCTTCTCCATATTCATTTCTTCCACTGTAAATAATAAGAATGCCCACCTGAAGGATTTCCCATGAAGACTACATTGGAACCAATGTGATAACTTATTTAAGTGTCTGGCAAAAGAAAGGATTCAATAAATATAAATTATAATTCTCTTCCCTTTGGTTTTGTCTAGAAATCCTGCCTTGTAAGGAATGTGGGGACAGAAATGGGGCAAGTCTAAATTATCCGTCTAACCAGTCTTCATCCCCATCAAGCCTCTTGCCTGGCAACCTGGTGGAATTGAGGGACATGAGTTAGGGAATCAGAAGACCAGGAGTCATTTGCTGGTTGGGTCACCTTGGGCAAGGAATGTAACCTCTCTGAAGACCTAATGAGATCGCACACACGAAAGAATTTTATAAATTATAAAGGGTGAACAAACAAAAATGGCTGCCTTGCGCTCAGATGCAGCCTGGGGAGAGAAACCATCACTCCACATGTGTTCTTTTTAGAAGACAGCTGGACAAAGGACTCTCCTCCACAAAAGACTGGGGAAGGCAGTTTGGTTAATGGTCCTTCACCCAGAGGCCAAAAGGTGAAAGGTCACAATGAGGCCTTGTCTACCAGGGGGATTCCTGCCGAGAGGCCTGGGGGCCGGTTGCCCTTGTGAGGCCCAGAGCAACTGGCTCTCTCTCCGAAGAAAGGGACACTTTGTTTTCGAGATTCCAGGCAAGCTGAAAGAGAAGGAGGAGGGTGGGCAGTCCGGAGGCTGCCAGAATTACCCCTTGCTTCCTGACCAAGGCGCTGGACACTCAGCAGAACCCAGATGCTCACTTGTTGATTGTCTGTATGACCCTGGTTAGCTGACCTCTATCAAACATGGTCTAAGGCCCAGCACTGTGCTAAGGAACACTGTCTCACTGAACCCTCACCTGATGGGAGGTTGAACTACCCGTTCAGGATCCCTCTTCAGCTGATCTGGTGACTGCGGTTCAAGGAGCTTCCCTGAGTGACCCCAGAGTACGTGCCATCCCGTGCGAGTGATCTCTGGAGAGAAGACTGTGCTCGCCCGTGGCTGGAGAGACAGAAATGATCCCAACAAGGGAGCCGGCTTGAAAACCAGGGAGCAGCAAAGGCTTGACTAGGAAGGAGGATGTACACAGAGCTTGGGGGCCCCACCTCCATCTATCCTGCCTCGTTCACTAGCTCAGCAGGGAAACCACCACCCTACCACCACCCTGGGATTTTAGAGACTTTAGAGTCAGAGTCTCTCCCACCCCAATACTTACACCCAGCCAGTCAGTTTGGCCCAAGGTCAAATGGCTGGTCCTGGGCTAGGAGTGTCTGGGAGTCTGGGTCATCTGATCCCCATCACCATATGTCCTGAAGAAATCGGTACAGGTTTCGATGCAGGAAAATGGGTGAGATGGTGACAAAAGCTAGTCATTCCAGGCCAACACGGATCAAGCTCCTTGGGATGCTTTACTCTACCAGTATCTCATGGGTTCTTATTTCCTCCTCTCAACAGCTCTGGGATGTGGTTCACGTCCCTACTTTGCAGATGCAGAATCCAAAGTAAGAGAGAGAGGAGGAACTTGCCCAGGGTCACGCGGTGAGGGAGCGGGAAGGCCAGAGGTTCTCAATCCAGGTCATTCCACCATCTGGAGTCACAAAGCAGGAAGATGGGGAAAAGACACTTCTGGAAAGGCTCCTCCGAGGAGAGGTATCTTGCACTTGGAATAATCTTAGCATGGGAGCTTGGGGGCCAGGCTGCTTGGGTTCGAATCTTATCTCTACACTCACCAGCCTGATGGCCTCAGGCTCCCCCTGTAGAGCAGAGAGGATAATAGTATCTATCTCTTGGGATTATTGTGAAAATTAAATTAGTTACTAAAGATAAAATGTTGGAATAATGTTTGCGACACAGTAACCCAGGTGCTATTGTATCATAGAAGGGAAATAATCTTATCCCAGTGGCATCACTATTGAAGGGTGATGACAATCTGTTGAGCAACTCTTCTGTGGCGGCGGGTAGTGGCTTGATGGTTCCATTTACATCACGTGACAGCTCGCCACCATACTGCAGAGCACTGGCTTTTAGGCCCACTTGAAGAAACTCAAAGCCAGAGAGGATGTGGTTGCCAGCCCCCACAACAGCCCCCAGGGTCCCTCACCCCCTGGTGTTCTTAGCCTTGTACACCCTTCTCCCACATGAAACAGGGCCAACCTATGTAACCAAGAAGATGTTGTGGAAACGCTGGTGGGTGTCCTCTGAGGTCCTAAAACCCATGGCAGCTTCCACGTTGCTCTCTCAGATCACCAGTCTTGGGGAAAGCCAGTGATCGTGACATGCAGACACCTCACAGCCCTCTGGGGAGGCTGATGGGATGAGGACCTGTGGCCTCCTGCCAGTGGCCCCCACTGATTCACCCACATGTGAGTGAGCCCTGAGGTCGCCCATCCTCCGACTCCAGCTGACATCTTGGCCAACCTCGTGAGAGATCTGTAGCCAGAACCACCCAGTGAGCCACTCCTGAACTCTTGAACCACAGGAACTGTGAGATGATGGATTCTTTTAAGCCTCTGAGCTTTGGGGTTAAACAGCAAAAGATAATGAATACAGAAGACAAGCAATTTGGATAACAGGATTTAAACCTGGACCTGTGCCTGGTTCCCGTCCATGCCCATAGGCACGACCTCATGGTCAAGGAGTGGTTTCCAAGGTAGACGAGAAGACGAAGGATACTCTGGGTAGAGGCATACCGCCTCCCGTACCGGCCCGTCCCCCTGGGTCCAGTTGGCTGGAGATGACGCCACGTAAAGACGTCGTGCTGGAGGCTGACCCGGCCTGACTCAGGAGCAGAACTGAGGGCTGCCTCCAGGTTAGGGCTGCTGACTGACCACCTTGCTCTTCACTTGCTGAGGACGTGAGGAAGGGGGCGTTCATCTTGTTGGCAGCCCCCGACTCAGGCCAGTGGCCATGGCAATGACGAGCATTCAGAGCTTCCTCCAAGCCTGGGAGCTGCCCAAGGAGCCAGCCACGGCTGTCCAGATGGGCCCTCCGGCACCCCAGGGATGTCCCCTTCCCCCAGGCAGAGTCACCCCAGGTGGGCACAGCTGCCTCCTGAAGGGGCTCTGCTGGGAGAAGGCAAGGGGCCCTTTCTCCCCACTCCACCCCAGGCCTGGAATCCAGCCTCTTTCTCTCAGCTCCCGGTTGCCCTCTGCTCAGCAGGGCACTTGACCTCTCCGGGAAGGACCGACGAACCACCCAAGCCAAGTGCTCCCAGAGCCTTTCTCCTGAGCCAGCCAGCATTCCGGGCTGTGGGACCGCCAAAGCACCCTGGCTCGCTTTGAAAGACTCTGGGGAGCTTTTGATCCCCTGGAAAAAAATGTGTTTATTATCAGAGACTGTTTGTCCCAGGTTTTAGTGTCCTTAAGAGACAAAGTGAATTCTTTCTGTGGTTGAGGAAGCTTCAGAATTGGAACTTGGAGGGGCGGGCAGGGGTAGGCACCGGTCAGAAAGCAACATCCATCACCCAGGATAGAAGCAGGGGCTATAAGCTTCATGGGGGCGGCAGGGCCTTGGAGGCCTGGCCCTAACACCTGGCCCGAGGACATAGGTCTATCTAACTGCAAGGAGGAGGGGAGGAGGGGAGGGCAGAGCCAGTGGGCACCTCAGCCTTTCCACCCTTGGCTTTGGTGGCCACAGTCAGTCTGTTGGTCTGTCTGTGGACTCCTGTCCTCACCCCTCCCCCTCCCTACCCCCACCAGTAAAAACCTTTTCATAGCATTCGTTGGGGACAGGGCACCGCGCACATTCCACAGCCCCCCAAGAAATCCATGAGGCTGATAATGACAGCCCAGCCATGTTCCCTTGGAAGCAGCCACGGCTTGCTCTCCCACCGAGAGCTTCTAAACCTATTACTTCAAGTGAGCCTCATGTTGTAAATAGAGAGAACCTGGGGCTTTGGAACCAAACAGACTTGGGTTCCAATTCTAACTCGGTCACTCCATGGGACCCCCTGGATAACCTGGGTCGAGGCCCTGAGGACGTCAACTTCAGACTGCTGTTGGCTGGTTAAATGGCTAACAGGTGCGGAATGGGGAGTGCAGGACCTGGAGTGGGACAGAAACTCAGAAACAACGGCTGTGCTTAAGAATGAAGAGACCAAAGCCCAGAGAGGGTGAGTGGTGATTTCAAGGTCACGGAGCCCAGACCAGGCTCCACCCAGCTTGCCATTTATTTCCCTCAACTGGCCAAACACCTCCTGTCCCTATCTATAACGATTTATTTATTTACTTAGAGAGCACGAGCAGTGTGGAAGGGTTGAGGGAGAGAAGGAATCTAAAGCAGACTTTGGGCTGAGCACAGAGCCCAACGTGGGGCTTGATCTCATGACCCCGAGATCATGACCTGAGCTGAAATCAACATTCAGAGGCTCAACCATCTGAGCCACCCAGGTGCCCCCCGCCCCGTCCCCATCTATAAAATGAGGACAGAGTTACTGTCTATCTGTAGGGGGTCTAGAAGGACAAATGAGGGCAGTGTGAGTAGTGGTTGATCGTGTGGACTCTGGAACCAAGTGCCTGGGTTCAAATCCCAGTTCTGTATTTGTGGACTCCATGACACTGGGTAAGTTATACACACCTGGGTGCCTCAGTTCTTCCATTTCCAAACTGGAGCTAATGAGGTCCTATCTAGGCTTGTTGGGAGGATTTAAGTGGGTTAGTAATCCATACGCAGAGCCATTATTCGGACGTTCCACTGCCCAGGGGTGCCCACGCCACAGAGACCTGGGCTAGACAAGCAGAGGGAGATGGAAGGAGCTGGCCACAGAGCGAGGGCCCCTGCCCCTGCCCCTGCCCCTGCAGAGGGCTTGGGGGATGAGGACAAGCATGGCCAGGCGGTGACCAGACAGGGCTGGGACGGGGAGAGAAGACCAAGAGGACTGGAGGCCAGCCCATCACCCCTGGCCCCCCGCCGCCCCGCCTTCAGCCCGGTGTTACATGACGAGTGCCTCCTCCCCGCATTAGGAGAATGGCGGGCATGCAGCCCAAGGTCTTGGGTAACCTGCTTTTGAGCAATTCTCGAAAGGAGTACAAAGTCCCAAAGGAGCATATGTCGGCGGTGTCATTACATCCTTTGGTTTGATCTCTGTTTTAAAGACATTCATTAATCTGTCTCACTTTATTTTTAGACAGCTCATGCCTAGCCATCAGCCAGACGCTGGCCCCTCTCCGAGACTAGACTTTGTTTTCTGATGGTTTTTTTTTTTTTAGTAATAAGTGGAGCGATTTCTTAATGCTTCTTTCAGAAGGGGGAAATAGACAGAAGTCACTTCTTGTCCTATCAGCAGCTTGCAAACTATGGAAAATCAGGGGCTTGCTCTTTTGCCAAATTAAGACAAAATGAGTTGTCTGCTAACAGGGCATTCATCCATCTCCGTTTGGGGACTTTTCACCTTTCAGCGATTGTACCTTCAGGCGTCGGCTTCTCCTGTCAGCCTGGGAAAGAATGGGGTCTTCCTCGCCCCACTGTTGGCATGATTTCTGTATTTGTGTTCCCAGCAGCTAACACAGTGCCCGGAAACTAGGGTCTCAAGTGGATGCCCGTTCTTGCCATCCCCACCCCCACTTCCCTTCAGCGAGACATATGGATCACTGCAGGGAGGTTGTGGGGATAGAGTTTTTGACAGCCCACGCAGTTCCTCTTCCCTCTTCTGATACAGAAATCCTCTTTCTACCAGGGACCTGTCTCATGTGGTTCAGATGAGGTGAACCTTGTTCATGGAGTCAAACTGAGGGTTTCAGAGGGGAAGGGGGCTGGGGGGATGGGCCTGCCTGGTGATAGATGTTAAGGAGGGCACGTATTGCGTGGGGCACTGGGTGTTATGTGCAAACAATGAATCATGGAACACCACATCAAACACTAAGGATGTGCTGCATGGTGACTAACATAGCATAATAAAAAATTTAAAAAAACAAAACAAACAAACAAACAAAAACCGTGTAACCCTCTCCTAGGCAGAGTTCCCCACCTCCATGAAGATGATTGGTGTAAGCCTGGATCTGTGAGCCAAGAAGATCTGCTCCAAGCACCCCCAAGAGAGTGGGGTGGCTGTCTGATGTGGTGAGCACTAGCCCCGTGGAGCTATTTACACTCAAATTCAGTTCTTCGCTCCCACTGGCCACGTTTCAAGTGTCCAAGAGCCACACATGCCTAGTGGCCACTGTGCTATATAGCACAGATTTAGAACCATTCCTTAAAGTCCAAACAGATGTTTCCACATGGCTCTATTTCTTGGGACACTTGTCCACGGAACCTGGCCACGCTATGGAAAAACAGACCACATGGAGAGGACCACGTGAAGAAGAGCCAAGAACTCGTTGAGCAACCAGGTGAGGGGCAGCACCAATCCGCCACCCGTGAGTGCACCATCTTGAAAGCAGATTCTCTTGTCCCCAGTAAAACCAGGCCAAGGAGATGCCGGACAGACCAGAGACGGGACTTCTTCACTGAGCCCCACTTAAACTGCAGAGTCAGGAGCAATCTAGGATGATTGTTCAAAGTCACCGCATTTTGGGGGAGGGGTTTGTTAGGCAGCAATAGATCACTAGAACAATGATATTCTGTCTTCGATTTACAAAAGAACCCCCTATATCCTTAGAGCCAAGCCTCCATCCTGGCTTACGCTGGTTCACGTGCATTTATTTGACTTGCAACTAAAGGATGAAAACTGTTGAAGGCCTCTTTTCCCATTTTAGACAGGAGTGGGGTGAGGGAAAATAAACTAAGGCTGTCTTTCTGGTCTGCACCCCTCCATGTGCGTTCACGAAAGAGTCCTGAGTCCTTTACACATGTGTGCGTGTATTTGTGCAACAGGAGCCTTGAGCTTTTTTACTCTCTTAGAAACTAGTTATGGGGATTTGCACACAACGGACACCCAGCCCCGGACATGACCATCAGCCACACCGTAGTCACAAATCCAAAAGACTGCTGTGATTGAGAACAACGATCCGTCTTGGTGCAAGCTGCTCTCCCCAGCAATCATTACATAATGCTGCAGGTGCACACATTTCAGCCACTCTTCAACCGGTACAGAAGGGAAAACAAAGGCCTAAAGTCTGGATGACTTGGCTGCTTGCACCCTGAGAGATCAGATTCTGAACCACTGCCAGGACACTCAAGACCCCCCGGTGCCCTACGGGTGAGCTGGGCCTTCAGCCACAGGCACTAGGGAGCAATTGTCAGGACAGAGGCAAGAAGGAACTGGAAAAAGCTGCAGTCCATTAAGAAGTTTCAGTCGATCAAGATGTACCCATGACAAGCCCATCACAGCAAAACCGCCATGTCCTGTAGGATTTCCAAGACCTGTTGGCAAGAACCAACATACGGAATTCCAGTGCCATCAGTGAATTTCAACAGGGCCTTAACACATGTGGCAATGAGACTTGGCCCATTATCATCTCCAGGGATGAGGAAGTACTGGCATCAAGACTAGAACATACAACCCTTGCTATGCGTTTCCCCTCGCCTGGCTGAGCAATAAGGACTAAAAGCAAGGCCCAATATCTTGTGTTGGCTTGACATCTGGGGAAAC
Organism: Ailuropoda melanoleuca; assembly: GCF_002007445.2. NCBI lineage: Eukaryota > Metazoa > Chordata > Mammalia > Carnivora > Ursidae > Ailuropoda > Ailuropoda melanoleuca. The sequence goes on along the minus strand of NC_048230.1, from coordinate 33,686,334 downwards.
TGGGAAGGCGTTGAAGGTCCTAAGTGCAAGCCCCCTCCCCAGGTTGCTCCCATGGATGAGATCCCCTAACCAAACAACCCCCTTGTCGAGGGGGCCAGGCACAGTTCCTGCTTATCCCTGAGTAGTGGGTTTCATTTCCCTGCCAACCCATGGAATTATTTAGGAGAGCCGATATATCCTCCCATGGAACCAGCAGGCACCTCACCCTTTTGATACTACAAAGCCTACCTGTCTCCCGAGGCCCCTGGTTATTCACGCCGTGCCCGCGCGCAACCCCCATGTGGAGGTGCGTGGTGTGCCGTGTCCTCCTCCCCTGGGATGTGAGTATATGTGACTAATAACCTGCTGCTGATGCACTGGGTCAGGTGTTGCGTGTTCTGCCATTGCCATAACCCGAGGGCAGGAATCCCCCCCTCACCAATGGGATGAACAGAAGGCAATTAAAACAGCCTTTTAAAAAGCTTCTGGTGTCTCCTTACCAGTAGCATTGGCGGTGCTGGGAATATCAGAGCTCTTCTGCTGTGTAGCTGTCTTTGCTTGTCTTGGGCCTGGACTTGAAAGGCCTTCTCCTTGGTACTCTCTCGGACGGTGCCCTCCACTCTTCCAAGAGCGCCACGGCCAGGGATTCTGGTGGGGGAATGTGATCATCAACGCCATTTGACAGGTGAGGGCCTTGGGCTTGAAGAAGTTCATACACTTGCTGGAGGCCACACCTTTGATCTGGAAGCACAGACCACAGCTTGGCTTTGTGGCCCCTTCCGTGGTTCCTGAAGGGCATTGGGAGTTCAGACCCAAGGCATGCAAAGGTAACTCATGCACTAATTCTTTCACTAGGGCTGCTCTTGGGTAATGTGGTCAGAGAAACTCATCCTCCTGTTCTTTTAAGAGTTTCCAGCCTTTCAGAAGGAAGGAAAGACTCACGATTAAAATACCTTGAAGTTAAAACATGGTTCCAGGAACCTCACTGTGTTCTGTTTACATTGTGTATTAGTTTCCTGGGGCCGCTGTAACAATCTCAAACTGAGTCGCTTAAAACAACAGAAATGTATTCTTTCACAGTTCTGGAAGCTAGAAGTCTGAAACCAACGTGCCACAGGGCCACGCTCCCTCTAAATGCTCTAGGGGAGAAGCCTTGCCTCTTCCAGCTCCTGGTGGTCCCAGCCACCCTCGGTGTTGCTTGGCTTTTAGCTGCATGAGGTCAATCTCGTTCTGTGTCTTCAGGTGGCTTTCTTCTCTCTGCGTGTCTCTGTATCCTCTCCTCTTAGAAGGACACCAGCCAGGAGCACCTGCGTGGCTCATTTGGTTAAGCATCCGGCTCTTGATTTTGGCTCAGGTCATGATCTCAGGGTTGTGGGATCGAGCCCCGCGTCAGGCTCCACACTCAGCGGGGAATCTGCTTGAGATTCTCTCTCCCTCCTCCCCCCCCCGTTCATACACACTCTCTAAACAAACAAATAAATAACATCCTAAAAAAAAAAAAAGGACACTGGCCATTACATTCAGGGCCCACCCTAATCCAGTATGACTTCATCTCAACTTAATTATACCTGCAAACACCCTACTTCCAAATACGGTCACATTTTGAGTGGACATGCATTTGAGGGGATACTCCAATATCCCCACATTGTATTCATTGGTGCTGTGAACAGGAGCCCATTGGGGTATCCAGTGCTGACCTCAGCTGAGCGAGTTCCCAGCATCTCTGTTTCTAGTTCTCCTAGACCATTCTCACCTCAGTAGGTCTTCTAAACCCACCACCTCCCTCCTTCACAAACTGCCCCTTCTCCCACATTCCCGGTGTTGGTGAACAGGGCAGCTGCACATTCAGAAGCCACTCGTGCCAAAGACTTGAGGGTCAATCTCAACATCTCAGCGTCCCCCCCAATTCCTCCACCCCCAAACCTAAAAGTCACACAATCTCCTATGTGTGTATTCTCACACCTGTCACCGCCTCTTCACTCCTTCTCATTTCTATCTTATGTCTCCATCACCTTCCACCAGGACCCCTATGAACATCTCCCATCCCCCATCCACTCTGCACCGGAATCATCTAAAACGCAAAACTGGCCAGGGCATTCCCAAAACCCTTTCAGGAATCACTTGAAAGTCATGGGTCCTCAGCGTCTGGCACTTATCACACAATTTCCCACAGAATGTCAAGGGTTCACAAGATCCCATTACGCACAGAGCAAGGCTTCTCAAACTTGAAGTCACCTGGAGATCTTGTTAAAAGGCTGGTCCTGCCTCAGTGAGTCTGGGGTGGCCTGAGAGTCTGTGTTTCTCCCAGCTCCCAGGCGAGGCAGAGGCTGCTGGTTCTTGGCCCACACTTTGTGTGGCAGGGAGTCGATGAGGACCCCATTATCATGACAGCTCCCCGTGATTACATAATCTTATTTAATCTCTCCAGCAACCCTATCTGACTGGCATCCATCAGCCCCATTTTATGGGTTAAAAAACTGAGTTTTAAGCAGCACCAGTGAGCCGCTCGTGGTTGTACCACTAGAATGTAGCGGTCAGGAATTTGAACCCAGATCTACCTGCCCCTAAACTCTTTGCTGTTAACCCCACATCAAAATGCCCCATAAGCCTTTTTCTTCCCTCTTGTCACTAAGGAAGGTAGGACTGTCCCCTACTTGGGTGCTTGTGCCGAGAACTTTGTTCTTAACATTTCCATCACCATTATTCATTCATGCACCTGCCTTCTGAGTCTTTGAATCCCCAGCACTTAGGCACTGCCTGATGTCGTAGGGGCTCCCTAACCCTGCAGGGGCCCCCGCCCCCCAGGAGAGGTATATGGGGGGCCATCTGGCCCGTGCCTGTGCCTGTGAGCTGAAAGTCATTATGCCTCGCAGCCAAAAACCGGACCCCTGCTCCTTGCCAACCACTCACAGGGAGACATGATTAAAAAGCTGGAGAGACTGACTCATGAGGAAATATGAAAAAAGCACAACAGTCCCCAAATATGTTTGGCTTGGCTCCCACACAAAGAGGGGATGTGATAAAGCCTGCAAGTTGGAGGTGGTAACATGGAGGCCGGGGAACTGTGACAGCAGCCAACCCGGAGGGGTCCCCACCCATGGGAGGGAGAAAGGACACCAAGGCCGACGGAGCGCGGGGTCCGAGCCACAGGAAAACCTGCTCCTGGAGCTCAGTCAGCTTTCCATGGTGGGGACAGAGTGGGGGGCCACTCCAGGAGATTTCAAACACGCCCCTCTATGCGGGTTCCTCAAGGCCTCGGCCCCAGGAGACAAATGGCTCATTCCTTCAGCAAGTTCCCCAGTGCCCACCCTGGGCCAGTGCCCCAGCCAGGCTCGAGGCTCACTCCACGAAGAAAGCAGAGAAAGCTCTCTGCTCTCAGGCAGCTTCTATTCTATCAGAAAGAAGCAGTCCCCTGGCTGTCCGCTCTTTCTAAAATGTTCTTTCCTCCAGATATCCATAAGGCCAACTCCCTTGCAGCGGTCAAGTTTTATTCAGATGACGCCTTCTCCATGAGGCCTCCTCGTTTACTATGGCAACCGTGCTACTGACCACCTTACTTAACACTGCCACCCACATGAAGCCCACCGTCGCCGCCGCCACCACCCACCACCCCATTCTGCTCCACTCGTTCTGCTTTCCAGAGCACTTTGCGCTTTCTAACACACTGTATAATTACTGGTTTATTTTGCCATTGTTTATTGCCTTGAAAAGGCCTGGTGCTCTCAGTTATCCGCAGCCAGGCGTCTGCAGAGCTGGCAAGGCGACGGGACTGACACGGAGCACACGCAGGCTTTTCCGAACCCCTGGTTTCAGGGTTCCTGTGTGGGAGTCGAAACACCGCTTTGCCTTGCTTCCTTCCTGAGTCACCTCCTTTGGGCCTCTTTTCCTCCAGCCATCTGTGAGCCAGGCTGGGATCCCCACAATAATAAAGAAATCATAAATAATCAACAGGCTAACGAGGATGGCAATGATTGGGTGGAAACTCTCAGCCACATGACAAATAACCGACTGTTGATCTATCGTGGGAAAGCCGTAAATACGGGTCTCTCCCCTGAGCTGGAACCCCTGTTCTGAGTCATGCCGGAGCTGCTGGAAACACACCCCTGGGGGTGTTCACCCTCTAGCGGGGTGCACTGGGGGCTGAGACACCCAAGCTTCATCAGGAATGAGCGGTGATTAAAACAGGAGTCCCTGTCCCTTCGCCTGCTCGCCCAGCTACCGCGAAATGAGCCCCAACAGTCAGCAAGGTTAAGTGTGAGTCAAAAACTCAGGAGGCTTAAATCCCAGCTGCCAGTCAGCACGGGGTGACCTTGGTTATGTGGCTTGAGACACCAGGCCTCAGCTTTTCCACCTAAAAATGGGTTTTAATTTGCCACGACGCNGGGAACACAAGCAGGGGGAGTGGGAGAGGAAGAAGCAGGCTCATAGCAGAGGAGCCTGACGTGGGGCTCGATCCCATAACGCCGGGATCACGCCCTGAGCCGAAGGCAGGCGCTTAACCGCTGTGCCACCCAGGCACCCCAAGCCATAAGAGACTCTTAATGACAGAGAAGAAACTGAGAGCTGAGGGAGGGAGGTGGGTGGGGGATGGGCTAGATGGGGGATGGGCATTAGGGAGGGCACTTGGGATGAGCACTGGGTGTTGGAGGTGAGTGATGACTCGCTAAATTATACTCCAGACACCAATATTGCACTACATGTTAACTGACTGAAGTTTAAATTATGAAAAAAAGAAAAAGAAAGAAAGAAAATATAGCTATAAGATTGATTTTAAAAATAAATAAAAATGGCTTTTAACGATAGTCCCTTCCTCACCGGGTTGTCGTGATGATCAAGGATGAAGGTCAACGCCTCAGCTCGGAGCAGGCACCTCACGTTGGCTGTCGCTCGTACGGAGCCATGTTACGTCAGCAGCCATGACGGACGGAAAATAGGAGCGTGAGAGTCTCTCCTACCAAGGACTTAGCTTATGGCTGGGAAGATAAGATGGGGCCCCCATCGACTTAGGGGTGCTCCACCACCAGATCATGGCACCCCCACATCCTGATCTGGTCTTCGAGTCAGCTATATGCTTCCTGCTACGACGCTCCTTCTTCCCTCATCCATCTTTCTCTCTTTTCTGGGGCAAGAACCACATCTTCCTCACGTCTTCCCATTCCAAAGTGAGCATGGCACTTTTGCACTCAGCAGGTTTGTTAATATGAAACAAGATACATGGGTAGACAGTTTACAAATACCACCGAAGCAAAGTGCCTCATTATAGATGGAGGTAAACTGAGGCCCCTATAGGTTATGGGCGTGGCCATGGGCCACACGACCATTTATCAGAGGGGCTAGCCTTGGAATAGGAGCCCCAATGTCCGTCTTCCCATTCCAAAGTGAGCATGGCACTTTTGCACTCAGCAGGTTTGTTAATATGAAACAAGATACATGTAGACAGTTTACAAATACCACCGAAGCAAAGTGCCTCGTTATAGGTGGAGGTAAACTGAGGCCCCTATATGCTATGGGCGTGGCCATGGGCCACACGACCATTTATCAGAGGGCTAGCCTTGGAATAGGAGCCCCAATGTCTGGCTCCAGCCTCACCCACTAGCCTTTGAGTGAGTTGCCATTCATATTCCCTGGTACCCAGAGACCCAGGATGGCTGTGCCCATTACCAGGAGCATGGAGGGATGGGGCTTATTGTGAATGGGACAAAAATCCAATGGGGGAAGAAAAGATCTATTGGTGTCTGAGCCAGAGAGACAGAAGAGGAAATTCTAGAGAACCCAAGAAGTGCTGAGCAAGAATGAGACATTCCTGTCTTGTTAAAGGCTACGTGCTGCCCTTCTGCCTGGAGTTTTGAAGCCCCAGGCGTTTCTGCTGAGTAAAACCCCAATCTCAAAAGGTCACATACTGTTTGGTTCTATTTTATAGAACATTCTCGATGTGACAAAATTATAGGGGTGGAGAACAGACCAGTAGCTGGCAGGAGTTAGGGAGGAGGGAAGAGCGAGCGCGGCTGTAGAGGGGTAACGCCGGAAGGCCGGTGGCCACGCCGCAGTGTTGTATCTTGGCCGTGGTGGGGGTATGCCCACCCACACGCATGCAGAAAACCGCCAGCCCTGCACAGCTACACACGTGAGCGCACATAGAACTGCTGAAGTCTGACCAGCGTTCTGGATTCTACCCGTGTCAACTCCCCGATATTGTACACTGATGTTGTGGTGTGCGCTTTGATGTTGGGCTATAATTACACGAGATGCTATCATTGGGGAGAACTGGGTGAAGACCTCCTGTAAATGTTCTGTTCTTGTTGTTGTCATTGTTTGTTTTTGTTTGTTTGTCTTTGCCCTTCGTGTACCCTACGGGCCCCGTGCCTTCCTACCGTCTCACACTGTGTCTTCACCATATCCCGGCAGCTCAGGGATTCAGAAAGGTCTAGAAATTTGCCGAAGCACACGCAATCTGTCAGAAACCAAGTTGGGATCAGCACACAGACCTTCCCAACTACAAAGAGCACCGGCTTCCCTAAGAAGCCTGCCTGCCTCCGACTCCCTACACGTCCTTCCCCGTCTTCCCACCTCCACAAGCTGGCTTGCATCAAGGGTCGATGGTCGCCAGACGTCAGCACTTCATCTAGAATTCGGGATCGTGAGTCTATAAGAAGCCAGCGGCTTCAAATGCCTTCGCTGGCCTTGCAGACCCGCCCAACAAACCTCACATCCTCTCCTATCACTCACTCCAAGACCCCTAGCTGCCAGTCAAAAAGAGGAGAATGCCTTTGTCCCTTTCGTCTTGCTGTTGCCAGAGTCACTCCTTCCCCACCTCAACTCTGTCACCTGTCGGTTGTGTGAACTGTGGTCAAGTGACTTAAACTCTCTGAGTTCCAGGTCCTTATTGCAAAATAAGGTGATGGGTTCTTGGGAGAACTATACGAGAGACGGTCAGGATTGCCCATCCTGGGGCGCCTGCCTCTTCAGAAATTTTCAGCAAAGATCAGGCATTTGCAAATAGAAGACTGCAGGAAAGCAAGCTGAGCGTGTAGCAAATTATAGGTCACAGTGGAAACCAGCCCTACAGATCTGGGAAAGGACAGGCCTCTTTTGTCTGGAGATGCTAGGATCTGCCTCTTTAGGTCCTTAATGCACCTTACAGTCACACAAGCACCAAGGGATGCCTCCATCTATTTCCTGCCCTCAGGCCCCGAGGAAGGGCGCGAGCACCGCTCCTTAGAGCCTCGAACCCTGAACACATACCCACTGACTGGAGGGACTGCCCGCGACCTAGCTCTGTTCTTCGACAGGGGTGATTAATGCACTTAACGTAATGCATCTTCATTGTCACCTAAAGAGATGTGACAAGATGGCAGGTGAACTTTCCAGTGCACTCCATCCAGGATAGTGCCTTACGGGGATTGCTTGCTCAGGTGACTTGTTTTGGGATCTGTGGAAGGTCGGTGTCACCAAGAGCTGATTTTCAGTGGACACTTAGATACCACCGGCCAGCGGCTTCCTAGTTTGAATCACTGTTGATTCCAAGACAGGGAAACTAAAGGGATTTCATGGAAAACTACTGCTTTCGCTGCTTTTCCTGCTTCCGTTCTTGCTGGGACCTGCATCCCCCGTCTTACACGCGCCTGATCGTACAGATAATGTATGTTCTCCTTGTGAAGGTCAAGGCGTTAATGATTTCTTTGGAGTCATCCAGCAACATAAGTACATCTAAGGAGTGACTGGGCAAGTTTGTCATGAACATTTTCCAAGACCTTGACTCACCAAGACCCCTGGCTCGAGGGCATAAGTGACTTCTGGGAAACACCTCAACACTCGTCTTGGTTCCTGGATGCCTGATAAGACACGTTCACGGGACCACAATCCTCAGTGAAAACCCCAGACCCCAAGCAACGATGAGGCTCACCCTCCTTTCCTTGCTGCGTCTCCCAGACACTCTGTGTGTGCGCTCTGTCTGTCCCTCCGTAAGCGCTGCTCTCACTTCCTCTCAGTCCTCATTTGACTTTTATCCTGCGAGAAGCCAAGGACCCTCTTGGCTGGTCCTGCGGGATCCCTTCTGGGTCCTCAGACCTGGCCAGCCTGAATCAACACATCCATCCTCAAGTCAACAGTTAACTGATGGCTACTGCCTCCTTTATTTAAATGATGGCTGCTGTCTCCCTTGTGACGGAGCACCCGCCCCATTAGTAGTTATCAGTTGGAGGCCCACATAACCATCACTTACTAGCTCTATGACCTCGAGCTGGACACGTCATCCTCTGAGCCCGCTTCCCTTTCTGAAAGCAGGTATGGGGCTGATGTCAGCTGTCCTGCCTGCACCTGTTTCCTGGAATGAGACAGAGGGGTAGAAATGGAAGGGTTTTGTGAACACTCATGCTCTGCTGAAAACTAGACCATCAGGATCAGATGGTCCGCTGATCCCACACAATGGACGTGCTCACACGCGTGCTCCTAGGAACCAAGGGCGGGGGCAGGATACACCCTTCCACTAGTTCGAAATCCATCCTCCAGAGAGACTAGTGATAAACCCAGAAAAGAGGTCCCAGCGCAGGTATAAGCCACTTGATCTAGTTGTCCCGTGATGCCCGCAAATCCCTCGTGCCTCCAGCCCTCAGTTTCTCCGTGTACAAACTGAAGGGTCTGCGAGGGTGATCTAGGCTCTGACTTTCCATGCCTACTAACAGATGCGGGATATCCAGAGACACCGACGGTAGCATCCACAGCCACGCTGCCGTCCCAGCACCACTGACTTGCCCCGGCCAGCCCTGCGCTCCACGCCGCTTGCTTCCGTGGCTACATCCCCATAACCCTTAGTCTGCGGGTGAGGCAAGAGAGGCTCGGAGAGGTAACCAGCCCAGGGCCACACTTCATGAATGGGAGGCCAGGACTTGAACTTGTGGAGGCCTGCTTGCCTCCACACCTGTATTACTCCCTCTCTCGCTGGGCCTCGTAGACATTTTCCAAATTTGCAATAGATATTTCTATGTTGTTCTGTAGGGAAGCCAGATATATTTCTAAAGCCCTTTAGAAGGCCCAGACTACAGTCACTTAGCAGGGTGAATGGGGAATCCCCCTCCCCCAAACCAATCCTGTGTGTGTAAACCGCACCCGGAATCCAGACCCTTGAGACAGAGGAGAGGCCTGGTGGGGGGAGGAATGGGGGGGAGGGGATAGATGCCTGGTGGCACCTGCTGGCTCTTCGAAAGATGGAAGAGGTGGAAGAAAAAAGAGTAGGAAAGAGGTTTACTCCCTCCCCCCTCAAGTTGGAAAGCAGGCAGAGAGAGAAAGAGATCAAAACCCACTAAAGGTCCCTCGTGTCAACCTCTCCCTGTTTTAATTAAGCAGCCAGTCCACACACCCACCCCCTCTCCCTCAAAAATGCTTTGCACTCAGCAAGAGCCGCTTCCCTGGCGGGCTGCAGTTAAGCCTTCAAACAACCAGCAGCCTCAGGAAATGCCAGCCGCCCACAGGTGCGGGCGTGCCAGGGCCCCTCCCGCAACCGGGCACCCGGGCAGGAGGCTCCCAGGATGGACCTAGAAGCTGCGGGCGCGTTCCCGGACTCTCCTCCGCGGGGCCGCGATCCCCCAGCAACGTGCCTCCAGATGCCACGACCCCCAGCAGGAAGTGCATTTTCTGTGTTGATCCAGCCCGCTCCCGCATCCGTCCACACGCATAAAACTCACATCTCACCGAACAGTACTTACCACTGTTACGTGCCATGCATTCGGATTTTCCACTCTGTGCTCCTTTTCCTTTTCCTTTTTTTTTTTTTTTTTTAAAGCTGGTTGCAGCCTTCTGCATTACTCTCACCACTCCATGACGGCTTTATTGCAAAAACCTGGCTGCCAATGGACCCGCCAAGTCCTCCAGATGAGGCCCTGGCCTGGTCTCCTGTGTGTCCTCTCATCTCTCCTGGGCCAAGGTCCCGTGCTCCGCAAAGCCCAGATGGTTCCTGAATGCCTCTCGCTCTTCTTCACCTCCAGGCTTTGCCCAAATTCCCCGTGTAGCCTGTCTGCTGATTTTCCCTACACTTGGGACCGCCTCTGTGAAGGCTTTCTGCCACCTGCTGTTTGCGACACCTCTGTGCTCCACAGATCACGCCAGGTGTGGTCATCCTGCCGGGGGACCGCGCGTGAGCCCTCGCGGTTCTGTTCCTCCTGCGTGAGCAGAGTCTCGCAAATCCTAGTTTCTCCCCCTGCATGTGGATGGAAGCAAGCGGAGAGAGAGGGGAGGACGGCGGGGAGGCAGGATTTGGACCTCCTCTGGGAGCGGGTCCGGGTCCCCAGGAAGGAAAGGAGCCTTTATGGAGTGTCATCTCTGTGTTGAGGACCTTCCAGGCTTCGTAGAAAGAAGAGAGCGGGTTTTCAAAGCCAGCACTGCCTGTAGCCGGCTGAGTCTCCAGGTGGGGGCGTGATCCACTCTGGAGGTGAGCTGTTGAAGAAAGCCCTTCGTGATGTCCCCACGGGCTTCCTGGGAAGAGAGAAGCAAGAGCCCTGGGGCCTAATCCAGAAAGGCAAGAATGAGGCGGAGGCCTCAGAAATGGGAGATGCGAGGGGAGCCGGGAGAGAAGAGAAGAAGCTCACCCCAAAGGGGTCTGCGCCCGTGAGAGGGGCTGTGGATTGCCCTGTTCCTAGAGCAGTGTCTGCCCTTGAATCCAGAGAGTGCCCCCCCCAACCCCAGCCTTTCGTGAACAGGCCCTGGGGCTCTTGGGGTTTGGTGAGCCCTCAGGACACGGCCGGTGCAGCAGAGTTCCCTCCGTTTCATTTCCTCACCGCATCAACGCTTCCAAGAGAATATGACCATCTTCACTGGACAGATAGAGCCGCGGGACCCAGGGCTCCAGGACGGCCAGCTCAGGGAGAATGAGTGTCCCCGAGTCAGCTGCGCACGGAACGCTTACGGAGCACCTCTGCTCTGAGAGGCGCTAGGAATTCAGGACTAACGGCCTTCCCTTGCCCTGAAGAGGTTGCTGTTCCTCGTTGGGCCGGAATGGAAATTGAAGTAAAGGCTTTCTCTGTTCACAAGGGCAGGGAAAGCCTTAGCGGAAGGGAGGTAGGAAAGGAAGGGATTTAGGCGGGGCAGGCAAAGCTTTCCTGGTGGGCCTGGCCTGGAGAGGTGTTTTTTTATTTTTTATTTTTTTATAAGATTTACTTATTTATTTGAGAGAGAGAGAGAGAGAGAGATGCAGAGAGAAAGAGAGTAGGGGGAGGGGCAGAGGGAGAGAATCATCAAGGAGACTCTGCACTGTGTGCAGAGCCCAATGTGGGGCTCAATCTCATGACCCTGAGATCGTGACCTGAGCCGAAACCAGGAGTCTTACGCTTAACCGACTGCGCCGTATACAGCCCCTCCACCTCCAGCCTTAAACGTTTGAATCAGGTTTGCTATTAGGTGGGGGGAGAAAACCGTCAACACTCAGAGACAGAGATGCACCTTCCACCCTCACCCCTGCACAAGCTGGTCCTGGTTGCAGAACGTTGCAGAGGAGGTCGTGGGCTGCAGTTATCAAGGGCCTCTAACGTAGACTGTCATCAATCTCCAGATGAGGTCGTGTACCCCATTTCAACTCTGCCAAGGTGAAAAGAAGTGTTCACCCCTCTTTGGTGATCGTCACTGAAGGCAACCATGTAAAAGCAGTTCTAAGCCAGGGGCCCTCAGCCTTGGTGACACACAAGAAGCCTCGAGGGAGTCCAGTCTCCCCCCAGCTGAGTCCGAATTTCTGGGGGTGATGTCCAGGCATCAGGGTTTAGAGTTCCCCAGGGCTGCTGTGTTGGTGGGCATGAAAGGCAAGCTGGAAGTTCTGTTCCTTCATTGAGGGGAAAAAAAAAATGGAAGTGGCCAGAGCCTCTCTCCAGGCAAGGAACACAAAGCAGGAAAGAACTGGCTTCTCTTTGTGATCTTGGTCCAAACCTCTTTTTCTCTCGCTGAGGGATTCTCCCAGCAACCTCCAAGCAACCAGCCAAGAGACGCTGCCCTGGACTTTCAGTTCTCAGCTATAGAACAAAGAATTCTTTGGGGTTTAAGAAGAGGTTTCGCAGCTCTCTGGCCCCTGGGCTACTAAGATCTAGAAGGAGAGTTCAGGCTGCCCCTTCTAGAACAGAGAGAGCCTCGGAGCAGGGCTGTCGGGCTGGAAGCCTCCTGAGGCAGCATCTCTGATACCTCAGCCACCCTGTTTGGACCCTTGAGCGAGCACTCGGCGAAAGAGATGCTCCCGGAGATAAAAGCCAGCCGCTCGCCCCACAGGGCCCCTGCACTGTGTTAGGATCCCAGGCGGTGAACCATAGATCCCATCCCCATCCCTCCCTCCACTGCAGAGAAACCTGCTTGAATGGGACCAGTCAGTGGGAATACCTCTGTTTGTCAATGCCAAGGTCTCTCAAGTCTCCTGCTCCCTAACTCTGTTCCCTGGGAATGCTCATTCAAACAGGCAGAGACCGAGCTTCTCTGAAGTCATCCTGAAGCCCCCTCTGTTGGGGAGTTGGGAGGATAGGAAGTGAGGGCTTGCCATGGACTTGGGTCATGGCAACAGGGTGAGGGATGGAGGGGGCGTTTTGCTCCACCTTCTCCACTCTCTCCAGCCTTACTGGCAGGAGAGACTGAGCGGTAGCCCAGAAAACGTTGAGCCCTCCAAGCAGGGTTTGGGACACTGCAAATCATCCTTTGCGTTCCTGCGGTTCTAATGGCTGACCCTTAACTGGGTCCTCTGCATTTACCTCTCTGCATGTTCATTTCTCTTTGGGGTCAGCCTGCCTGGAGCCTACATCTTCTCCCACCTCGCTTGCTCTTTCAGGATCCTTATCTTTTGCTCACGCCCCAGTCCTTCCACTGGCGGTTCTGTCTGATGACTTCTCAGACCCAAGTCCCACGGACACTTCCACTCCTCTTGCCCAATAGTTCAGCTGCCTTGGATTTTGCCTCCAGACCTTGCAGTTGTGGCTGTAGGGTTAAGAAGAAGTTGCATATAGGCATGTAGGTCTGGTGCACAGTGTTCAAACATGTTCATTCTCTTTCTCCCACTCTGCTACCCCTCCTGAGAGTCGATGGTGTTGGGTGTGCCTGGGAACCTGGCCCTGTGTGGTTCAGCAGTGGCCAGAGAGGACTACGGAGGGAGGGAGATGCCAGGGAGGACAAATCAGCTCCTAGGCATTGGTTTGAGGCCTGATGGAAGTGGCCATCCCTGACCTCGTTGGCCTGCCTGCTTTGAAGACCACCATCCTTGGGGTAGAAAGAGACAGTGACATTGTCCCTTCTTCGTCTTTCCATAGAAGCAGCATAACTGGAAATCAGGATGGTAGGTCTTGAGCTAGAAGTGACATATGATGCCCCAATCTTCCCAGGGGCTGCTTTAATAAGGAGGAGACTTTTCCTTTTCTATGTCCTTTGGAGATTTGGGGTTAATTTGCAAGGATGCCGGCAGCCTGGTTGTTCAGTTTTGAGAATGGACAGCTCTGGAAGAAAACACCAACTAAGAAAACAAAACACCCGGGGCCCCTGAGTGGCTCAGTCCTTAAGCGTCTGCCTTCAGGACTGGCCATGATCCCAGGTCCTGGGATTGAACCCCGCATCAGGTTCCCTGCTCAGCAGGGAGTCGTCTTCTCCTTCTCCCACTCCCCCTGCTTGTGTTCCCTCTCTCGCTGTCTCTTTCTCTGTCAAATGAATAAAATCTTAAAAAAAAAAAAGAAAGAAAACACCTAAAAAAGTCAGACAAAGGAAAGACAAGAAATGGCTAAATTTATATTTTTAAAAAATTCAGTAAGAAAATCAGAAAAGATATTAGTGAATAGCTATAAGCTCAGCTATGGATTTCAGCTGACTTGATTTCAGCTCAGGTCATGCCTTCAGGGTCGTAAGATCGAGCCCCACGTTGGGCTCTGTGCTATGTGGAGACTGCTTGAGATTCTCTCTCTTCTTCTCCCTCCTCCTTTCTTCCCATCCCCCCGGCACACATGCACACATGCGTGCTCTCTCACTCTAAAAAATAAATTTGAACATATATGACAAAGTCAATTATCCCTAATATATAAAAAGCTTTTATAAATCAATAAGGAAAAAACCTGCAAAAAATCTCAGTTTAAAAAAAAGTTCAATAACATGAATATGTAATTTACAAATGAAGACATATACATGTAAAACGTATATCCTATCAAGTAATAAAATAAGGACAAAGTCATAACAGTGAAATTCCATTTTTTCCACTTAGTTTACTGTCAGCTCTTAAAAATAAATCCTCAGTGTCTGTAAGAGTATGGGAAACAGAAACTCTGATTCAAAGGTAGTGAAAATATAAAGTGATACATTTCTGGGGGCAGTTTGCTAATATCAATTAAACTCTTTATGTCCCCTGACTTAACCACTCTCTCTTTTAGGAATGTCTCTTAAGACAAAAATTAGAATTGTATGTGAGGATTTGCATATAAATATATTAACCATAAAGTTCTTTAAGAACATTTTAAAATTAAGAAAAACTTAAGTGTCTGTAAATAGGGAATTGGTGTAATATAGTTTGGCATAAAAGTATTGGATAGAATACAGCCAATAAAAATCGTATATTCAAAGAATATTTACAGATATGCAGAAATACAATATAACATTAAGTTAAAAAAAGGTCACAACACTTTACATGCATTGGAAGACAAATTTAGTTAAAAAAAAAGAAAAGAGATAAAAGCTAAAGGAGGTTGAAAAGGCTATTTGGGGGGCGCCTGGGTGGCACAGCGGTTAAGCGTCCGCCTTCGGCTCAGGGCGTGATCCCGGCGTTGTGGGATCGAGCCCCACATCAGGCTCCTCTGCTATGAGCCTGCTTCTTCCTCTCCCACTCCCCCTGCTTGTGTTCCCTCTCTCGCTGGCTGTCTCTATCTCTGTCAAATAAATAAATCGAAGCTAAACTAAGCTATTTGGGCAGATGGATAGACTGTGTGAGTGATCTCAGCCTACATCTTTGGCCCATTCCCTTGACAGAGGAGGGCAGGCCCTATGATTGGCGGCTCACCGGAATCACATGGTGTGGGGCCAAGAAGTGCCCCGAGGGAGAGACTGCAGGATACACAAACATATCCCCATGTTTGCAACTGAGGAAGGTGACTGTGGTGGGGGGCAGGGGGCAAAGGGACACTGAGGGGGTGCCGTCTGCCATGTTGGGATTCCCAATGGCAGTCTAACCATGAGCTTAACCATCTACAGAGCAGGGTACGAGAAACTAAGTTTTTAATGTTTCCCAAAAGCTTTGAAATAAAGGAAAACCAGAAATTAATCGATTGCCTTATTTTTATTTTGTAGCTTAGTATTATATTTATTTGACAGTTTAGTATTGTTTTTCTTTTACTGATTCCTCATATTCAAATGGTGGTTTGGTATTGTTTCGCTTTTGAATTAGATGTGGCGGGGCGAGGAGAGGGGCACAGTCGTGGTCTGGCCCTCACTATCCCTCTGTGTCACCGCTAGACCCTGCTGGGTGGGTAGGATCTCCCAGAGGAGAGGGGCAGCTGCAGGACCTCTGTCCGTCCTACCTGGGGAGCCAAAGGGCGGGAAGGGCAGGAAGCGAGACACAGTCTGGAGAGTCTGCTGGGAGAGGGCCAAGGCTCTCAGACCAGAGCTCAGTACAACCCCCAGAGGGCAAAGCAAGCAGGGAAAGGGAGCCGAGACGGGGAGTCTGGGGCACAGAGGACCCTGCGTCTCAGGAGGCTCCAAGGAAACCAAGGGACCCCCGAAGTGTTCCTCCGTGTCTTCAGTGTAACTTTTACACCAACCCCACCCCCTGACTGCTCCCCACCCCACCCCACCCCCTGCCACGAGGTCCTGATACGCTGGAAGCATTTAAGCGAGCTGGTGCAGCAGAGAAGACACGAGGGAAAGCCCCCTGGGTGGGGGTCAGAGAAACCAGGTTTCACACAAAGACACACTCGTGTCCAGGCACGCTGGGTGTGAGGCTTTGTACCAGGAATTTATAGTTAGGACCTCATGTTATCCTCAAAGCATTCCTGTGAGGTTGGAATGGTTCCTCTCTTTGTCACAGAGTAAGGGGATTACATCCAAAGTTAACGGAAGGGAGGAAATAAACATTTATTAAGTACCTCCTGTGTACCAGGCTTTCCATTCTTTGCATACGTAGTTTTGATAGCCACCTGGTTTTTGCTTTGTTTTCTTTTTAAATTCGATCAATGAGGAAAGGAGGCATAGAGAAGATGAGTGCATTATACAAGGTGAGTGGGGAAGGTGAGTTCAAATTCAAGTCTATGGAGCCTCAGAATTCCCTTTCTTCTGCCTCCCTACTTATTAAATAATTTACTCAGGGTCACCCCGCTAGTAAGATAACAAAAACAACCAGTAAAGTAGCCAACGTTCACTGAGTACTTTCTATATGCTCATTTTGACGTGGGACCCGCTATAGATCACACGTTTGTGTCCCTCCAAAACTCATATGGTGAAACATAACCCCCAAGACGCTGGGATGAGGAGGTGGGGCCTTCAGGAGGCGATTAGTTCCTGAGGTTGGAGCCCTCATGAATGGGATTAGTGCCTTACAAAAGCGACCTGAATAAGCTCCTTTTCCCCTTCCACCATGTGAGGTGACAGCTAGAAGTTGTCATCTCCGAACCAGAAAGTGGGTTCTCATCAGACACTGAATCTGCCAGTGCCTTGATCTTGGACTTCCAGCCTCCAGAACTACGAGAGAGAAATGCTTGTTGCTTATAGGACACCCTGTCTGTGGTATTTTGTCAGCAGCCTGAATGGATGAAGACATAGCATGTCCTATAATCCTCACACTGATCCCCTGAAGAAGGTTCCCTTCTATTCATTCCCATGTTACAGGTGAACAGACTGAGATTCACAGAGAAGTACCCACGGCCACCTAGCTGGCAATGGCAGATCAGTTTTCTCGAGCCTGAAGCTCCCATCCTCTTTGCTGCCTCGGGCCATCGCCCCATGCACATGCCCCATTCCTTGTCAGTGCCTCCCCAAGCTCTTCAGGGCTAAGGGACAGTGGTGACGGGAACTGGTCTGACAAAGTAAGAGATGTGCAGGGGGTCTGCCATATTGTCACTGTGACCTGGACAGACTGCCATCCTGTCTCATGTGTATCGATTCCCAAGGGCTGTTATAATAAAATTCCACAAATCTAGTGGCTTGAAACAACAGGAATTCAATTCCTCACAGTTCTGGAGTCCAAAAGTCCAATGTCAGGGTGTCAGTGGACCATGCTCCTTCTTCTCCAAAAGTTCTAGGTGAAGATTCATCTTCATCTCTTCCAGCCTCTGGTGGCTCCTGGCCTTCCTTGGCTTGTGGCCACATCGGTCCAATCTCTGTCCCTGCCTTCACATGATGTTCTTCCCTGTGTCTCTGTGTGTCCAACTCTCTCCTTCTTCTTATTTAGACTCTGGTCATTGGAATGTAGGGGCCACTCTAAATCCAGGATGACTTCATCTGGAAATCCTTAACTAAGTATATCTGTAAAGACCCTATTTCCAAAGAAGGTCACTTTCTAATTTTCTGGGCGGTTATGAATTTGAGGGGGGGGGACAATATGCCAGTTACCACACCATGGTTGTTGAGGTTGGCTTCAGTCCCTTTAAAGATGGTGGTCAGAATGATGCTCTTGACCAGGATGGCACAAAAAACCACTAGTTCATTTGGATAATCCTTTTCCCTGTTCCCACAGATGAAAGGTTTTCCAGGTTATCCTTGTCTACCTTAGAGCAGTGCCTTCCTCTAGCAAGATTCTCTGCCTAGATTAGATCCTGTGGCCAAACATTTCAGCCCAGCTTTCTCTAACCAGAACCCCCAACACCTCCGAATTCCCAGCAGCCTCTCCTTGCAACCCCAACCCCCACGTTGGCATTGCCCCCACTGCCAGATGTCACACAGTAAAGAGCAGAGATGGGATTTGAGCCCAAAGTCAGATGCCAGACCCTAAAAGCTTAAGGGAAGCCTGGATGTCTCAGTCGGTTAAGCGTCTGACTCTTGATTTTTGCTCAGGTCATGATCTCAGGGTCGTGAGATGGAGCCCCTGTGTTGGGCTCCATACTCACTGGGGAGCCTGCTTGAAGTTCTCTCTCTCTCCCCCCCCCACCTCTCCCTCTGCTCGTGCTGTCTCTCTCAAATAAATAAATAAATAAATAAATAAATAAATAAATCTTTAAAAAATAAAAGAAAAGCTTAAGGACTATCCTATACAGTCTAGGTTCCTGCTACCCAAAGTGTAGCTCAGGGACCAGAAGCATCACATCACAAAACCCCACTGATTCATATGCACATTCAAGAAGCACTGGCAATGTTGTGACATTGTGAAGCCTGATTAGTAGGTCTGGAGAGGGCCTGAGATTCTGCATTTCTAACCAGATCCTTATGGACCCACCAGATTTTCAAAAGTTACCAACAACCTCCTAACAATTATTGATCTTTTCTTAGTCTTCTCCCTCTTTGACCATCTGTGCCATTAAATGTTAAAATGCTATTGGCCTAACCCACACAGCTTAGCATGAAATTTTTACCCTGGCTTATTCTGATTGCTTCCCACCTCTCAGGACTGTCTCCTTCATTCCAGTTCTTCATCCTGTTCCCAAAATTGTATTCCCACTTGCAAGTTCAGTTGACATGCAAAACTAAATCTTCAGCCCCAACTTCTGTCTAAACTTCAGATTTAGAGCCATGCATTCCTCATTCCTGAAACTCAAAGTCTCAAAATAAACTCATTATTTTCTCATTTAATTCAGTGGAACTCAATAAACAAGAGAGGCCAGGCATTGTGCCATGAAAACAAAATGGCAAGACCATTTCCCATGAGGGACTCCCAGGAGTAAGACTTCCTGAGCCCATTGGTGTGCTGGTAAACCAGCTTTCCGAAAAATAAAGCCCTGATTTGTAGCATTTGCCAATCTTCATGGTGTAAATATTCCATGATGGCTGATTTCAAGCTTCCAATATAACATTACTGAACATGGAGTTGGGATAAGAGGCACAGAATCAGCTCTTCTGAGCTGGTATCAGTTAGCTCCAACACACCACTGCATGAACTCCACATACATACTGGCTTTTCTCCCAGTCACCCACTCCCAAATCTCAGAAGCATCCTTGACATTCTCCTCTCCCATGCATCCCCATATCTAGTAAATTAGCAAATGTCATGACTTACAAATGAAACGAGGCCCTAAAATTCTTTGAAGGTAGATGTATTCAGTTTAAAAAAAGAATTAACAGCACATAGAAAAAAAATAGCAAGGTGGTAGAGACTTAAACCCAATCGTGTTGATAATTACATGAAACATAAATGGTCCAAACACTCTAGTTAAGAGGCAAAGATTATCATCAAAATAGATTTTTAAAAAGACCCAATTATTTGCTGTCTATAAGAAACACACTTTAAATATAAAGACATAGATGAAAGGTAAAAGGATAGAAAAAAATACAACATGCATAAGAAAAACTAGCTACATTAATATTGAATGTAACTTTAGGACAAGGAATATTATCAGGGCTAAAGAGGGCTAATGGTTTCAAGGGCAATTCATCAAGACATATCAATCAAAATGTGCATAAACTAACAAAATTAAAGTAGAAATAAAAGGAATCCACAATTGTGCCTAGAGATTTTAAGCCTCTTTCTCAGAATTAGTAGAGCAAATAGACAGAAAATCAGTAACAATATAGAAGATTTGAATAATGCTGTCAACCATATTGACCTAATTGACATTAATAGAACTCTCTACCTGGCATCAGTGGGGTACACATTATTTCCAAATGCACACGGAGCATTCATCATGGTAGACCATTTGCTCAACCGTAGGTCAGCCATCAATACATGTAAAAGGGTTGAAACCACAGATTATATTTTCTGACAACAGAATTAAATAAAAAACAAAAGAGAAATATCTGGAAAATCTGGAAATATTGGGAAACGAAACAATATACTTCTAAGTAGCACATGAATCAAAAGAGAAGTCAAAGGAGAAATTAGAAAAGATTTTGAACTGAATGATGAGAAAAACACAACACATCAAAATTTGGAGGATACACCTAACGTGGAGCTAGGATGCAAAGATGTAGCTTTAAATGCTTCACAATAGCAGAGAAGAAAGATCCAAAATCAACTACTCAAGCTTCCAGCTTAAGAAACTAGTAATAAAAAAGCGAATGAAGCAGAAGGAAGGAAATAGGGAAAATAAGAGCAGTAAAGAAATAGAAAATAGACTTACAGTCAGATAATTCAATGAAACCAAAAGCTCACTCTTAGAAAATGTCAACAAAATTGTAAAACTCCAGCTGAACTAACCAAGGTGGAAAAAAAGGAAGAACACATAAATTATCATTATCAGGAATGGATAAGAGACATCATCACAAATCCTATAGATAATGAAAGGAAAATTAGAACATATCATGAACAATGTTTTGCTGATTCAACAATTTAGATACAATGGACAAATTACTTGAAGGGCAAAAATTTACCGAAACTGACCCCAGAAGTAATAGGCAGTCAGAAACAGCCCTAATCTATTAAAGCAATGTAATTTGTCAAAATTAAAAAAAAAATTCCCTTAAAGAAAACTCCAGGCCAAATGTCTGCACTGGTAAATTCAATCAAACCCTTAAGGAAGTTATATGACAATCTTTCATGAATTCTTTTGGAAAATAGAGAAGGGACCACTTCTCAACTCATTAACAATTCAAATCCAGCAATAATTAAAACAGATAACACATTGTGAGGGACTGGGATTTACCCCAGAAACACTAGAATGATTTAACATTTAAAAATCAACCAATGTAGGGGTGCCTGGCTGGCTCAGTTGGTAGAGCATGTGACTTTCTCTTTTTTCGCCAAAGATTTTATTCATTTGAGAGAGAGAGAGAGAGAGAGACCAGAGTGCACATGCAGGGGGAGGGCCACAGGGAGAGGGAGAAGCAGACTCCCCACTGAGCAAGGAGCCAGATGCAGGGCTTGAACTCAGGAGATCACGACCTGAGACGAAGGCAGACATTCAACTGACTGAGCCACCCAGGTGCCTTCAAGCATGTGACTCTTGATCTCACGGTCTGAGTTCAAGCCCCCCGTTGTAGAGATTACTAAAAAAATAAACTTTAAAAAATGAATTAAATAAAGTAAAAAAAAAAAATCAACCGAATGTAAATCATCCTATTAATACAATAAAGGGAAAAAATCAGATGGTCAAATGTGAAATGTGAAAAAAGCAGATGTGAAAAAAGAGCATTTGAAAAAATAAAACTTATATTCATGCTAAAAACCCTGAGAAACAGAAATACAACAGAACATCTTCAATGTGATATAGTGTATCTACGACAAACCTGCCACTAGTATCAAACCTAATGATGAATGACTCAACACGTTCCCCTTAAGATTGGAAACGAGCAAGGATATCTGATCTATAACCTTTATTTAACATTTTATAGCAGGTGTAGGTCAGTGCACAAAATGATTGTGTATATAAAAAATCTTTATGAAACTGTTTTTTGAAAGCTGACAAAAATGAGTGAATTCAGCAAGGGCATATGCTACAAGGTCAAAGTAAAAAATCAATTATATATCTATATACGGCCAAAGAACACTTAGAAAATAACACTTAAAAATACCACTTATAATAGCATTAAAAAAAAACCCATGAGATACTTAGGAATACATTTAATAAAATATATCCAAAATATGTACACTGAGAACGACAACACAATCACATTAAAGAAGACCCAGGGACGCCTGGGTGGCTCAGTTGTTTAAGTGGTTAAGTGTCTGAGTCTTGGTTGTGGCTCAGGTCATGGTCTCAGGGTCCTGGGATGGAGTCCCATGTCAGGCTTTCTGCTCAGTGGGGAGCTGCTTTTCACTCTCCCTCTGCCCCTCACCCCTACTCGTGCATGTCCTGAATGTCCATCAGCAGGTGAACAGATAAACAAGTTAGGGTACCTCCACACAATGGACTAACCCTTGGCAATAAAAAGGAGCAAACCATTCAGACACACAGCTAACGGGCATGAATCCCCAAAACTGGACTCAGCAAAGAAGCTAAACACAAGGGGCGCCTGGGTGGCGCAGTCGTTAAGCGTCTGCCTTCAGCTCAGGGCGTGATCCCGGCATTCTGGGATCGAGCCCCACATCGGGCTCCTCTGCTAAGAGCCTGCTTCTTCCTCTCCCACTCCCCTGCTGTGTTCCCTCTCTCGCTGGCTCTCTGTCACATAAATAAATAAAATCTTAAAAAAATAAAATAAAAAAGAAGCTAATCACAAAAGGGTCCATAGTGTATGATCCACTTATCTGAAATTCTGGAATTCTCATCCGCAGATGATTTTGCCCTTCAGGGGACATTTGGAAATATCTGGAAATATTTTTGGTTGGTCACAAGTGGGCATTTGCTACTGGCATCTGAGTGAGTACAGGCCAGAAAGCTGTTAACCACTCTACCATGCACAGGTCAGCCCCACAGCAAAGCACGACCTGACCCAAAATGTCCTTAGTGTGGTTGAAGACCCTCAGCTGTGTTAGTCTATAGTGACAGAAATCGGATCGGCAATTGGCCCTTGGCTGGGGGCAGGGGTGAGGGTGGGGGTGGGGGGCATGGGAGAGGAAAGGTTGCCTGCAAAGAGGTGAAGAAAACGATTTATATTTTGATTGCAGTCAAATTAAGCAGTGTAAGTCACGGAAATTATATCTCAGGAATATTGATTTTTTTTAAAAAACAACTCTGAACGCTACCTTGAAATATTTTCTCGACATTCCCACCAGCTGGCGATGAAAAGTGCATGGTTCTGACCGGAAATGACCCTGAACAAATTTCTCTGTCCTGAATAGACCTGAGATAGAACTTGTCACATCTACAAAACTGAATCCTTGGTGGGTTTTTCTTTTTCTTTTCTTTTTTTTTTTTAAGATTTTATTATTTGAGACAGAGTGAGAGAGAGAGAGCTAGAGAGAGGGCATGCAGGGGGTGGGAAAGGAGCAGATGGGGAGGGAGAGGGACAAACAGACTCCACACTGAGCGCAGAGCAAATGCAGGGCTCAATCCTGGGACCCTGAGATCATGAGCTGAGCCAAAACCAAGAGTCAGACGCTTAACCGACCGAGCCACGCCGGCGCCCCTTGAATCCTTGTTTTCTGATTAGAAAGTGAAGAGGTTGGAACAAGGAGGGGAGCAAGAGCAAAGAAGTCCCTTGGTCAATCAAAAGTCTTATATTATCACGAACACCCATATATGCATAGAGACACACGCCTACAGCCATTGATCTGCACGCAGGCCCTCTGCCTGGAGCCGGACCCGAGATGCATAACGAGCGTTAACAGCGTTCACCCCAACCCCACACTCTTTAAGCCTTCATCTCTACACCCACCGGTGTTTTCATAAAGCAGACTCCTTTACCTTTTAGCTTAGGGAGCCGTCTTCCGGAACGAAGGCCTCGTGAAGAGAAGGCGGCTTCTATGGCAATGATCCCACGAATTACAATCCGGGGCCTTTTTCAGTGGCGTTCCCGAACCAGCTGTTTCCATTTAAAATCAACCCCGGTGGGAGCGTTTACACCAGGGCAATTGGCAAATGCTGCAAATCAGGCCTTGCTGCCCGGAGAGCGGCTGGCTGGACTGCCTACCAGCACACCACTGCCCCTGACTCACAAAGAAAGGAAATTCCTACGGAAAAGAGAATGCACATGGGTGTGAACATGGGCACTGTGGTTTGGGATTTATGACTTTTCCTCTTATGTCATCCACACAGTTGCAACTGCCCCAAGACTCATTTTCCCCATAAGACGAGTGGGTGGGGTGGGGGTGGAGCCGGGATACATGTCATACAGTGGTTTATTAATTGATGAATTAATTAATATTTGAAGATTTTATGTATTTATTCGAGATGGAGACAGACAGAGAGAGCGAGGAGCGGGGGGAGAGGGAGAGGGAGAAGCAGACTCGGGCTGAGCGTGGAGCCCGACCCCAGGACCCTGAGGTCATGGCCTGAGCCAAATGCAAGAGTCAGACACTTACCCACTTAACCACTTAATCGACTGAGCCACCCAGGCGCCCCCACACAGTGGTTTCAAAGGAAATCGTAATTGGCAGCAAATGGGGCATAGGTCAAAGCAAAACAAAATGTTTATTTTAAAAAATCTGTTCTTCGTACCGGGGATAAAGCTGAATGGGGGTACACGGTCCAGTGAGATCTTAGGCCGTGTCCTCAGAGGAAGGCAGAGAAGCCCTAATTGAAAGGAGGGTCTGGTCACGGCTTCCGATAGATATGCTTTCCAGGGGGTCACGATCTTGCAAGGAACCTGAGTCTGGAGCTTGAGAAGCCAGAAGTGCGTGCTGCGGGGTGAGAGGACTACCCTGCGGGACGTCCAGCACCTTTCCCGGTGGCTGCTTTTCCAAGCGAGTAAGGCCAGGGGGGAAGGAGGGAAGCGTTTCGCAGAGACCAGGGTCTCTGGTGAGTTGGAGCTCTGTCCTGAGCTGTTTCTGGCTTTCTGGGTGCTGGCCTGGCCCGAGAGAAAGCTCACGTCCCTCTGGCACGAGGAGCAAGGGGACTGACCAGGTACCCACCCCAAGCACATCTCAGTCAGTACCAGCAACACTGAGGCCTTGGAGGCGGGAGCCAGCGCGTCCAGGGGTTTGAAGGCTCTCCTAGAATTTACTTAAATCACCTTTAAAATGTAATCCCTCCCCCCCAACTCATCAAGGACCAGTACGGGGTCAGTACAAGATAGTGGTTCCCTGTGCTTGGAAATCAGGCCTGGAAAACTGAAGGCCTTCTCTGAGCCCCTTCTGAGGGCAGATGCCCTCCTTTACCCTGGGAAACAAGGAAGAGCAGTGAGAGGTGGAGAACCGCACTTCCAGTAGCCCTGCTGGGCCGGCCGAGGCCAGAGCTAGGCCCAGAATCCAGGCCAGCCCCACTGCCTCTGAGAGAACCCATGGGACCTGGGACAGGGTCGTCAGAGGCTTGGCACCCCCACCCCCACCCCAAGCAGTGCAGGGGTCGTCAATGTGACTTGCTCTCCTGGATGGGACGCGGGGCGGAGGGTACCTCTCTCTCTGCTGCCATCACCCTCTGAGAGTGGGATTTTAAAAACTTGATCAAAAAAAAAAAAGCAAGCAAGCAAGCACAAAAGCGGGGGCTGGGGGGGACCCTAGGTAGAAATCAATGAAGCCCTTAAATCTTCCACACTGAAAAAGTCTGCATTTCTCTGTTGTCTTTGGGAGCCCGCTGAATGGCTGGGAAACTGTTTTTAATGAACAAGAGTTCAAACGCTGAGCTCCATAGCCAGCAGTCACGCCTTAAACTCTAAACTCTACATGCAAACTCTCCCAGTCCCTTTGAACTCGCCTTCCCTCTCCAGCGGAGCATTCCAGTGTTTATGCATTTTTTGAGATTGCTGGCAGGATGGCTTTGAATACTTTCCCTCTCTTTAGCAACCTCCTCCCTTCAGAACCCATTAATGCCCCACTCAGCAACATCAAGGTATTGCTTTGAAGTCCCTTCTGGCTATGGGCCGCTCACACTCTTTGGTTACTGTGCAATCAAATAATTAAATGGATTCTCAGGGAAAAAAAAAATCATTCTTTTCCTTGGTAATTAAACACTCCAGGTTGGACAGGAGTGCTGGGTTGCCAAGGGAGTGAGGATCTATAAAGACTCCGAGCCCAGAATTCTTTGCTCGTGACCCCCAGGGGAGAAAAATAATAACAGGAGAGTCAGCTCCGTGCTCACTTCCCTTCTGCGCCCAGGGCTCTCCGGTCTCAGGGTCTCAGGACCTCCCTTCTGAGAGTGGGGGTGGGGGCATCCCCGCCAGGAGAGTTCCTTTTTGGGGTGGAGGATGGCCAGGGCTGTGGGGGCATCTCTGGACCCAAAGAAGCCCGGGAGAGATTGTAGCTGCTGGAGGGCAGGGATGGGGCAGGCTCACCCCCATCCGGGTGCAACTATGCCCCTAATATGGCTGGGGGAGGGGCAGACCAGGAAGGGCCAGAGGAGGAGGGGGAGGGCAGGAAAGGGAGGAGAAAGGGGGTAGGAGGAAGGAGAGAGAGGGACGGAGGAAGAGATTGGGAGAGGCAAAGGGAGATGGAAGGGGGGAAGGACCAGATGGAGGAGGGAAGGTGTAGAAATAGGGACGGAGGTGGGGAGAAGTGAGGAGGAAGTAGAGAGGGAGAACAGAGGGGCTCAGAAGGAGTGGGCAGGGAAGGGGAGGGGAGGTAAACATGGAGGAAGAGGGGTGGGCAGAAGATCTGCTTCCGTGGCTACTCCTGGTTTGGGGTCTCTCAGCCCTCCACTAGGGTTAGCTTCTCCAAGATCAAAGAGCGCCCCCTTCCCTCAGCTGGGTCACAGCCCAGCCCTGGAAGACCCCAGGTACTCTTGGCCTCCTGCTCCACTTTGCGGCCTCTGGTGTCCCTCCTTCTTGCCCACCTTCTTGCTCTCCCAGGATTGCCGTTCCATTATTCTCCTGATCAGTCCCCAGGATGCTGCACATCCCAGCCCGGAAGTGGCCTTCCTCTGGACAGCCCAAGTGGAGGTTGCCCTCCTCTGGGTCTCCTGACAGCTCTATGCGGGCACTCCTCACACCGAATTTTAATGTCTCAACCCGGTGCTTATCCAGGTTGGGGGCCATGTCTTCACCATCTGTATCCCCCCGCCCCACCCCAGGCACCTCTGGGTAGGTGTTGGTGATGAGGGTGTTCAGCTGAGAACAGTGAACGTGAGCCTGCGTCCCAGGGGTCACGTTCCATAAAGGCCATCACAGAGCCCGAGTCTTTGCTCGCTAGCATCTCAACACGGCATTCTCCAGAACTTGAACTTGAGGTATCTCTTCGTCACGCCGTCTATTTCTCAAAGCCACCAGATTCGCCTCTGGAATCTCTCTCCCCCCATTTCAGGCCACGTAAGGCTTAGACCTAAAACTCCAGGAACCTGGGCTCTCTGACGTCCAAACTGGCCTTGGGGACAGATCCTCCCCACTCTAGGACAGGAGCTGTATTATTAGTCAAAAGTCTTTTGATCAAGTATGACAAAAACCCAAGTCAAATTGACTTAAGGAAAA
Source organism: Ailuropoda melanoleuca (assembly GCF_002007445.2). Classification (NCBI taxonomy): domain Eukaryota; kingdom Metazoa; phylum Chordata; class Mammalia; order Carnivora; family Ursidae; genus Ailuropoda; species Ailuropoda melanoleuca. Next base: position 33,659,355 of record NC_048230.1, on the reverse strand, counting down.
AGCAGATGACAGGGTTTGCTGACTCACAAGGCTGGGCTCTTGGGCAGTTGAATTGAGGATCTGAGGGATGCTGACAAGACTTGGTTGATCTTTCTCTCTGCCCCCACCCCTCCATTCTGTGGCTCTGAATTGCTTTGTTGGCTTCAATGGCAGGTAAGCACTCTCCACTTCTTGGCCTCCAGAAGCTCCAAGATTTTGTTCTTCCATTTTAGAATCCCCAGTAGAAAGAGCGCACGCTGTTCTCCAAATGCCTGGCACAAGGCCCATGGTTTATTGGACCAACTTAAGCTGTCTCATTGGACTGACTTAAGTCACATGTCCACCCCTGAGCCACTCAGGATAGCCAAAGTGATGGGCTATATTAACTGGCCACATCAGGTGCCATTTTTGTGCTGAGTGTGGCTTCCCAAAGGAAAACCAAGGAGCTATTATCAGGAGATGAAAGCATGGATGCCGGGCCGAATAAAATAACAGATGACCATGGCAAGGACCAATCTCACGGTGCCATTCATGGAGATTCTTGGAAGGAGGTGACGCGGAAAACACAGTGTGTTGGAGGCAAAAGGGTGGAGATAAACCAGGACCAGAAACAAGAGCTCATCAGATGTACGAAGGTGGGAGACACGGGCAATGGGATCTGACAGTCAGCAGAGGAATCAAGCAGGTGTGATCAAGGAGCAGGACCTCCCAGCAGGGCAGGGGCAGGGCAGGGCAGGCAGGACCTCCAAGCTATTCTTTCTGCGTCCACAGGATTCTACAATTGCTAGAGAGTCCCGAGCCTGTTCGGGGCCTCACCTGCCTCACGCCTCCAGGTAGGAGAGGCTGTGCCCTGCCTCTTATTGGAAAAGGAGGTTCTGGTGGAAGGATCAAGACAGATCAGCCCAGTGACCAGGGCAGGTCGCAGAAAATGGCCACCAAGTTTGCTCGAAACAATGAAAGTACTCCCACGGGTCGAGATTTACCCTGAGAAATGATGAGACGCTCAGAACACTTTACTGAGCAAGAGAATATGCCATATCTTGGAAGGAAATACCCCCAAATATTATCAACTGGCGTCTCTGGGTAGTGGGATTATAGGTGGGTTTGTCTTTTATGTAATTCTATGCATTTTTCAAATTTTTTTTACCATGACTGTTTATTTTCGTCAGGGAAGGGGGCGGATACAAATTAAGGGAAAAAACTCTAAGCTGCTCCTGTCGGAACACTCTACAAGCCAAACTCTTCTTATCATAATCCACTCTTCCATTTCATTCATTTTCTCACTGTCTCTCTGTCTTTCACCCTGGGGACCTGGCTGTCCTTCAGTCTGGATAATTGGCCTCTGGCCGACTGGGAAGCAGGTGGCCCAAGCAGCTCTGTCCCCTAAAGTGAGGTTGGGAGGGGTCTCTGCTTCTCCAGGAGGGGCTGGTTGGTTCCCACTGAGCCTGGCGAGGGAGCGGGCTCAGATGGAAGGCAGCTGTGCCCCTCCCCCAGCGCACGCCCCTCCCCCTTCTCTCGCCCCCCCTGGGCTTTTTTGGGCCGGATGAATGAACAACAAAGGCCTGTGGCCATCTCAGGCATGCCAAGAAGTGGGTGTCATCTGGAGGACGCTGCAGCCCAAACCTTTTATGCTGACAAACCATGTTGATCAGAAGACTAATTGCTTCTTGCTGTCCTCAGCCCGCCAAGTGCTTGACAATGACTCACAAATCATTTATACAATTGATGGTCGCAAGAGATTTTACCCTCATGGAAACAGCACCCAGGCACCCACGGCCTGGTTGGGGATGGGAGCTGAGGGACCGATGACGGTCCCTGCCAAGACACAAACCTTCCCCTAAAAGCCCATAAGAACTACCCTCTCATCACCGTCACCACCACCACTGACCTGGGAGCTGAGCCCTTCCCTTTGGGATCACAAGCCTGTGCCACACTCAGGATCCCAGGGAGGAAGAGATTTGGACAGCTTGTCTCGTAAGGACGCAGCCTCCAGGCCAGAAGAGCCCCAAAAGCTATGGAAGGCGTATCAGCTTTATATTCTCCACCTGGAAATCTCTGGAGGTTGAAATTCCATAGTATCTCCCAGTGACCTGTTTCAGGGTTGTATAGTCTGGTAGCCAAGATCGTTCTTGGAGAGTCCGTGACATCTCTGGCTTTCCACACCGTTTTACCGTGGGCCTCAGACTCTGGCTTCATCTTCCAGTGGGCAAAGACCAGCAGCCTGGATTTTGTGGTTTGACTGAGGCTGAGTAGAAATGGAACCAAAGGTGTGTGCAGGAGTCAGGCTGGAGCGGGCCCAGGATAACGGGCTTGGTCGGCTCGGGTCTGGGAAGGGAGGTGGGCAGGGAGCACGGAGTGACCTGGGGTGTGTAGGGATGAGGTGACTGGCGGGCGGAGGGAGGGAGAACAGAGGCCTTGCACGTGGTCCTGGTGCATTTCTCCCCGAGGTGATGGTGCAAGTTTTTCTCATTGAAAGATTGGTGTTTCTCTTTCCCTGTGAGGATGGACACAATGATGGGAGTCACAAGCGAGCAGCTAGGAGATGGACACTACTCTAAGTATGTGTTGTGGGTTGAGCTGTGTCCTCCCAAAGAGTTATGGTGAAGAGGTCCAACACCCGGGACCTCAGAATGTGACCGTATTGGGAAATAAGGTCTTTGCAGACATAAGTTAAGAGGAGGTCAGCTGGGCCCGTCGCCAATGAGAGCAGTGTCATTTGGGCGCAGTCACAGATAAACACAGAGGAAGGACTGTGTGATAAGACGCAGGGAGAACATTCTGAAGGCGGGAGTTTTGCCTCCACTAGCCCAGGAGTGCCTGGGGCCACCTGAAGCCAGAAGGGACCAGAAAGGCTCCTTTCCCTACAGGGTTCGGAGGGAGCAGAGCCCTGCTGACACCCTGTTTTTGGACGTCCAGCCTCCAGAACGGAGACAATAAATTTCTGTTGTCTGAAACTACCCGCGTTGTGGTGTTTTGTTCCAGCAGCCCCCACCGAGGACAAGCTTCTAAGAAAGTAAACTCATACAAGGTGCTTAGAGGTTTGTTTAAGGAGCCAACAGATGGAATAGACTGAGCCTCTGGTCATGACTTCCTAACGTCCTGCAGAACGCACCTGTCCAAGGAGGGTGGATGGAGATGCTGCCAGGGGCGCGGCCCCGCTATCTGGAAGCAGCCACAGTCACTGTGCATCCGGAGCTAGTGGTGGGACACCGCAATGGGGAGCCTGGACCGCTGTCCCAGCTCCACACCTCTCAGGACCCGGGATGCTGGGAACAGACGTGCATGGGGCTGCAGGAAAGCCCTGTGACTCCGTGACTTTGCTTGTGGGCAAACAAAAACCAAAGGAAGACGCCTCTGTCTCCTAGTGAGCACATCTAAATGAGAGAACCCACTTCGAATCTGGACACAAAGTGGTCTGGAAAATGAGGGTTTAGCTTTCCAATCTCTGTAGTGTAAGAAAGCACATGAGAAGCAAAGAGGGAGGAAGGTTGAGCAGGCAATCCAAAGCATTTCCACAACTGGAGTTGCCAGATTAAATGCCAGATGCCCAGTGAAGTTTGAATTCAGATACACAGATAGATTTCTTGTATAGTATGACCCAACTACTACAGGGGACGTACTCATACTAAAAGATTATTCATCATTTATACAAAATTCAAATTTAATTGGGTGTCCTGTATTTTAATTTGCTAAATGGGGCAACTCTAACCACAACACCGTTCACGGCTGGTTTCCAGTCTCTTCTCGTTGAGATCACTGGGAGACGGTGGGAGAGAAAGCCGACCTCAATGCCTGTGACCACTGGATCCTTTCCCGACCCCCTCCGTGTACCATGTCTACAGCATGAAAGGGTCAGGGGCTCCCAACCACATGGTTTGGTCCAAAGTTGAGTTTGGGAAAATGGGGCCAAGTCGGATGGCGAGGTAAGAAGGGTCGTGTGCGGTCACAGGATGTCTGGAGGAGTCTTATCTGCACTCTCTCTATCACCCAGGGTAACTTTTTATCTGTAAAGCTCTTTCTTTTTTCTTTTAAAGATTTTATTGTTACGTCGTCTCTCTATCCAATGTAGGACTCGAACTCTCGACCCCGAGATCAAGAGTTGAGTGCTCTTCCAGCTGAGCCAGCCAGGCGCCCCTATCCGAAAGGTCTTGTACATCAAAGTGTGAGCCACAGACCCTGTTCGCAAAGTGGCTTACAACTCAGGGCAGGAAAAAGAAAAAATAGAAGTGACCCTAGGCTGAGCGCCGGAGAAAGTCAGGGTCCCCCTGGATTGTGGAAGGGAGGCCAGGGGAGGGCAGAGAGGGGCGTGGGTCGGGGGGCACACCAGGGCTTGCATATCACCGGTGAGAGAAAGGAGAGAAAGGGCTGAGCAGAGTCAGGTATGAAGACCGGATGGTGGGGCTCAGCGGGTGATCACAGCGGCGGACGTGTACGACGCCAGACTGACTGCCAAGAGCTGTGCGCACCTGAACAACCTTCATCGGCCCTGTGAAGGGTGCTGGTGGGTACTGGTGACGCTCCTCGGGTTACAAAGAGGCAAACCCGGGTAGAGGGACGTTCCCTGCTCAAGGTGACCCGGCTTGAAAACAGACATCCTACCAGAAAGGCAGGCTTGGCTCAGACTGAGGAGAGCCTTGACTATCCAGGCTTGAGATTTAAGTGGATGGCCTAACCGTGGCTTGAGGGCCAACCGCGAGCAAGGCCCTGGAGAGTCAGGGACAAGCCCTAAAATGGACCTTTGATCCAGAAATTCTACATGGAAAACCTTCATCCTAATAATTAAAGACTATTTAGCTATGAATGCCGAGGGAGCTAGAAAGATTTCATTACGATGTGACTTATAATTGCAGAATTTGTAAACTATATAAATGTCCAACCGTAAGTGATTAAATAAATGCAGCCATACGTTGAAGTCATGCTGTAGAGCAATGCAGAAAAATATTATTGATATGGAAATATGCCAATGACATGTTATTGAGTGAAAAATACAGATTACAAAATAAGGTGCACCATATGGTCTGATGTGTGTGTGTGTGTTTTAACCTGGAAAGATACCGTAAAACGTTAATAGTGATTATTTTCATTATAGGTATTACCAAAATTGCTATTGGTAGTTTCTTTTTTTTTTTTTTTTGGCGTCAATTCTATGAATATTGAGAGCCTACTAGGCACCAAGCACCACACTGGCTGTTATACACGTGATGGTGAATAGAGGTACATCTATTCCCTGCTTCATGGGTGAGTAAGTGGGCAACGAAATCCTTGTGGTCTAGTTACAAATGAGCATGTGCAGTGAACAGGTGAAGGAACTTCTGTGATGGGGAGGACCAGGTGAGGACAAACCTCGGACACTTAAGTCCAGACATGAGGCTATAAGGCAGACCACCTCAGGAAAGGCTGAGAGAGGGGGTGAGCCCAGCAAAGGGAACAGCATATGCAAAGGCTCTGAGCACCAGAGCACATTAGGGGAACTTAATGGTCGGTGTGGATGAAGCTCAGGGAATTTATGTTTTCAGGACTGGGCAATATCCAGGGGGAGGCCCCCCTTCCTGGGATGAGCCATAGAATACAGTAGAGGCTCACTCTCGTATTAGATTTTTAGAAAATCGGGTTGATGACATGGAATAAGGATACTAAGGAAGGTGTGGTTCCCTCTTTTGAATCATCTACATAATTTGGGGACTTCCTGTACAACCAAGTGATTTATTAAAGGTTAAAAAAAAAAAGGAATATTCTTCTTTACCAAAAAGAACTCAAGGAAAACCAACAACAACAACAACAAATCTAACCTAATTATTCAAATAGACTGGAGTATTTTCTTTGGGGTAATTGCCAATTTCCTTCTTTGACAGCACAATTATGATCCCAACATATTTGGGGGTAGAGGGAGGGTAGAACAGGATTCTTTTTCCCAAAGCCCCACATTTCAAGCCTCTCTACATGGACTGTCACCCTAGGTGAGAGTCCACACAGAATTTCCAATAATTGTATAAAGTCATAGATTTAATGAAAACTTAACAATGCTCTGGGGCCAAGGCTCTGCTCTAGCTGAAAGCCACCCCATCAAGGAGCCTACGGGCCCATTTGCCCACCACCCTACTGGTTTTGTGTCAGCGGCGAGGGAAGCGGGTTGCCAGAGCCCAAATGTGCAGCAGGAATGGGGAGGGGTGGAATTTCCAAATGAGGAGCTAATAATAACTAACACAGGCAGTAAGGATGCAGCCCAAGTACCCGAGACCTGGAGTGAGATCCCGAGCCTCTGCACCTCACGCACTCGGCCATCAGAGCAGCCCTGGAAGGAAACACACTGACCATCCCCACTTAGTAGCGGCAGAAACTGTGCCCCCCGCCCCGGTCTGCACCCCACCTCTGATTAGCTGGTTAACAATTAATCTGAGAAATAAGGCCAGAGCAGAAGGAAGCACCAGGGAATGAGCACTAAGGGGGTGAATTGGACTGGAAGCTGGAGTTCAGGAAGGGGAAGATCCAGGAGCACGCGAACAAGTGCGACTCCTTCGGGAGAGGCCAGATTGGAGCCGGTCCTGGCCAGTCGGGGGCAGGTTTCTGAAGGGCTGGGTCTTAAATGATTTGGGGGGCAGGGAAGAAAGAGCAGACAGCCCAAACTGTGTTTTAGCTTTCTCTTTTGAGTCATAGATCCCTATAAGAATCTAATAAAACTAACGACCCTTTCCTCACGGGGGATTCCACAATGTGAAGGTCCAGGAACCCCAGGAGCCCATCAGGGCCAGGTGAAGCACGACTGATTGTTAAAATGCTAGAGGCAGAGAAACGGGCCCTCTGCCCACGGTCTTCTAGACTTGAGTCCAGGTTTGTCTGAGTCCCAGGTCTGTTTCATCCCATGACTCTCATGGGATGAATCAAAAGGCCTGAAGATTAAAAGCCCTAACATCCCACCCACACCACCCACACTAGGTTCAATCTCTTTGTCCTTTCAGCCTGGGAAGAACGTTACAGTTTGCAAGTGGGTTTGGGTTACCTCTGCTGTGAGCCCCCCTTTCCAGACTCATTAGGCCCACGATCAAGGACTCTTGCAGCCTGGTGTCCCGTTCCCTCGCGCCCTGGCCTGCCCGGCCAGCAGCCGCCCCATGCCTCCTAACCCTGCCGCCCTGAGGCTAGCCAGTTCCAGGAAGCCCCTCACCCCACGCGGCCGCGCCCTGGCCTCACCCTACCCTGTCAGCCTCGCGTGTTCCAACGGGGACAGAAAGCCAACTGCATTCGCTGCAGTCCCCACCGCAGGAAAACTCCTCATGTGAGAAGCCAAGTCCAACGGACACTTTCTTTCTAAAATGGGTTCATTATAGGACCCTTCTAGGTAGAGAGACCGGCCCTCCCAGATGGGAAACAGCCCGACCTCCGAGCGCCCAGCGCACCGGGAGGTAACCCGAATTGAGTGAACAACGGTCAGCCGAATTCCGTGGGCACACAGAGTAAACGGTCCAGCGAGCCTTGCGGTTCTCTTGCTGAACCCCCTTTTCTTCCGACCGCCTTTCCAGCCCAGACCCTCCAGGAGGCCAGCCCTTGCTGAAGGCCTCTGCTGAGGTCACTCACACAGCCAGGCTGCTTAGCACTGAGCTCAGGGCTCATCAGCTCCACTGCACATTCTAGATCCACATGCCATTCTCTGGGAATTTTCTCCCAGGACTCCTGGGAGGAAGCCATCGCCACTCCTCATCTCCTGGACCTACCCGGCCGGATGAGACCTGCCTTCGAGGAAGAGGCTGCACAGGCATCAGAGGGAAGGGGAACGTCAGAGGAAGTTGTCACGGCCTGCCGGGGGACAAGAAAAGCCTCAGCCATTAACCAGGTGATTTTGAAGACAGAGTTTTTCAGAACCCAGGGCAGGGCCAGGTTGGGTGAGAAGAGGTCAAGGTCAGTCAAGAGAGGGGCTCAGGCCAGGTGGGCCATGAAGTGCAGGTGTGCACACACAAAAGGCTGCCTCTGCCCTGCTCCCACCCCGGGGGGACTCAAAGACGAGGCGGACGTTTTGAAAAATATAAAATTTTAATAAAGGCTACATCTCTTAATTACAATAATTATTGTACCAAGTAATTTTCCTTAAATGAACTCTTTATAATGCATAATTTACAGTATAAGTGAACAAAATGCCATGGCAAAAGCCATTGAGTACAAGACTTGTAATAAAAAGGCATAAAATATATTTATACATAAACCCCTTTCAAAAAACAAGGGAAAGCTGGAGCCCTCAATATAGGGCGACACACGGGGCGGGACGCCGTGCCGGTACAGGTACTGTACTCATTTCAAGTCAAGCACTAGAGATAGTGGATTAATACTCTTCTGTCGTACAATATATACAGACATATAGTACAGGTCACGGTGGCAAACCGAATGTACAGATTAACTTAACACGAAAACCCGAAAGTCAGAATGAAGGTGTCTGGAGGAAAGGGTGCTGCTAGGTCTTAACTCAACTGTCTGCTTCTTTGCAGGGCAGGGGCCGGGAGAGGGGGGTGTTTCCAGAATGGCGGTGGGCCAAAGACTAGTTCGAAAAACCAACCGACCACCCAACCACCACGCCAATGAAGTGTTTCAGTACAAGCACGGGTTGAACCCCAAGGTTCTAGAGGGCCTCAGCTGTTGGGTGCTGGGCCTTGGTGGGGAGTTAGAAGGAGTTAGTGAGGAAATCTGGGGTCCCCAAAATGAGGCTCCCCCCCGCCCCACAATGGATCCCATCCCACATGATGACCCCCAAATGGCAGTGACGTTGCAACATAAATCCCTCCTTAAGACCTTTATAACGAAATAGAGCAGCAGAGAAAAAAAATGCACCAATTTTCTGCCTGTGTCAATGGTAGGGCACCATTTAAAAAAGTCCATCTCCGCTTGGAGAAATGCAGGGCAAAGCATAATAATTCCCCTTTTAATGAAGAAATCATGAATACACCCCTAGCTCAACTCCCAAGTCTGGACAGGACAATTAAGCCTTCCCCTCTCCCCCTTCCGTGTTTAAAGCAGCATATCCATAAACTGGGGACGGGGGGAATCAATTGTTCAATAAATAGCAGTAAGGGTTCCTGTTCAGGTAAGCTATACAGAGTTTCTCTTAGTTCATGGGTTTCAGCTCCCTAGGCAGTCATATATTATGTATAGCAGTCTCTCGAAAACAGTCTTCAATAGCCAAGAGTGGTCATGTTTTTAATAAATAGTTCAGGCTTTTCTTATCTCAGTACCCAGCTCGTGAATAGTGAAAACCAACCTCCCCACCCTCCCCACCCTCCCCAAGTGGCCAGTGGCCAATTCTTCCCGAGATTTTGTCTTCTTCATTGGTTCAGTTTTCCTTCAAAACGTCTCGTTGCGGTCCGTCATGGTCAAGGCCGGCGGCGCGGGCGGCGGCCCCCCCAAGGCTCAGTCGATCCTCTCCACCTTCCCCAGAATCCTGCCTTCGTACATGGGGAGCACTGCCTCATCGTCCCAGATCTCCTCAAACACGGCTCCGCAGGCAAACTCGTCACTTGCTTTTTTGAAGTAATACCTTAAAAGGAAAACCCACAGAGTGTCTTGGTGATGTGTTTTCTACTTTGCTTGGAAGAGAGGTGATGTCAGCACGGAGGACTGAGGGGTCCTGAGGGTTCTGCCGCAGCAGGTGTGCATGGGAACCTTTGCCCGCTTCTGATTTACACCGGCCATGGGGCCACCGGCCCGCAGGTGGGGGCGATGGGGCAGGTGGGGGTCACCTGGGAACGGGGAGAGCAGCCGGCGGGGTGGCCTCCCACCTGCAGTCCTTGGCCCAGAATGCTGGGACCACCCCCCACACACACGCTAGGCAGAGCGCACTCTGGGGAGGAGAGCCACCTGCTTCTTTGTCCCCTTTCGGGGAGGGGTGCGGAGGTGGGAAGGGCAGGGCACACCGGGTCCATCAGCAGCAGCCGAGGTGGGGGTCCCTCCAAGAGGCCCCAGACCCAGTCACCCTGAACCTGTAGAAGTCTGTGGAAGGCCGACACCTCCTGTCCTTCCCACCCTGCAGCACCCACAGGCCGGCTCCTCTGGCCCAGCCCTGGCACAGCCACGGGACAGGCTGCTTTCCTCGGTGGCCGCTGCAGGAGGCTAGCCAGCCCCATGGTGGCAGGCAGCCCCGGCCCGGCTACGTTTCCCTCCCCTCCGCTTCCACCCCACCTCACCCCTCCAGGGTCAAACACTAAAGACCCTTCTATTATGCCCCTTGATTAAAGGTTCCTTTTATCCCACCCCAGACTTCTTTCTTCTAAGGCTGTTTAATTGTGTGGACGCAAATGACCGGCCTCTCTCAGGAGAGCCACATTCAGAAACAACTGCTGTCCTCCAGGCGGGCCCACTGCCCGGCCCCTTCTTTCCCCGGCCCCTTCCAGGGAGACCCCTCGGATGGATTAAACTCGCCCCTGCAAGCTGTCACCTTCAGCCAATAAAGGCCACTCCTGGAGGGAGGGTCCCGGTCCTCTGCGGGGAGGGGGACAGCTCTCTAAAAAATTTAATTGTGTCTCAGGGTTACAGTTGGTTTTTGTTTCTGTCTTTTCATTTAAAAGAAAAAAACAAAAAAGAATTCCCCTTGGTTAGAGCTCAACTTCTTTCCTCTTTAATGAAAGCAAGCCAAATACTTTCACAGGAGATAAGGCTAAATAAAGCCAACCAGCTGGTTTAGTCAAGGTGCCGTGCTGTTAGCGCTCCCAGCTGGGCCCCAGCACCGGGGTAAGCAGCCCAGCCGGACGGGGCAGCGAGCGGGGACAGGGAGGGGCACGGCGCACAGGGGTCCCCGGACAGTGGGGGGAAGGCCCCTTCCTGACACGATTCTGACGCCACCCTCGGTCGTGCCCCTCAGCCCCCCAGCCCCGACCCCTTGGCTCTACCAGGTCGGGCTTTCAAGGCACCTCTGAGCAAACATGCAGTGACTTTTTCCAGAACTGCACCCTCTTCCAGAGAGGAGAGAGGCCACATTCCCTCGGCCCTGGCCCCAAGACTTCAAACGCACTGCGCTGCCCTCATCTTCTCCAAGAAACGGGCTTTTCCACTGCAACATGCTTTATGTGGCAAACTCTGCTTTCTTCTGACATCTGGCACCAATAGCGTCTGGCACGTCTGGAGAGACTGTTCTCCTTTTGAACCCCTGCCATGTTGAGATTACTCAGTGCGGCCCTGGTCCCCCCACTCCGCGGCCCCATCCTCGCTGGGCTTTTTATTGGGGGGTGAGGGGGAGCGCGTGGGAGGACGGGGCACCACCCCTACTGGGAGGGCCAGGCATGGAACCCCGAGCCGCCACGAGCCCACTCCGGCCAGCCGGAGAGCAAGCACAGAGAGATAAGGCGGCTGGGAAGGGTCTGGCCACAGCCTGATCCAATCAGTAAAGAATTTGAGAATCAACCATTTGTGCAAGTCTTTGTGCATTAAAGGGGAGGCTGGGGCTTCAAAGCCAGGCTTATTAAGTGTGCCTTAGAAAAAAAAAAATCAGAGCCAGATGTGGCCGGAGTGGCTGAGCGCGAAGCCTCCCCTGCAGCCTCTGCTCCGAGCTCCACGGCCCTTCTCTCCTGAAGGTCACCTGCAGTTCCACTCAAAGTCCAGCCAAGTCACAGCTGAGATCAAAATGAATCCCTGGAGGGGCACACTTGTGTAATTAGTTTCACCTTGTTTCTGTTCAAGATAAAAAAAGAACAAGAGGAGGAGGAGGAAAGAAGCAGAAACCAGGGCTATTCCCTAATCCCTCTGATACATTTTCAGAATTGCGTCTGCCCTGGTGTCAGATGGAAAGATCTAAAGCCCAGCGCCACGCCCCGCTCCTCCGTCACTTACAGGGTCCCCGCCCCCAAGCCCCATCCTTTCCCAGCAAGAGGAATCACCTTGGGCCCCTGGCCCAACCAGGTGGAGTGGCCGGTAAAGCCACATGGGGCCTGCTCCGGACGGGCCAGGGTCTCGGGGCGCTGGCGGCGGGCTCCAGGAACCGGTGCCCGCCGGGCAAGTCCCTGAGTGCGATGCAGTCCTCCACTCCCCTCTCGGGCTCAAGGTGGGGGGAGGCTGGCACCTTCTGAGCACATACCATGTGCCTCCTTAAAGGAGGGCCCCTCCCCAGCCCTGCGCACGCAAGCCGAGATACGGCTGGAGCAGAACCCACGCGTTCCCTTGGGATGAAGGCCACCAAGAAGGAGCAGCTAGGACTCTGGACGGACGCAGGTGGAGTCATCACCCACCCTGTGTTCAGGGGGAGGTGACCATGACACGGTCTCCACTCTTGAATCCCCTCTGGGGCCCTAGAAGGCCAGGCGGGCATGTCCACCACGCAGACAGGGAAAGGAGAGCTGGAAGGAGGGTGTGTGCCCTTGCCCAGGCCCCAGCAGGAAGAGTGGCCACCCCCGGGGCCTGCCCCCGCTCTGTTACGGACACAAGAGCATTTCTGCTTCACCTGACCCATTCCATAGCGTGAGGCAGTTCTTTAGGCAGAAAGGCTGAGGAAGGAGAATGCTGTCTCTATTTCCAGGCAACGGCCTCTGCCCTTCCCCGAGCCTTCAGAGTGGTCAGCCAGTCTCCCCTAGACCCAAGCCTCCTCATCGGTCTGTCCATCTGTCTCTCCCTGACACACACACACACCGCTCTCTGCCTTTCGGGAAGGGCCTCCACGAGATGGCCCAAGCCCAGCTCTCCTGGCCAAGTCCCCTTTCTCCTCAGAGTCTGGTTCACCTGGTAGAAAAAGCCCGTCCCGGTCCCCACAGAGCCCTCCCAGTGGCCTCCCTGCTGCTGCTGTGTTATTTCTGTCGGTGGTGAGAGGAGAGAGGAAATGAGAAGGAACAGAAGCGCCAGGGAGCCCGACGGCCTGAGCGCCTCCTGAACGCCCTCCCGCCCGGCCCCTCCCGGGTCTGGCCAGGCCAGGGAGGCGACTCTGGCTCTGGGTCCTGAGCAAACAACCTGCGGAGCAGCAAGAAGCCGCTGGGCTCTTACCTATAATTTCCCTTTTTGCTGAGCTGCTCTTTAAAGTGGCCCAGGGTCAAGCTGTGAGCCTTCAGCATCCTCCTGTAAGGGATTTCTTCTCCACAGAAAAAGTACGTGACGACCAACTCACTGGCCTGGAGCGCGTGGACCCCCGCCAGCTTCTTCGGCTCTTTGTGACTGAGAAGGAAGATGGAACACAACATGTTCGGCATTCGAAGGTGGCAAGTGCACACGACACACACAGGCCCTTGAACACGTGCTCCGGAGAGAGCGTGAGGCTGCAGCTAGGAGCTCAAAGGGGGCTCGGGTGTGCCCCCTCCATCCCCGTGTCACGGAGGCAGCCAGCTCTGAGGGCACAAGGTCCAGGTCACGTGCATGGGGCACCTGGGAAGGGACAGTCTCCTCTGGGTTGTACATGCTGCTACTGTCCCCCTCACTACCACCCCATGGGGTCTTTTTCAGGAGGCCATGAGCGGGTGCTCGCCAAGGAAGACGAGGGGAGAAGCTGCCACAGAGCCATGGCTTCACTCAGGCCAACCTGGGAATGCCGCAGAGGCAAACCCAGAGCGTCTCCTGGGGCAGCACGGAGGCCAGGGCCCATGGGAGGGTTCGCTCGGTCATTTCGACCACCCTCATTTCTTCCGAGTTTGTAGAGTGACTTAAAAAAAGACACAGGCCTGGAGAGCTGGTGCACTTAAGGTCAACCAACGAGAAGAGGGTCCAGGGTGGTGGCTTATGCAGGGCTTCAAACATGGCTCATTGCTCAAGATGCACGAGCTGAGGAAGAACACTTGAATTATTTAGACCATTTTAGACCCTGTAGCCGATTTCTTTCTAAATGCACCATCCTGGAATTCAACGGAGCCAGGCTTCGCAGCCCACTTTGCAAGAGTGTAAAGTTATGGAAAGAATCACGGCACTGCTGGGGAAGACACTGCGTTCTCCCCAAGCAAAACCAACAAAGACCGCCCTCGGTCTCTGCGACAGTGGAGAAGCACCTCCCTGCTCCATGTGACGAGACGTTTCCAACTTGCTAGCTTGCAAGCTGAATGAGGGCAATGTTTCCATTTGGGTTTGGGGACCCCCTTTTCTCCATCTGCTAATGGCTGCACACCTCGGCTTTTGACGAGTGTGTGCCCGGGAACCCCGAGCCATCCGTCACTTCAGGAAGCGACACCTGTGTGTAAGTCCCAACACGTTGTGCAGACAGGGTTTCCATGATCCTGGTTTATGGCAATAGCTGCATTTAACCTAAGTTCCTCATGGCTACTGTGCCACTCAAGGGGATGTGATATACTAGAAAAAGTTTTCAAGAGTCCCAATGCCAGGGAGTCAGCGCCCTGGTATATAAACCACGAGGGGGATCTCAGCAACGCCAGGTAAAGACACTCACTCTTCGGAAGCCAGGCTGGGGCTGGAGAAGGGCGCGCCTCCTGTCTGACCAGCAGCCGGGTGGTTCCTGTCCCTCTGCTGACCGGCTGCACAGCACCTGAGAACACGGTGGGAGCGGAGGACGGAAAGTGAGGCAAGCGGGGAGCAGACAGAAAAGCTGTACGCTCTAGGCCCTCACCGTAGACCCAACTTCCATCCACAGGGAGCAGCCATCCGAAGCCCCCCAGGTGCCCGGGATGGGGCGATGCCAGCCCAGGCCAAGGGCCAAGGCTCTAGATCTTCCACGGGTCAGGGCTCTCCTTACACACTCGTCTACCCAGCCTTGCGTGATTGGGGCACTTGTAAGGGATGGGACTTGTAAGGAATGATGGAAATTCGCTCTCCTCCGGGGCCTGCCTTGCCTAACAGGTCCTGCTAGTGCTTCAGCACAAACACAGCTGGGAGGAACAACTCCTAGCAGGTGGGAGGACCACGGGTAGGTCGCCAGAAGCCACCCCTCCTCCCTGAGAAGGGCAGGGACCTGGGCAGAGAAGGCCCCTCCCTTGTCAGGCAGGCCGGGGCTCCAGCCCCAGACCAGCCCCAGCCCTCACCTCTGCACCGCAGCTACTCACCGCTGCTTTGGGGGCTTGGACACCTCAGCCAGCCGGCGGCAGGCCTCCTCTAGCTGTGCCAGAGTGTTGGGCGGGGTCAGGGGAGGCATCGCGGGGTCCTGGGTGAACGGGTGGGCTCGGGCGGCAGCGCGGGGGTGCCCGCTGCTGCCCCCCAGCAGGGGGTGCCGGCCGGCTCGCTCGGCGGGGAACGCACGGCTGGACTCCAAGGGGTAAGCCTTTTTTGTGCTTTGGGCACTGAGCAAGGAGTGAGAGAGAAAGCAGAAGGAAAAGAAATGGGGTTAGAAACCCTGGAAATGTGACTTCAGGAGAAACTTCTCTATCCTGCCTTCAAAGAGAGAAGAGAAAAAAAAAAAAATGACCCCACCATCACACGGACGGGGGCGGTGCCAAAACAGGGCATTTGTGGGGTCTGCTCAGTCCCACGTTTAATATTAAGACGGCAGGAGCAGAAAGTCCCATTTGTTTTCGGCGGACTGCAGACACAGCCATCCCCACACCTCCGTGGCGACGGCCCGTGACCCAGCCGCGGCCGCGGCGCTCTTTACCTAGGGGGCTTGGGTTTGCTCTGCCGCTCACTCTCCAGCATCCACTGCCACACATCCTGCGACCTGTCTCCTTCCTCCCCGGGAAGCTGCAGCGCCCCAGCTCCGCCGGGGGCCCCTCCTTCCCTGGCGGGCAGGGCCAGGCCCGGCTCCACGCTTCTCCCACTTGGCTCGGGCAGGGTACTGCCTCTGCTGCTGTGGGAGACCAAGACCCACACCCAGCCCAGAGCCCCCGTTACATCTCCGTGACGCCTCGAATCGGGACAGGACGGCGGGTGGTGGGGTGACACCAAAGACCCATGCACCTGCTCTCCCTGCCCCGCCCCCCCCACTCTGCACCTCCCTCCTGGAAGCTAAAAGCCTGCGACCGCTGAACCCCCACCTCGCACCCGCCCAGGGCTCTGGCTGGGAGAGCGAGCCCCACGGGGATGCTCCGGTCTGCCCGCCACTTACCCAAACTGCTCGGCCGGCCCGGGCTCCAGGGCCTTGAGGTGGCTCCTGCACTTGGAGTAGCAGTAATACTCGGCGGCCCCGGGGCAGAAGCAGCGCACCTGCCGCGCGGCCTCTGCCTCCATCTCCTCCTTGCTCTTGGGGAGGGCGTGGTGGTGGATGTAGTGGTGGTGGACGTGCTTTGTTGTCTGCTTGGTCACGAAGCCCTTGGCTCCGAGGAGGGGGCACCCGGGCTGCGAGGCGGCCGCGGGGGGCAGCTTGCCCCCAGGTGGGAGCAGGGGGTGGTACTGCTGGTGGCGGTGGTGGTGGTGGTCGGGGGAACGGGAGCGGGGGCTGTAGCGGCCCACGCCGGGCGACTGGCAGCCGGGGGTCTTGAGGACCCTAGACAGGTGGTCGTCCAGAATGGTCTGTGGGTCCTCCTCATAGCTGCCGGAGGGCAGGAGGGAGAGGGGGTGCGGCGTGGGCCCCCCCTCCCTGGAGCTCAGTGCTAGCTCGGAGGCCTCCTTCTCTTCATCCTGGAGGGGCAGGCGGCAGAAAGGGGAGCGACCAGGTAAGCAGGAGGGACCAGCCTGGGTCGCCAGCGCGTCAAGGGGAGGGGCGGCGCCAAGGCGTGGGGACGGCAGGGCACGGGGACGGCTCGGCCCGGGGAGGGACAGGGCCCGGCACTACCTCTCGGATCTGCTGTAGGCGCTCCTCCAGGCTGTGGCGGCTCTCCAGCTCCAACTTCAGCTTCTCCAGCCTGGAGATGAGCTCCGCCGCGAAGGTGGCAGGCTCCACGGGGGTCATCTCCTTGGGCAGGCGGTGGGTTCTCTACGGGGCAGGGGGAGGGAAGACACGAGGCACGTTCAGCAGGGCCAGCACACGGCACCGCCGGAGCTTCCCGGGCCCGGCGGCCACGGCCACGGCCACGGCCACGGCCACGGCCACAGCCGCACAGGCGGGGGCGGAGAGCTGCGGATGCGGCGCCCAGGCTGCTCGGGAGCTTTATGCACCAGCGCCGCGGCCTCATGGAGAGCCATGGTCCCCACCAGCGTTTGCCTTGGGCAGGAGCAGTTGGTCGCACTCCGAGAGGCCCCGCTTGTTCTCTCTGTAGTACAACCAGCCCATCAGTAGCTACACTCTGAAGTAGAAAATCTTCAAAGACTGTTGTCAAACATCAAAAAAAAAAAAAAAAAAAAAAAAAAAAAAAAAAGGCAGCCCTCTGAGGTGGGGAGGGGAGAGGGACCAACTCAAGGAATAAAAAGTAGAGTCTAAACAGAAAGGGAGCTGGAAATTAAAAAAAAATAAATAAATAAGATTGGAAGGGAGGTGGGGGTGGAGGGGAAGAAAACGCGGGGGGAAAAGGGAGTCACACGGCCGGATCAGAAGAAGTGGTAATTTATTTTGTGGCCGCACACTGCGCACCTTTGAGGTGGTGTTGTCTCAACACTGTGCTGGATCTCCCTGGCTCCCTGCGCCCCTGCGCCCCTCCTCCCCGGCTCTGTGCGGAAAATGAAGGGAGACGCTGCGGGCCCACAGCAGGGCACCGCTGAGCCGGGCTGCCTGAAGCTCATCTATCAGGGGAAAAGGGAACATCTCCAAATCAAGTCCAGAATATAAAAAGGCATCGAAGGTGCCTGCCAAAAGCAGCAAACAGAGGACTCCCACCGCCTGGCTCTCTCCATCCTCTGGTCCTCCTGCCGCCCCCTCCCCCCAGCTGTCGGCCTCCTCCTTCCTCAATTTCCCTCTTGCTCTGCCCTTTCCTTCAGGATGGGTGGGGGCGGCAGAAAGCCGACCTGTAAAGGCCCACGTTCCCCCTGCAGCTAAGCTGGGCTCACCTCGACGACTGGTGCCCACTTAGCCGCAGAACTGAGGTGGGGGGGGCGGGGAGAGAAAGCACACACTTCCCCCCGCCCCGTCCCCCCGCTGCTCTCATGCAGGCTGGCTCAGTGCAGCCCGGATCAAAGCGCTGCCTTATGGAGAAAGTCGATTTGCACACCCCAGGACAAAATCATCTAATTTACAAGCTTGGGCGGTAGAACTTTTATTCACACACATTCTCCCCTGCACCCCCACAGCCCTGCCCCCCCAAAAAACTTGTATCCTGCACAGTGCTGTATTTGCGGGGTAGTATTACTGAGGAGGGGGGATGCTGAAGGGCCCCAGGAAGGCATCGTAATATGCTAAATGTTCAGACCAAATTAAGCCCACCCTGGACTGTGTCCGGGGTTTCGGAGGGGAGTTGCTCTAGCGACAACAGCCCACGCACGAGTGCCACATGGAATTTAGCAACTGGATGTGTTCATTTTCTGAATGCAACATCACTGATGGGCCAATTGTTGGAAGCTGGCAGGAAGGATTCGTGAACATAGATGCCACTCAAAGCTGGGCGCTCTCCTCCCCTCCCTAAGAAACAGTGTTCTCGCAATCTCGGAGCTCAGTGCATCGCAAGCACAGCTCCTAAAACACGGACGAGGGGGCTCTGCTGAGTCTAGGGGGCCGCACGCTGGCTGCCCTCCAGGTCTTGGACATGGAAGAGGAGATACAGGAAAGGGTCTGCACGCCCTGCTGGCCTCTCACGTCAACCACACGGAGAAGCTGCTCATGAGACCCTCACTTCCACTCAGCAATCATCAGGCGCAGATTCAACGGGAGGTACTAAGCCAAGTTCTGGCGTCGGGAAGGGACAACACGGGACAGCTGCCTTCCAGGGCTTTAGAAGTCAACAGGAGAAACGTCCCAGGGATGCAATTTTCCTTCTGCCTCCTCATCCACTGATTCGGCCGACACGTTTTAGTAAGGACCTGTTGTTACGCGCCAGCCACTGCTCTAGCCACTGTGGGCAGGGCACTTCATGGAACAGACAAAACTCCCTGCCCTCAGGGGGCTTCCGTCTAGCGTGAACCCAACGAGAAGCATGGATTAACTCCCACCATTGCTTGGTTTCCGGAAGAGAACTGCTTCAGTTTCTCACGCAAAATTTTTTTTGAGTTGAGAACAAATGCAGAGGTTCAAGTAGGTCACCTTGAACTTCACTCTGCTCAGCATCGCCCCCCAAGGCGCCAGGTAACACCTTTGGCCTGGTTCCCCCTTCCTTCCCTCTCCCCTAGCAGACCCCAGGCGCTGCTTCTCCTCTCACCCTGGACCTCCCCCGCTCCACCTCCCAGCCCTGATCTTCAAGACTCAACGTGGCCAAAAGTACCTGCCTTCCCCTCCAGACTATACTCACCGGGAAATGAGGTAGCGACACCTGGCCATTGGCCTTCACACTGCGATGCATTTCTCTCTGGAGCTGTTTCTTACTCCCCACACGATAAGGAGGGATTCCATCTCTAAGGGAAGGGAAAAGACAGAACCCACAGGCTCACGAGGATGCTTTCAGCACGTGGGCTAACTCACAAGCCCTCCTGAGATCCCACCAATGGACAGGGCCATCGCATGCCTCCACATACGTGTGCTCCCGTCCTGGGCCCCATGGCTATTCCCAAGGGCAAAGACCGATCCAAGATCAAACCGCCAAATCCCCTGCCCATCAATCACCTCTATCAACTTGGCTCCCTCTCAGATTCAGGATCGACAACTTGTAAAGAGTTTGGTAAGCTCCTCTGGCAGCTCTGCCTTGGCGTGCTTACACTCTAGCCAGCCCGCAGTGAAGGCTCCCCATTTCAGCTTACAGGCGCCCCACGCAGGAGACTCTGAGGCCCCTTTGGTCCTCCTTACAGTTGGCCATACTGCCCCAAATCAGGCCGCCAGGGCCTCCTGGAACATACCAGGGCAAAATGCTGTAGGAAGAGGGACCAGGCCCGCAGAAAAACTGAGCCAGGCAATAATGAGGGGGTGCGTCATTCTCCAACAGTCAAGCCCCTGACTTCTTCCTTTCATAAATCACCACGAAAATATCCTTGGGGTCCTTCCCTCCTTCGATTCCAAACCCTAACACCCCTCAAACTAAGGAATTCCCAAGGACACATGACCAGCGTAGGCATAAAGAGAAAGCCCCTACTACATGGCACTCTGGGCAATTCAAATATTTGAGGACCTACTATGTGAGTGAGATCTTGTACCAGGCGCCAGGTGAGACAGCAGTGAAGGGGATAAAAATGCAGACGACTGCCCTCACAAAGCTTATATTCTACCGGGTGGCGGGCAAGAAGCGGAAAATATCAACACAAAATCTACAGCATGTTAGAAAGCGGTTAAGTACTGGGACAAAATACAGGGCGGGAAATGGGAAGAAAGGATGGGGTGGGGGTGAGGGAGTTCCAGTTCCATGTGGGGGGTGGGGGGAGGGGGTACCAACGAAGTCCTCGCTGGGAAGGTGACCTTTGAACAAAGACCTGAAGGCAGGATGAGCCCCTATGTCCTGCATCATTATATTCCAACAAAAAAAAAAAGTGGAGGAGGTAAGAAAAGTAAAGAAAACCCTCCACCCCAGCTTGTCTTCACTAAGACATGACCTGGAGTTGCTATGATTTAAAAAAAAAAAAAAAAAAAAAAATTTTGGGGGCGCCTGGGTGGCTCAGTCATTAAGCGTCTGCCTTTGGCTCAGGGCGTGATCCCAGCATTCTGGGATCGAGCCCCGCATTGGGCTCCTCCGCTGGGAGTCTGCTTTTTCCTCTCCCACTCCCCCTGCTCATCGCTGTGTTCCCTCTCTCGCTGGCTGTCTCTCTCTCTCTCTCTCTNCTCTCTCTCTCTCTCTCTGTCAAATAAATAAATAAATAAAATCTTAAAAAAAAAAAAAAAAGAATTTTGTGCTTGAAAGCAGCCACACGGTCAAGGTGTGACTCTTCCCACTGCTGTCCCTTCTAGAGCCCACTTATTGACAAAAGCCTCAGGATTCCGACATTCCCATAATGAATCATATTTGGAGGCTGTAAATATTGAAATGAGGTATTTGGTTATTTCCCTTTTCCTGGCGTTTTGTTCATCACAGGGTGGAAGGAAGAAAAACATCTTCGGCTCACCAGCCGTGGGTGAAAATCAGCACTGCCTAAAAACACCCGGGAGCAGCCACGGGTAACTGGTTGACCTCTAGCTTCCTTATCTGTAATGCCCTAGAATTCCAAGTGGCTGCACTTTCCAGTAATCTGTTGACCTGGGCCAGGTCACAGGACCACTGTGGGGGGATGACCGGGATCAGTCGGTCAATACATCCGGGAGGCAGGTTAGCCAAAGCCTGGCTAGGAATTAGCACAGAAAGGATCACTGTATTGAGGGTCCAGGGGAGAAAAGGGATCAATATCTGAAGCAGGGGGTGCACCTGGGTGTCTCAGTCCGTTGAGTGGCCGGACTCTTGGCTTAGGCTCGGGTCATGATTTCATGGGTTGTGGGATCAAGGTCCGAGTAGGGCTGCTCGCTCAGCAGAGAGTCTGCTCAAAAGATTCTCTCCCTCTGTCCTCCCCCTCCCCCTGCTTGTGTGTTCTCTGTCTAAAAATTAATTAATTTAAAAAAAAAGTATCTAAAGCAGGAACATACACATAAGGGTGAATCCTGTCCCAGGGAAAGGCCAAGAGGGCCAGAGACAGCACACAGCTTGACCAGTGCAGGCTGAGTCTCTCAGACAGCCTCTCGCTCACTGCACTGGGCCAGAGAAGATAAAACGATAAAAGGTTCTAAGTCCAGAAACTTACTGAGCCACCTGGAATAGATTTACCAAACCTCAACGTTTTCACCTTGGGAACACCTATACGATGGGAGAAAACTGGGTGCTCACGAGCATGCCTGGCTTAACCAGTAACCAGATTCCACACCAGGGGCTGGTTCTAATGTGAGGGTGCCCACCCCCAGGTATGTGTTCCCACTGTGGGTCAGACTCATGTGACATATAATCCAACTTCATCCGACTTCACCAAGTTTTACAGATGGTCAGAGACGCTCTGTAGCTCTCCTGGGGTCAGTCAGTAGCAGTTAGACCCACGATCCAAATCTGAGCCACTGCTGGACTCCAGAAGAGGTGTCCTTAACTCAGCAACCTACCCTCCTACCCCGCCTGGAGGAGCCAAGCTTCCTGATGGTCCGGTTCCTAAGCCCTGTGAAGTCACATGACATTGGAAGATCTGGGGAACATTCTGGAACATAGTACCCCACCACTTGGTACTCACTGGCTATGGAGCATGCCAGGTGGTTCCCAAGGCACACTCAAGATCCCCTTGTCCCTTGCCTAACATTCCTTGTGGGGTGAGGGTGACTATAGGGGTCCTCCAGGTTGGGTCTCGTACTGATCTAACCCACTTCTGTTGCCCCAGGGCTGCCCCATGAACAACGTCCATGCCCTTCTCCCGACCAGCAACACCTCTGAAGACTTCAAAAGGGTGGCTGGCCTCTGCTCCAGGCCTCCTCCTGACAACCTTGGGGAGGAGTCAAGCACCCCATGGACTTCACTGTGATACACGCAAGGCTTCAAAGGTCCTAGAGGAGGTCCCCATCCATCTCCCCCAAGACTCTGTCCTCAAGTGTCCTCTAGTAGCCTCTGCTCTTCCCCTTTCTACCCGGTTGGAAACCAGTGGTAAGGTTTTTATACCTCCTTCGCTTTGTCCATACAGAGCAGAAGAAAGAAGAGAACTGGGGGAGGTACCTATAGAAAGGGGGAGGTGGGGAGAAGCAGGTGCCTGGCCGATTGAAGGCAAAAGGAACAAATGATTTCAGCACCACCCCCGGGGCAGGTGAAGGAGCCAAGGGCAGGACAGGAGAACTGTGACCAGGGCAGAGAAGAGAGAGCTCACCTTGCAGAGGCTCAAAGAGACTTATTAACAGGTGCCTTCATGGAAACAGGGCTTTACCTCCCCACCAGCCAAGAATCTTCTCCAAACAGCCTCGCACGCCAGAAGAGGACCACTCTTCTCCGTACGCAGGCTCTAGAACTTTAGGATCTGTCTCTTGGACGCTCAGCACGGTGAGCGGCAGAGTGCCCGAGTTTCGGTTCCTCTACTGTCCTCCTTTAATTATAAGCATTTTAGCTAACGAGCCCACTGCTGGGCCCAGCTGTTTCTGGGGAGCACTGGTCCTGAAGCATGGACTCCACTTAGCTGCCATTTAAGCTGAGCCAATTAGCTTAGCCTTTGGACTCCGCTGTGCCCAGCCTAACCTGGGTGCCGTCTGCCCAGGCTTAGCAGTACCGGCTCACTCACACACGTGTCTACTCCCGTTCCCATCTGGCGAGCACTCAGGAGGCAACCTCTGACGGCAGCCAGCATCAAAAGCCTGGTTTTGTAAGATAAGATAAGATCTGACCTTCACTCGGGTGCCTTCCCTGGTGCCCTGAGTAAGCCCATGAATAAGATACAAGAAAACGCAAATAGATACATAAAAGATCCCGTGCCACCCTTCCGCGGGAACCGCGAGGGAAGTATCCTGCGCTGGTTTTATGGCCCCTGACTGTAAGAGCAACTTTGCACAAAAAGAGAAGACCGAGAGACCCCGGTCGTTGGCGTAGCTTCCACACCTCCTGGTTGCCCCGAACACAGAGGCCACACTTGGGTGGCGAAGAACTGGCTGCCGGTGATGGTCTCCGCCCCTGGCTGCATCCCCCAGGCCTGATGCCCTGCGAACGGCCCCACGAGCCTCTGCGCCCAGCACTCCAAGGCACTGGGTTTTAGGACTTTGCTGGAGTCTGGCAGCTAACCGCTCCCCCCCCCAAAATAGAAAGCAATTTCTTCTGAGAATACAGGTTTCAGAGTCATGGGCTCATAAAGCAGCCCTCTCAGAGGCCTACTACGAAGGCCCAAACCCCCAGCCATCTTTACAGGCTTTTTACTTAGCAGGAAAACAGAAGTCAGCAGCAGGCTTCGGGAGAAGGCAATGATTTCCTCAGAGCCCCTGCCAGCTCTGCACCTCCAGGCCCCCCGGCACACGGCTCCCTGGAACAACCAAGTGCAGGCTGGCCCTGCCCAACTTCTACGCGGGCCCTCTTGCAAAGGCCCCCGGGGCTTAATTGGTCCTGTCGCAAATGAGACGATTGCTTCCCGGGCTTGTGTCTAATGAACTCCAACCTTCTGGAGTCTATTGAAGACCGCCTGTGACCCCCTCTCCCCCTCCCCGGCCGGGTCCCCTCCCCAACTCCCAGCAGGGCGGCCAGCCCCACTCCCCAGCCCCTGGCAGCCCCCCTGGCAGCCAGAGCCGCCCATTGTGACGGGGAGAAATAGCCAGGGCTCTTTTCATGCTTTACGGGGCGCTCCTATTCACTTGTTCAAGGAAATTTCAAAGGGGCCTGCTACCCTCTTATCCCCGCTAAGCTTCCCCAGAAGAACAATGGGCTGAAAGCGGTTCAGTTCAGCTTTTCATCCCCCACACACTTTATTTCTCGCCTGCTCCGTGCTCTCATCTGTGCGAAGCCCACAATTGGCAGAGCTCTGAAGAGGGGTCTAATCCCAGCCCTGGGAATCCCGGGTGACCCGCCCGACACAGGGCAGATCACACACACCCAGGGCCAGCCGGCCAGAAAGTGGCTCGCACAGCCCAGACTCTCCAAACGCACCACGCCTGTAGGGAAGCAGAGGGGGGCCCAGGGATCCCCGGCGCCTGGCGGCCCGAGACCCATAGGAACCCCCCCATCCGGATGATGGGCTCTTATTCCAGAGACCTCTTTCTCCCCCACCGTGGTCTGCGTGAGGCAAACTAGCCTGGACAAACAACTCCAGAGAGGGGAGGGTCCCACACTGATGAGAAATTCGCCCCAAGGTGGTATGAACCTGCCCGAGTGGGTACAGCTGCGCCGGCTGCTCGGGATAACCTGCCCACGTGGCTGCGAGAAGGCTCCGGGGCACCGAACACTAACGTCAAGAAGGTCAGGCCCACCACTGAGGCCCTGGGTCTCCGAGGCTTACCAGGCACCTTCCCTTGGCCTTGATGCCCTGGTTTACTCTCCACCCATCCAAGGCCACTGACAATGCTGAGGCCCTGTCACTCGGGACCCAAGGGTACCTAGTGTGCCCCAAAGAGAAAGTGACGCATTGAGGGGCTCGCCCTTTTCTGTCTCTATACCCACGTGGACTTTACTGGCCCACACCCTACCCTGGCTATCTAGAACAGCAGACTGGCCAAGGGAACTTCCCTGATCCTGGACGGGGGCTAGCCGGGCTTCAAGTCCACAAGTGTCTTAGCTGACATGGGAAGGGTGACAACTTTAAAGTCATCTCTAACAAGAAAAATTGAGAAAGTTCTTCTGGGAAGGGAATAATAAGGGGGGGGGGGTGCAGGGGAGAAGTTAGAACTTGTTCCCTCCTACCCCTCCCCCAAACCGTTCAAAAAGAAAGCAGTGCGAGTCCCTAATAAATTAAAGAAACTCAAAGTGGCTCAAAGGTCTCATTCTCGACTGGTCCTCCCAACACCTCCTGTTGGAAATGTTCATGCTGTCCAGGGGGGGAGTGACAGGCAAAGGGCAAGGCCGGGGGGGGGGAGCTGCTGCACCAGCACTGGGCCCTACTGTCCCAGCTGTGAAAGTCACAAGTGACCACCTACCTTTCTGACTGGGTCTTGTGAGGCTCAGACATGTATGGGGACTACACCCAAGTTAGTTCATCACGAGCCAGAACAACGCCTCAACGGTGGGGACTGAAGTGCAGGCAAGGGCCCGAAAGAAAGCCAGCCAAAAATCGTCTCTAAGAAAACCAAACAGAAGCCTTACAGTCTTAACTACATGTGACCTAGGAGATTCACTCGACGCCCTCATTCCAACCCAACATACTCTCCTTTTACTCTAGACGCCAAGACTTCCCCCCTCCTCCCCCACGCAATCCAAAATAAAAGCTAAAGGAGTAATGTTGCTAGAAGCAAGCACACAGACAGGAGCAAAATACGACAGCAGGCAGAATGACCAAGAGAAAAAAGAAAAACCATTTTTAAAAAGTGAGGGCAGCCAGCCTCACATGGCCTTATAGGCTAGGCGATACCACTACAATATAGGACGAAAACAGATATTGATATTGGTGATTGAGATTAAGCAATAAAGTATGCCCAATACTATTTAATTAAAATAGAACAAAAATGTATTATTTTAAGGCCTGTGACCATCAAAGGATAATTTTTCTCAAGTATGGATGGAAACCTAACTCCCGTCGAACCCCTCATTTCTCCATGTTGAATGACAGAGGTGTACGCTTATTCTATTGGCACTAACGCCAGAATGCTCTTGTATTCAAAATGGAACCTGTCACCTTGTGGCTCTGTCTCCCTTTACTGACCGGGGATCTGAGATAACACAAGGAAAGCCGCTGGGAAAACCAACAGCAGAATCCCAAACCAACCTCATCAACTTCCCTTCCAACTGGCTCCATGCCACAGGCCAAAGCACAGGACACTGGCCAACAGAAACCAGATCATTTCAAACCAACTGGAAGAGGAGACGGTCCAGCGCGAGGACGCTGAGGAACAAACTCTACACGTGCCCTAATACGCAGCTCCGCGGGTCTGCCTTCCAAAGCTGTCCCCTTGGCCGAGGAGACTCTTTTTTTTTTTTTTAAGATTTTTATTTTATTTATGTGACAGAGAGACAGCCAGCGAGAGAGGGAACACAGCAGGGGAGTGGGAGAGGAAGAAGCAGGCTCATAGCGGAGGAGCCCGATGTGGGACTCGATCCCGGAACGCCAGGATCACGCCCTGAGCCGAAGGCAGCCGCTTAACAACTGCGCTACCCAGGCGCCCCCGGCCGAGAAGACTCTTACTGCCCACACCCCTGTGGAACATCTTCAAAGGCCATTTCTGGAATGGTAGTTCTCAACTGGATGTTGGGTGGGCTCTTGGGGGACTTTTGCCCAACCCCAGGCTCCACCTCCCTGGGCTCTCCTGAATCAGGATCTCAAAGGATGGCAAGAGATGGAGATATCCAGCTCAACACACACACACACACACACACACACACACACACACACACACACACACACACACCCCTACGATAAGACTCAGAGAGAATGGCCGTTCTCCACCCAGAGATCACCACTGCATGACTTCAAGTAACTTCAGTGCAAATTGTGAGCCCACCTGCCAGCCTGCTGACCTCCTCAGACCTACCAGGCTGATGCCTTGGATTGTCTTTGGAAAGCAAAGGAACAAACTCTAGGTGGGTGTGGGGGATGGGCAACACAGGCGAAGAGCACACTAAGGGCACGAACCTCCAGTTACAGACTACGGCACAGGGACTATTGTCCATAACACCGCAGCAACACTGCATGGTGACAGGTGGGGACTATGCTTATCGCCAACACTGAGAAACGTACAGAATCGTGGAATCACTACGTTGTATACCTGAAACCAATAGAACATTGTGTCAACTATACTTCAATAGTAATTTTTTTTTTTTTTTTAAGGAACAAACTCTTAGTATGCCAGATGCATTTGTCCTGAAAAGATCCAAGATCAGACACCTTTGGATAGAAGCCCCACTTAGGGGCAGAACCTGACACACTCCGCCAGCACTTGGTGAACTGGCTGAGGTCCACCTGAACACATGCAGGAGGGAACATGACGCCCCGCGGGCCTTGAGCGAGCTCCAGCCTTCTGACCCTCACCTCCCGTGCCTTTTCCTTCAGAAACAATGAACACACCTCCCTTCCCACGCCACCCTGTCTCCCACCTGCTGGCTCTGCAGACTGGACACCCTGGGTTTCAAGCCCAGCCGGGCACTTCCATCCAGGGAAGAAAGGCAAAAGGACAACCAGAAGATGGCTTTCTAGACTCAAGAATCCACGAATGGTCATCTTAACCCTTATCTTGCTTTAGTTTTCTACCAGCCAACTTTCCTTTCAAGACCACATCGCCCTCCCAAACCCTCACCACAGAGCTGGGACACTCCCCTCCCAGCGAGCAAACGCCGGTACACAGCCAGATGGGGTTTGCAAAGCCAGCTGAGGGGCCCTAAGGGCTCCGCCCCACTGGCCTGGTGGGTCACACTGCCAGCCACATCCACAATGGGGACAGCAGGATACTTACACGCTGCTGTCCGTCATGGACATGGAATCGTCAGTCAGCGCGTCGCTGGATATCTCACTGTCGTTGGCGCTGGTAGCCGGCGCGAAGACATAGCCAGAACCGACGTGGTATGGATTCACGGGATCGCTCCTCCTGAAGGACCTGCGGGCCAAGTACGAGAGCAGCACATCACCACTTCACTCCAGACACCCAGGTGACCAGGCAACCGGGGACAAGGGAGGGCACGATCCCGCCATGCACGGATGCCAACCTGCTGCCTGGGGCCAGCTGCTCATGGGGGCAGACAGCTGGGGCGACCTAAGGGAGGGCAGCTGAGCCACCAGCTCATCCTGGGAAGAAAGCAGGCTGGGTTCCCCTGCTGCCGAGGGCAGGTCTGCCAGGGGACAGAGGAAGCCATAAGCAGCCCAGGGGATCCTACAAAGGGCTAAACACATACTCAGACAGAGGAAGACACAGCTCTGGGCGGGAGGGGGGCTATCAAATCAAAGAGGAGAGTAAGTCCACGGAGGTGAAGGGTCTTCTCCCTCCCCACCACCATATCAAAGCCTGCACTAGAACAACACGGTTTTAGGGCCCCAAGAGTTCTTAGGCATCCAAACTCCCCATCGGGGTCTGTTAGCATAGTTCTAAGGTTCAAGCCACCCAAGGCCTGGCATCATCTTCTCATTCCCACCCTGGACCCAGTACACTGGACAGAGGGGACAGAAAAGCTCAAGGCAAGGCTGAGGACTTGCACCCCACCTGAAGCTGGGCATCCGCCGGGCATTCCCCCCTCCCCCCACCGGGCCTGCCTCCTCCAGACAGCTAGGCTGAGAGCAAGGCCTGCAGGATCTAACTGGGCAGCACAGCTGTTTCACAGGAAGGTCCAGGCCCGTCCTCCACTGTCTCCTGCCCTTTGTTTCAGGGGCCCCTGCCGCCCTAGTCTGTCCTCCAGATCTCCTCGCAGAGCCACCAGTGTGCCTGGCCCCAGCAGGGCTGCATTCGTCTTGTGTCACCAGCGAAGGACGTAAGTGGGGGGAGGAGGAGGAAGGGGCCACTGTGGTCAGCGGGCTCCAGGAAGAGGCCTGTCAAGCCTGAAGTCGCAGGAGGCCCCGCTGACAGAGACCCCGGCATACTCTGCTGGGCCCACCAAGTCTAAGCCAATAGCTAAGAAACCAACTGTGGGAGAAAGGGAAGGCCCAGAAGAGAGACTCCATTCCATCCGGCCATTGCATGGGTCTCTAAAGATGGCCTTGGGGGTGGCAGATGAAAGGGACTCATGAAAGGTCAAAGCAGCCTCTCCGTGCCATCACCAAGCTCCTATTCCCCTCCTGCCTGTGCAGCATGGTGCTGGGCTCTGGACTGACCCAGCCTGTGTCTCCGGTCTCCTGGCACCAGTGGCCTGGTCACCAAAATGGGGGGGTGCCACTGGGGAGGCAGACGCCGAGTTGGCACAGGCCCACAGAGGGACGTAACTTCACACACTTCACACCCTCCCAGGGTTGCAGCCACCTGGGGGAGGAGGTGTCCTGGGCCCGCCTCACCAGAGTGCCGTGGTGGCCCTGCAGGACAACAGTGGGCCCTGGGGCAGAGCCAGGGGTCACTGGCAAGACACAGATTTCTTGAGCTCTCACCCAAACTCTTTCGCCTCCTAATACAGAGACCGGCCTCAAGGGTTCAACAAGTTCTTGCAGCATGTGGGACCCAGGCCGCGCCACTGCACTGGACGGACGGAGGGGTGGGTGTGGGCAGGAGCCGTGGCCAGTGTGGTTGTGAGGGCCTCCGCGGTGGCAGCTGGGATGGGAGGGCCGGGCCCCGTCGCTGAGGCCTGCGCTCCAGCCGGAGTGAGGACACCAGCGGGAAAAGTTACACCCAGAGTCTGAGCATTTTCGAGCCCGAATGAACCCAAGCCAACCTCCTCCATTCAGAGATGTGACTGAACATTGAGAGTTGCCACAGACAGGGCACTCAGAAGAGGCGGGCTCACTGTTTGGGGTGCAGCTGCACCCCCCGCCCCAGCACACAGTAGGTGCTCAAGGGACGTCTACTGCCCAGTCACCTTGCAGCCTCACAACCGTGGCAGGAGGCGCAGAGCCCCGGGGGGGGGGGCGGCAAAAGCCTTGTTGGAGGCCACCTGGCTGGACATGTGGCCACAGCAAACCCACATCTAGACACTCCCACGGGAGCTCGACGTCAGCAGGGACCATGATTCTGCTCTACTGAGCTCGACCAAACATAAAGCCAGATGTCGGAAATGGCACGTGGGTGCAGAACTGACCAGAAAGTGCAAGTGAGGAATGTCCTGCTTGAATCCGTTGAATACTTTGGCCCGAGTGACCTTGAACTGTCCTTGAGACACCGGCCCTGTGCTCAGGTCTGTAGAGGGCACGATGTCTCCCCACCGCCCAGGATATGCTGTGATGATTACATGAGGACCGTAAGGCCCTCCAGGCCTCAACACTGGTCTCTTGTCCTCATTGTGGGATTTCCAGACACTGTGGGAGCAAAGGAAGGGCAACTGACTTTTTTTTTTTTTCTTAAGAGAGGAGATGGGAGGAGGGCTGACCTAGTAAAAATGTCTCCTAGTTGATGAGGGAAGTCAAAAGGAAGGAGAGGATGGCACTGCCACTAAAGGCAAGATGAGAGGAAATGGGCTTTTAAGTCAGAAAGGAGAAAGCACCTCCTGCTGGTCCGAGTGGACCCATGGAGTGGGTGGGGTTATGGACTCACCCAAGTCTTTAAAACAGTCCAAAGATCCCCGCTCTCTGGGTGCTTGGACCGGGCTACTGCGTCAAAGCAGGACGGACGAGGAAACTTCTTCCAGGCCCCCTCCCAGCTTTCAGAAGCCTGGGGGTGGGAAAGTGCGCTACGCCCTTGACAGGGAAAGGGAATCAGGAGGCCGAGAGCTGCTGCTGGCTTAGCTCTGGCCAGCAGGTGACTGCAGTCAAGTCAGTGCCTCCACGGACGTGGGGTCTCCACCTAAAAGTCACCTGGTTCAAACATGGCCATCGGCAGGAAATTCTTACATTCTCCAAAGACTCAAAGGCACTGTGATTAGGGGAGATACTGGTAATCCACCAAAAAAACAACTGCCGAGGAAAACAGAGCTGTCGGGGGGCGGGGGGCTCTTCCTTCTTCTGCGGTATTTATCATGACTTATTGTCACATGGCGTTGGTATGTCCACGCCTTGAACGCCCGTCCCACGCAGCCAGACTGGAAGCACCATGAGGGCAAGGGCCAGGCCTGTCTTCCCTGCAAGCGGCTCCCAGCCGGGGGAGCGAGCGTGGCAGAAGCTCTAGGCTTTGCTTGAACAGCCTTAAAAGACCTGGGTCCATCTGACGGCTGTCTGGAAAGTGTTTTGGTCTAAGAGGCCTTAGTACAAGATCAAAAGGGCCCACGTAGCCCTGAAGAGCATTCGGACAGGGCTGCTGTCTGCGGTATTGACTCAGTGACAAGGTCCTGGAGTCAACCTCTTCGGGGAGCAAATGACTCAATAGAAATCCCTCCTCCCTCCTCAACCAGAAAGACACTGAACTACCCTGTGTGTGCTCACAACTTAGCACTCATTGGAGTGGATCACAAAACACACGGGTCCCAAAATAAACCTGTCCTCCTTCGCTTCCAAAATAGAGGGCTCCCTGTGTGACCAGTCATTAAAAATGGAATATACTACCCTTAGCTCGCTTGACTGCAATAAAGTATTTGGATTTTCCTACAATCGTAACAGAGGAGGGAGGACGGAGTAGAGGAAGGAGGGAGGGTCGTGGAGACACACAGAAACTCAATTCTTAAGAACCCGGAATGTTGTCAAAATCTCCACATGATTTTAAGAAAACGGATTAGAGCTCTTTTCTTATATCTTTTATGGAAAAAAAAAAAGGAAAGAAACTCAACCACGTTACAGTAATTGTACCCAGATGCTTTGATTATTTCTTCGGGACTGTTGTGCTCCCACGGTTACTGCAAGGGTTTTAAATTCCTGCAGAGACTGAAGGCCTACGGTACCGACTTTGCACTGGGCGGGTGTCCGCAGACCTCTGTTTGCAAGTCCATGTGCAAAGGGCTTCTCAGCCATCAGGCAGGAGAGACTCCTGGGACCTTCAGGGAAGGGAAACTGTTTGCTGGCTTTTTCTTTTCTTTTTTTCCTCCCCCAGTTTATTCTTCTCTCTTATCTTGATGAAAGCGCTGCGGCCCCTGCCCCCTCCCCAGGGCCAAACCGCCCTACAGAGAGCACAAGAGACCTGATCTTTGGGGCCTCCTTCTGGGTCCCCTCCCAAAACCGTGCAACTTAGCAAGTATTTGCTTCTAAAGCTGTGTGCGCAGGGCTTGCCAAAAGCCCTCTGACGATGTACTCACAAAGTCACTGCCCAAAAGGCAACCATTGCCTCGAGAAGCATCATCTAAGGCAAGATGGGGGCGGGGGCGTTCAGTGAGGGGCCCGGCACTCAGGTGGCCCTACGCAGCTGAGCCATGAGAAAGGCCAACTCTTCCAAGTGCCTTTTAGCAAACTGCCTTCCTCAGAGATCCCAGCCTCTAGCTGGGGACTACTGCTCCCAGTATATCTTTCCTATGGCATCATTTTCTTTGATAATCGAAGCCAAGCTTGATTCCAGTGGCTTCGCACAAAAACGGGCCTCCTCAGAGGGTTCTTTCAGAGAACAGGAAGCACCGGGAGCCAGCAGAGGGCCATCTGCTAGGCCCAACCTACTTGAAGGGAGAACGGAGGAGGGGGTCCAACGGGAGACACAGGAGACCTGCCTGGCGCAGGAGGGCACCAGGGTCAGTGCGGACAGGGAAGGACACAAGGGAGCAGTCTGTGAGCCCAACACGGTCTCCTTCCCAAAATACATGCCGGGCTGCGCTCCTAATCCCACAGGCCCTGCACACACACCTTGACGCTCTGTGTCTGTGTCTGTGCTGGGGCTTTGACACGTGCTTTCACCACGGGTCACTAGGGCTCTAAGTTATTTATAGAGCCCATCAAAAGCCCAGGCATCCCACTCCAGCACTCACAAACCGGAGTCCTTCCCTCCGAGGATAATTCCTGCTCTTCCTTTCCAACTATTTATATTAAACCTGACACCAAATCAGTGAGGACACAAACAAGTCATTAAAAAGGAGGCCTCCTCTGAGCGCCCAAGGTAAACACAGGGCTTGGAAGGCGGGCCAGCGCTCCCAGCACCCAGCTGCCAAGGCTGCTCATCCAGAGCTGAGGAAGGCGGACCCCTCGGCAGGACTCGGGTGTCGGTCTCATTCATGTCACTCGCTTCTGAGGCCCATCCCATCTGCCACGTACCTTGCCTGATGAGTGAGTCTCGTGAAGGAGGAGGCAGACCTGAAAGAGCTGGACGGGATCCCCACATCCCAAGAGCTGGCTGAAAAGACAGGCTGAAGTTCACCATGCAGAGAAAGCGGAGGCCTGGGAAGGCCGACCGCTCTCCAAATTTACAGTGAATATGGGCTAGAAGCCAGGAGGCACTCTCTGAAGGTGCTCGCCTAACCTGGCTGCCCTTTTCACATATCTGCTCCTTATCATGATTAAATGATACCAATTCTAATGCTTTATGAGAGTTCCGAACATTTCCCTTTACCAAGGGCTTTCACGTCCATGATTTTGGTCCTAGGAGCAACCGACGACATGAGATGAAGGGATGGTGCCCAGTCATCATTGCACAGAAGGCCACGCGGGGCTCACAAAGACTTCAACCCAGGTGGCAGTGAGTGGACAGGGCCTTGGAATAATCTGGGACACCTCCCAATACACCCCTATGTACACTTGAAGTGCCTGCATGTCCAAACGAAACTGGGTAGGTGTTATGTTCTCTGTGACGATGCCCAGTTAAGCCGTGTGGGCTCTGTTTAGTGCAGGTCAAATACTTCATTTCAACCCCACAGTGCGAGAAAGTGCACCCAAACAGAGCCTGCCAACTCCAGGGGCAGATGAGAAGGTGTCATCCACAGAGCAGCGAGGCCCACAGTCCACAACCAAGACGGCCAGCACTGGAAACAAGGGATCTTTGGCCCCTGCCCCCAGGATCTCAAAAGCTTCACAGGGGTCATCTCCGGAAAGTTTAATCCTGGTCCTCGCCCAGTGGAGGCCTCTGGAAGGGGAGGGGCACATCCAGGCTGGCTCTGGACTGCCCACCCACAAAGGGGAGGGGTCACAGCAGGGTCCTGCCTGGGAACAGTTTCTTCCCGTGACATCCCACACCGCACACCAATCACGCGTGGTGCTGCTGACAAAGGGGACACTGTTCACAAAGGGGACACAGAAGCTCCACTGTCGGAAAGCCCCTGGAGTGGCAGCCTTACCACAGGCCTTAAGTAGTCTCCGCCTAGGCTGCCGAACTGGAGAGCAAGGAGACCAGCACACATTTACCAGAACATTCACCTAACGGAAAGGGGTGGGAGCAGCAGTTGGGGAAGCAGCAGGTAGGCACTGACTGCCCCGCCACAGAGGCCTGACCAATATGTTCCGCGAAACTCCCTGAAACCAGAAGCGTAAAGATGCTGAAACAACTCCTTTCACGTGATCCTCTGCTTGCTTTCAAAAGCCAATCCAGTCGCACTTAGGTGTAGACCAGATGTCTGAGTGTGGGTAAACCGGCGCACGAGGCTGTCGGAGCGCCCTCTGGTGGTTGGAGAACGAGCTCTTCGCTCCCAACGGAAAAAGTCGACTCTCTGGGCCACCCCTAACTCACTGCTTCTAGGCTCAGGTGCGGCTACCCTGTCCCTCTTGCTCTTGCGGGACACTGAAGGCCTGACCCTCCAGGGAGAGGGCAGTCTCCTCAGAGGCAGCCACTCGAGTGCATCCCGAGTCCCAAACCCACGAAGAAATACACGATGGATAGCAAGCTAAGCCATTCAGAGAGCAATCAAGGGCCCACCACCCCTTCCACTACATGCCACAAGCAACAGATCTAGAAGTGAGAGGCTCATTTTGGATATCTGGATGGGAAGAGGGGGAGGGACACAGAAAAACTCATTCTAATAGGAGGTCTGAAGTTGCTGCCAAAGGGCAAGCATCTTAAGACTTGGCCATTCTCTAAAGAACTGTGGATCTTTGAAGCTTCAAAAAGGGAAAGTACTCCAAGGCCCCGTGCTCTCTGTCCAAGACTCTTCTCAGCCAGCGCTAAGCAACACAACAGTCAACGGGGGTCTGCCCTCGGGGTGCAAGCATGTAAAACCTAGATTAATATACCAACGGACTCTAAAGCTAAAGGTCCTTTATTCAGGAAAGTCACAGGGCCTTCCCTAGCTTGGAGGGCTTCTTGCCAGGTCAATACCTAATGCTACAGAGACAACCACAACCTCAGCTGTTAAGCCAACTGCTGGCTCTTATCTGAACAGAAAAGTTCAAAAGATCCCACTTACCCCCACGTCCAACGGGTGCGCACGATATCCCTGTGCCTCCACAACCCAGCTGCCTCCCCAGCCACATTCATTCCTCTCTCTGCTGAGGAGTGGTGAATGACCCCTTCCAAAACCAGTGCTTAGTGTATTCGGTGACTCAGAGGCATCAAAAGCTGCTGTCCTCTCTCAGCCTTCTAAGACTGGTCCAGGATAATAAGGAACCCGCATTAATGAACACTGCTTGCCGCTGTTTGAAGTCAGTCCTGGAAGGCTGCTGCGGGTTTAGACTTAGCTGTGTGTGCAGCACTGCTCCCCCCGCTTGACACAACGAAAAGCCAAGATCAAAGGGTTCATGGCCAGCAGTCCTAGCTCTCAACAGACCTCTGTCAGCCTCAGCAGCACATCCATCCCACCATCCACCCCACTTAACTCAAAACATCTGCAAAGTCCACACCGTCCCCCAGCCCCCGGCCCCCTCCCTGGACAGACAAAGTCTTACCTGTATCCATTTTCAACAGCCTCGGTGGTCCTCACGTTCGCTGTAGCCCTCAGAGTTTTGCTGGACAAGCCAACCACAGTGGGTGACAGTTTGCACTTGAAGTCAGCACAAGCCCACTCCTCTTCCTCGTTCAAGGTGGGGAGATAGCCACACACAACCCTGAGGCTCCCCAGTCCCCCATTACTCATGTAAGCTGTGTTTTCTCCCCCACTCCTCACATATTCGAGGTATATATCAGAAGTCAAAAACATCTGGTAGGCATTTTCCTCCATCACCGACTGGATCTCAGTCTGTGCCTGGTCAAACATGATGGAATCAATCTGTTGCTTCTTGATGCCATCTCTTATGTAGGTTTTGGTGGCAGGTTTCAGCTGCTTGGAGACGATGCTGTTGTTCTCAATGTACCTTTTGTAGATCGCTTTGGCTACTCGTAAAGTTTTGGTATCCTTCAGGTTCATCTGCCTGAACCCATTGCAGGCAAACCAGAAGTCTAAGGTATCCACACATTTGTCCCTCTCCAGGAAAGTGCGGAAGAGATAAGCACCATCTTGATCGCCCAACAAGGAGTGCAAGGACTTGGTCCACCTGGTCAGAGGGGAATCCGGGGACGCCCGCCCCTCGGGCTCCCCCAACCCATCCTCATTCCGCCTGGCGTTGGAGGAGACAGGCATGGGTTTGGTGACCTGGCCCTTTCCTGCCCCGGGCTGGCACGGCGGGGTCTCCCCTTCTTCCCCCGGCACTGGGGGTCGGGGGGCATCCTCGTGGAAGCTGCTGCTGGGGTCTGGGAGCCGGGTCACCAACACAGCACTGCTCATGGTGAGGGAGGTCTTCGCCCGGAGATTGTTTGTTCTCTTCCCCCCAGTTCCTCTCAGCAATCAGCGTGGTCTCTCTTTCTCTCTCAAGTCAGCAGGGGCTCATCTGAGCCTCCTTTCTGGAAAGAAAAGGAAGGGGGGAGGTAGGGAGAGAGAAAGGGGTATTGATCTAATCAAAACCAGATCTACCCAACATCAAAGCAAGAAAGTAAACAGGCTTTTCAACTCCTCAAATTCAAATCAAGCAACCCAGCTATCTGCGAGGTGCTCATCTAAAGTATCAGACGCTGCTTTTTCAAAGGCGAAATCCGAGCTCCCTGCACAATTGGGGGGGAGGGGCGGGGAAGGTGAGCTGGGAGCGCGGAGGGTGGGAGGTGGGGGCGGAGGGGCTTGGAAGGTGTAAGACTGAATCTTCCAAAAACCCCCTTGGCCGGGGCTCGCGCAGGGCAGCCTTGGCTCCGCACAGGCTCGGCTCGGCTCCCCTCCCTCCCCTCCCCCCGATAGCATCAACTCCAAAGACGCGTACACGGAGCCGCTGGGCCGTGTGCAGGTGAAACCAATTTCGGTAAATTTCCCCACTCGGCTCTCGGCACAGATAACTCGAGCTCCAAACGTGCCCTTCCCCGGCATCTGGTTCCCATTCCCCCCACCCACCCCTTCCCTCGGCGCTCCCCCTTCCCACTCCTTAAAAATTCAGAAGATCCTCGACCGAGAAAGAAGCCCGCCCAGCAAGGGGCGGAATGGGCTCCCAGCTGGAAAACGCCCCCCTCCACCCAGATGTAAATGTTCGCTGAGCCCCCGCCTCCCGCCAAGAATCCGGCTCAGTCTACACCTCTGTGTTCCCCGTTCCCCAAAACCAGAAATCAACTCACTCAGACTTTGATCTTCAAACTTTGCGAGAGAAGGAGAGAAGCCTCAGGACCCGTCACCCCCTTCGCCCCCACTCCCGCCCCCAGCTCACCTCCTGGAGCCACAAACCCTACAAAACCGGATCAGAAACCGTCTCACGCTACCACTGCCTGTGCCAAGAATCCCAAACTCTGCTGACCTCAATCCTGTCTTTTTTCCAAAAGAAAAAAGTCTTATCTAACCAATAAACAAGCCGCTTTCCCTAGCATGGGAAGGATCAAACTAAGGAGGGCAGGGGCGGGCCGGGGGGATGGGGCGCGACCCCGAACGAGGGGCCTCTCGGGCCGCCGGTAGCGCCGCGCTGCCCCGGCGGAGGGAAGGTGGGGCGGCCCCGTTACCTGGAAGACGAAGGCGGCCCGAGGCCGGGCTCTCATCTCCGCCGAGACCCCCGGCCCGCCCCCCCGGCCCAAATCCAACCGAACGCGTCCAGAGCCCCGGCGAGCGGGCCGCCGAGCGCAGGCCCGGGGCCCCGGGAGGCGCTCGCGGCACCCCGAATCCGGGCGCGGGTCGGTCCCCGGCGCCGCCGCTCACAGAAAAGGCACGGAAAGCAGCAGCCTAGTCCAGAAATGGCGACGCGCGGAGTCTCTGCCTCTCCGCAAAAGGGGCCGGGGTGGCCGGGGGCGCGGGGCCCGGGAGGGTAGGAGGGACGCGGGGGACGCGGGCGCCCCGGGCTCGGGCCGCTCCTGCGCGCAGACTGAGCCTGGGCCAGCGCTCGGGGCCCCTAAGCGCGGACCGGCCGCCGGGAGGGGAGGAGGGGAGGGGGGC
>NC_048230.1:33593358-33620505 GCF_002007445.2 Ailuropoda melanoleuca | reverse complement strand
TATTTCCCGGCTCTCGGGTTGTTACTGAGTTGCCAGGACCTTATCAAAGCGCAGCCGGCTCCAGCCAACTCCCCCGGGCCGGGCTTGGGGAGCCAGTGATCCCGCCGCGCCAATCACATTCGCGCTCGGCCGGCCCGCGCCGCCCGCCTTAAAGGGACAGCGCCCCGCGCCCGCCCGGCAGGGCCCGGCCCGCCCCCGCCGCACGCTCGACTCCCGCGTTAACCCTTCCCAGGTCCTCCTCCACCCCCTGCCAGGCCCCCGCCGTCCCGGGGGGCGCTCTCGGCCGGAGTTCCAACTCGGTCTTTCAAGTTCTCTAGGCTCTTTGCTCCGGCTTCCTCCCCCTGCCTGCCCTCGCCCTCCCCAGCTCTGGAAAGCAACAGTTTATTGTAGCATTTTGGCCATCCCAAGAACTGCAAGCAAGCAGATTTTTTTTTTTTCCCCTATCATCAAACACTTTTCCACCTCTATTCAAGTTTCCCTGGGAATTTGGGCTGCGAGGATCTTGTAAAGGGAGTTCCAGTCCTGGGATCCACTGGCCAAGTGTCATAGGGCCAACGCGGGCCGGCACGCAGGAGGCATGTGTGTGCCTTTGCGCGTGTATCTAAGTGTGGGTTAGAAACCAGGGCGCGTTTGTGGATGTGTGAAGATGGGGGTGTGAATCTGCCAGCACAGGCCTGAGGGCTGCAGATGGGCTCTGACACCTCGTTAGGACGCATGTCTCACTTCCCTGAAGATTTAACGACAAATTCCCAACCTGGCCACCAGAACCCTTTTTGTGCACATATAGAACATCTTTCTGTAACAACTGCATTCCCAGGAGCCATGGCAGGCATCCACCATCCTCCCATATGTTCCATATTAAATAGACATGGAATGTCTTTTTTTCTCCTTGATCCGCAGTTTTTAATGTACTGAAAACTCTTCACCCACTGTCTCCTTTGAATGTCACCTCCTCACATGCCACCAGTAATGTTTATGAGGCACAACCTTCTCTTCTCACTTAACATAACAAGAAAATATTCTGCAAACCTAGACTATCTCTTGCTATGGGATGGTCCCTCATAGGATTGGCTATTAACTTTTCCTCCACCTGAGAAACTTAAAGGTGTCAATCAGATTGTTTCAATAAGTGAAAAGGGGGAGCCCAGCACTGAATGTGATGGGCGACGCTTGGGGTGTCCAGCTCTACTCACTTTTCCTTTATTTACTTGCTTATTGAACGTAATGGATGACAATGCTTTTCAATGCAGAGGCGCCCCTAACCTGTCATTAGGCCTTCAGAACTTTGAAACATGCAAGAAATGTGTCTATTTAGGTTTCTGTAGGAAAAGAGAAGGAACGTGCAACATCCATGATGTGCTGGAAAAGGGCAAGCAGCAGGGACTGTGCTCTCTCCCCGTGGTCTATGGGGCTGTGACTAGTGGCCAGAGTCCTTTGCAGCCCAGGCTGCCAGACTTCAGAGCTCTTGAATGGCAAGCCGGGTGGCATCTCGTTTCCCAATACCTGCCTGTCTGTGTCCATGTTCTCCCCTTCTGGGCTCACCTCCCGAGGCAGCCAGCAGGGCTGGCTGCAAACCCACAGTCCAGGCTATGAAATATGGCCACCTCGGGGCAAATCGGGAGGGCCGGTGCAAGAGTGTGGCAGGATGACTCATCTTTGCCTTGGGACAACTGCTGGGTGTGAGGAAACTGGAAGCCAGTCCACTTCAGGTCGGCTCCATCTAAGAGCCTGGCCTTCCGGAATGCTGGTATGTGAGACCCATGGCCAAGGACACACCCACCCCCTTCTGGGACCCCACGAGAGCCAGGAGCCAAGCTGTCCCTGTGGTTCCAGAGAGTCTTTAGACTACAGAGGGTGTTATTACAGGAACAGAAGTGTATACTGAGGGGAATAAATTGCCACAGAAGTGTCTACAAGATAAACAACAGCAGCGTGCATGTGTGTGCAAGTACACACACACACACACACACACACAATGTGGGGGAGGGGAGATAGAAAAATCAAAACATCCAAAATCAAAATAAACAATGATCAGAAAGAGGAGGCTTTCAAAAAGGAAGTGGAAACTTGGTCTTCATGGGTGGTTTTCCTCTCCTCCCAGCTGTCCCCACTGACCCTTCACTGCCCCCCAGCCAGCCCTAATCATCCCAGGCTCGGCTTGAACCAAAGACTCTCCCGCTCCCTCATTATCCCAAGGCTGCAGCAGCAGGAAGGAGGGAAAGGAGATGGGGACACAGACCCAAGGCCTGGTTTGGTTTGGATCTTCTCACGAATGACCCCTCTGAGAGCCTGATTTCCAGAACAGGTGCTTGGCCACCTTGGGCCAATGGCTCCCCCTCCATCTCACCCCTGCCCTTTCCCCTTCGCCTTGACTTCAGATCTGGTGGTACATTTCCCACCCAGCAGGAGGCTGGGCCAGGTGCTGAGAAGCCAGGAGCCCTCTCAAGCCTCCAGGTCTTTGACTACTTGTTGATAATATTTCTGGAAGAGAATCCAAAGTCCTTTGCTTACACCCAGCCCCTTTCTCAAGATAGCACAGTTTTCCATTTTTCCCTTCTCCCTGGCAGCAGTGATATCATGTGACTTGTTGTAATCCTGCATGGTTGCCTGGAAACTGGAAAGCAAGGTGATGGATTTCTGCACATGCTCACTCTCCCCCCTTCTTTAAAGAAAAACCCTACAGAGGATAAACAGCCTACTTTGCCTAAGTGCAGACAGGTTGAATAAAGCAGAGAGCATAATTCTTTTCTGGAATTACGTATCAGATTGAAATCCTAGAATCCCAGAAAACGAGGACTGGGGACTCCCTGAGAAGCATCTGGTCAGATCTCCAAATTTTGGTCAGCCGCCCCCAAAACCCCTCTGGTGTGGAACTCATACCAGCTGTGACTTCAGAGGAGCTCAGACCCAGGACGTGGTTTTCTAAGATTCAGTGACTTTGTCTTTTATTTCTTTGGAAAAGTGCCACCTTAGACAATGTACCTTTGTTTAAGGAGGGAGGTGGAGAGGGACACAGGTAACCTTTCCCTAAGACTGCAGATCACCTAGCCGTTTTGAGTCTGTTCACCTGTAGAGTGGAGGAAACAGCCTTCAGAATCCTCTCGTGAAGATAAGCAACAAGGTAAATGTCCAGCAAGATGCCTGAGATACAGAAGGCGCTCCAAACTGTTCCCTCAACAGTCTGCTTATCCATTCCGGGAAGAAACTCTCCACCTCCAAAGGAAGATGCCCTCCAGGTGGGAGACACACTCCTGGGGGTGGGGGCCTGGAGGCTACCAAGAGACCCTGCAGAGGTGAGCCAGCCCCGCTGTCTCCCCTGCAGGGAAGGGCAGGCTGGGAGGGAAAGGGGGCTGCGCCTTTCTGCCATCTCTCAAAAACACTCCTCTCCAGGACCCAAAATGAAACATCCAAATTTTCTAGCCAGGGGACTCAAAGTGTTATCTGATCCAATCCACCTTTTAGGATGGGAAACTTAAGCTAGGAGGAGGTGAAGAGATTTTTCCCAAGATCTCTCCACCCATGCTGGATCCTTCCTCTTTTCCTCCTCCCGGGGAGGAGACCCAGGGTGGGGTTGGCTAAGAGGGGGACCTGAGCCTCTCAAGTCCCTGACTTCCAGTGCGGAACTAATAAAAATGATTGGCGATGTTTTCCTGAAAGAATCACCCCAGGGCTTAGGCCTGAAATTCTTCTGAAACACACTTCCTTCTGCCCTTCTTAGGGATCGCCTTGACCCTTGGAACTGGGCTATCCACCAAGTCTTTTATGGTGGCAGGCGTTTCCACGGGCATCTCAGTGGGGTCGGTTCCCCTAAAGGAGCACTGACTTTCACAGACCCTGAGAGGAGGAAGAGAAGAGGAAAAGGCCGACTCCACTCCCCCCACAGGCCTCCCATTCGTCCTTGCTCTGCCCTTAGCAGAGCAGGGACTGGGATGTCAAGGTGGAAATCTTGAAGCCACAAGAGAAAAGGGGAGGTTTCTCTAAGAAATCCTATCCAGAGAAGTGTTGGGGAAACGTATTTGATAATAAAACGAATGATAACACATCATTTAAATGTTAAATTTAAAACAGAGCTAATAGTGTAAAACTTCCTAATCTGATTTGCTCTCAAGTGCTTTTCCTATTTATTACAAGTGGAGCTACAAATGGCCGGGCCTTTGGCATGTTGCCATCCATCATCTCAGAATTTGGCTTTGTAAGAGCTGGCCTGAGCTCATAACCAGAAGAGACCACCAATACTAAAACAAATCCAGAAAGAGGTTCTGAGTTTTGACATTTCCTTCTCCATGGTGTGGAATGGACGCACACATGGAAAAGGTTGTTTTGGGGAAAGGAGGGGAGAAAGAGGAGAAGACGCCCTGGAATAGCTCGCCCAGTGGCTACACGTGAAACTTTGCTAATAAATAGGTCTGTGTTGCCAAGTTCTCTCCGTAGACATTATTTTCTGCTCCTGATGTTTCATCCTGCTCCTTTGAAACAGCTTCTGGAAAGTGAAGGTTTGCCAAGCTTGGACTGGGTTCCTTTATGCATTCCCTTTAGTTTCTCCATTCCCTGGGAGCATTCCCCCAGGCTGATGGGGCGTTTTCTCCAAGGGGGTGGGGGCGCAATTTGCCCCCCGGGGGGTGGCCAGGATGCCAGTGGAAGAAACTTCCTCCTGTCAAGTCCTCCACCTGCTGCTTTATTTATTTTTATTTTTTTATAATTTTATTTATTTGTCAGAGAGAGAGGGAGCAAGAGAGCACAAGTGGGGGGCGGGGGGAGAGGGAGAAGCTGACCCCCAGCTGAGCAGGGAGCCCCACGTGGGGCTCGACCCCAAGACCCTGAGATCATGACCTGAGCCAAAGGCAGATGCTTCACCCACTAAGGCACCCAGGCACCCAACGTGCGGCTTTATTATGTAACCTGCTTTCAGGTTCGCTGACGCCAGGGCCCATACTGCATGCCACTGGCTTCAGAGCACTCAGATATATGCTGGCAACCGTCTTTCAAGAGGAGTCTACACTTGCTGTCTACACTTCCAAAACCCACGATAGTCCTTCCCCCTCGAAAACCATTTTCAGCCTGGTAAAAGCCATCCTAATTGGTAAACCCCATGGGACCATTTTGCTCTGGCTCTGGCTTGACCTGCCTGGAGCCCTGCTCCTTCTCCTCTCCGCAGTTCAAGCCTCCATCTTACCTGACAGGACTTTCTTACCAGAACATCTCTTCTCCTGCTGTTCCCTAGGCCTCCTCCTCCTCCCCAGCCCTCACAGCTGCTCTTTCTCAGCGTTCTTTTCCCCTGCAATGTCTTCTGGGCAATCTCCAAGCCCCGTTCTCTAAAGACGGGGGCCTCCAGCCCTATGTCCTGCCCTCTCTCGCTGCACCCCAGACCCACGCCCTCCGTCATCACCCTCACCTTGCATGGGGGGTGGGCCACAGCTGCCTCTAATTTCGAATCTTCAAACAGAACCTACTTTGTCCCCGTCAAAACCAGCCACCCTCCTGGTGGGTGGTGACATCACCATGCCCCACTGCCTCAGTTAGAAACCTGGACCATTTCTAGATCCTTCTAGTCCCTCATCCATCCCCATTCAGTCACCCAGCTCTGTTGATTCTGCCTCCTAAAAATCTCCTAAAGTCACCACCTTCTCCCCACATCCACAACCATGGACCAGGACTCGGGGCTCTTCTCATCTCTTGCCAGGAACAGCAGAACATTCTGTTCTCCCAGCCTGCAGTAGAGCCCCTGCCCCTGGGCCCCCTGACACGTTGCCACCATAGAGAGCATTCTGTACTCCAAAACTGACTGTATTGTCCCCAGCTTCAAATCCTCTCTTGGCCGCATATATCCTCCAGGACAAGACCCAAAGCCCGTTGTGCGGTGCCCGAGGTGGTTGGCCCTGGCCACTCTCCAGCTCTGCCTCCTGCTGGCTTCCCAGGCCCCTGCCAAGGGCGGTCACCCATGGTGGCTCCTGTCTTCTACTCCTCTGTGCCTTTGTGCTTGGAAGTCCCTTGGCTGGCAGACCACCCTCTTCGGCTTCTTCATTCCTCCCCTGCCTTATCCTCCCCAAACTGGGAGACGCTGCTCTCCCCTATGGTTCCGTGGCACCTGGGCCTCATCTCTAGCAAAACACCTTGTCTGATCAACTTCTCTGTCCTACCCACTCAACCGTGGGCTCCAAAGAAGGGGCCATGTTTTTTTGATACATTCATCCCTTTAGCCCCATCCACAGCTGAACCATGTTGTGGCCACGGGTGACACATGAAACATTGGACAACCGGTATAACATGGACACGGGCCCACCAGCACGGATGCCGGCCTCGGTGCTGGGGCTGGGTCATGAAATCCTCCCAGCAGAGTCAAGCCTTTAGCTGCTGTGTCATGGGGCGTTGTGGCTGGCATCCTCGAAGTGGACCTCGATGAGCCTGTGTCTAGGCACTCTGCCCCGGGTCATTCCCTCCCTTTGAGCGTGGTGAGGCTTCCTGACTTGCCTCGAACC
The DNA here is from genome assembly GCF_002007445.2 of Ailuropoda melanoleuca. Taxonomy (NCBI): domain Eukaryota; kingdom Metazoa; phylum Chordata; class Mammalia; order Carnivora; family Ursidae; genus Ailuropoda; species Ailuropoda melanoleuca. Next base: position 33,614,029 of record NC_048230.1, on the reverse strand, counting down.
AACAGAATACGGCAGACAGGACAGGATGTTCCTTCTGAGATTGGATTATAAAAAGATGGTGACTTTTCTCTTCGGTGCTTTTGTAGGATCGTGAGGCAGGCTGTGGAGGGGAGAGTCCCATGCGGCAAGGGACAAGGCCTGCCACCAGCCAAGTGAGTGATCTTGGAAGTTGATTCCGACGCAGCCAAGCCTCGAGACCTGTGTAGGCCCAGCTGACAAGCCCCCTGCAACATCGTAGACCACGTTGAGCCAGAGACACCTGCTAAGCCACAGCCAGATTCTGGACCCACAGATGAAGAGGCATCCTTTCCGAAGGGGCGTGGCAAAACCAGACCTGTTCCCCAGACCTTTGCTCTGTCGACTAACATGGCTCATGCTGGGGACCAAGCTGCAGGACATATGGGTTACAGGAGCCTTTTCCACACTGACACACAACAGTGCATGGGGGTGGGGGGGACCAGCGACAAGCGTAAGCCGGCAATAATTATTACATGTCCGAGGTTCTTCCAAGGTTACTGGATGTTTCTGTAAAAACATATCAGATTTCTCCAAATAGGTTATGAAACGCAAAACCGAAATTGTTTTGAGATTTAACTGAGTTACATGCTAGTGACATTGGAGCAAACTCCAAAACAGCATTCACTTCGCTGCCACCTTTCCCCGAGTTATTGGGCCTCCCCCCGCCCACCGAAGTGGAGAGACAGGACTTATTCATCTAGAAGGTAAATAGGAGTATTATTTGTTAGTTATTGCTTCAAATTTAGAAGAGGGAGGCGAACCTTCCCCTTGGAGCTGTAGGGAACCCAGACAAAAAGTTGCTAATGAGGGGATCTTTGGGATTAAAAAGGGATGCCGAAAGTAGGAGGGGCTGGGGCTCTTCCTTTGCAAGATATTTGTAAAGCAATCTTCAGAATTCCTGTCAGGGAACTTAGATGTGGGGGAGAGAATTCCTGAATGGGGTGGCCCAGAACTACTCTGGAGGTCTTTTTTGTTTTTGTTTTGTTGATGTGACCATGTGACCATTGTCGGCACAGGAGACAGTACTTAGTGGTTTTCGTAGCAAAAGTATGAGCATCCCCAAATTAGGATGTGTGGCTTGGGCATCTCCTCCTGTTACTAATGTTCTGTTAATAAATATTCCCCAATAATACTTTTTGAGTGTAGAAAAAAGATACAGTATTTACTGAAGCTACAACGTTTATCTTGACAATCTCAACACATCACCCCAACACTGAGGGGATGTTAGGGAAAAATCAAGTGGAAAAAATCCACCGTGAGCTAGCCCAGCTCTCCAGACAAGGAAGACTGGGGCATGGTACCACCAACAGACGCCACGATGAGAAGGCCAGTCTTTTAGCTGAAAATGCCATTTCCCCTCTCCCTGAACTGAGTATTTCTTTTTTGCAGAATTAAGTATTTTTCTCAAGGTCAATTCGTTCAATGCGTTAAATCCGTCTACCTATGTGCCCCTTTGCACCTGAATCCATGAATTCACAAATCAGAAAATGGTTGGGACCTGGTTGCCTGCCTTTGGGGTCACAAAAAGTGAGTAAGGGGCTTGCCCCTCCTCCCCTTCTCAAAGCCAAGGTCAGCAAAGACTGGCGCACAGTGAGCCAGGGGTGAAGGGCAGGTGTGAGACAGCTGCCTGCTGAGTGGAGACGGGACTGTCTTCCCGGTGGCTGCTCGGAGGGAGACCTGGAGAAGTCCCAGGGGCAGGACAGCTTCCAGAGGTCAAGACCGAGGAGCCGGCCACGAAAGGCTCTGCCACCCAGTTAGGGCGCAGGGGCCCCGTGGCCGCGAGGCCTTCCCTCCCAGTCAGCTTTCTCAGGTGATCACCCACTTCCTGTAGGTCTAGCCGCTGCTTCACCTGAACTTGGCTTTGCAGTAACAGACAGGACCCTCCCAACCCCCACCCCAAGCTTTAACCTTTTCTACCCTGACAAAGGCCGCCTTCCTTCCCCACCTCCAGCCTCCCCAGGGGGTCCCCGCTCTGAATTTCCCTGTGAAAAGGTGTCAACCTTACACTCTACAAGACAATGGAGGGGCTAGTGTGCCCTTGGGATGGTGCTCACCCCTCCCCCCCACCAAGAGGGGACCTTTTCCCAGGGAGCCGGGAGGGACGAGGAAAATGGGCATCGAACGCAGTGGGCACCGGGGCACCAAAGTGGATCCAAACGCCAGAGTGCCTGCCCTCTGCAGTCAGCTGTCTGGGGGAAGGTGGGGAGGAAGACGGCTATTTGACTAGGAGGGCTCAAGCGGGAAGCTCTGATCACCTGGGGCGAGGAAGAGCCTGGAATCCATGCTCTGTGCTGGAATTGGTGAACCGCAGGCCAGGGGTAGGGGGTGGGGGATTCTGGAGCTGTGGGCAGATGGGGGCGGGACCTGCACAGGCCCCAGGCAGGAGGAAGCTGTGCCTTTTCCAGAAACCCATGAACACTGAGCCAGCGAGAAAGGCAAGGTGGACCAGACTGGTCTAGGTGGGCTTGGCGGAGCCTTGCGGGCCCGGGTAGAAAACGTTTTCTTTATCCTAAAATATAATTATGAGCCAAGGGAGTGTGGCATAGTGGTTAAACACAGAGGCTCTGAAAAGGGATGACTGGCTCCCTACAGAGAGAGGAGAGAGTCTGTCCTTGCTCTGTGCCTCAGTTTCCCCAAGTATAAATTGGGAGGAATGGCAGCACCTGGCTTGGGAGTTGGTGTGAGGATTAAATGAAGTAAGTACCGTCAAGGGGCTGGGACCCCACCTGGTGACCAGTGAGCACCTGGTAAGGATGAATTACCTTAGGCAAAAAACGAAGAGAACAACCCAGGCTGGGGCCTGGCTCCCCCACGAAGGACGCCCTGCAAAGAAAGTCTTTGGGGCTCTTCGAGACTCCCTTCCCTTCACTATAAAATGGGAATCAAATAATGGCACGTTTCAGGCGGCGTTTGAGTGGAAACGTTCTAGCCAGTAAATTCCGTTTCTGGCATCAACGGGTTGCCAAGGCCAGCTGGGGTCTTGGCAAGCAGTTTATCTTCTCAATGCTCGCGGCCAGTCTTCAACCGGGGATAAGGCTGCAGCCAGCTAACTTCATTGTGCGTCTCCTCGGAAAGCACCCCCAGCCCCAAGCCTTGCTGCCATGCCAGTGAGTGAACCCTTGCACGGCGTCCGCACGGCGGGCCACCTCCCGCCTCCAGGCCTGTTGCCAGGCCCGCATGTGAACAGCCAAGGCCACCTCCCGCCTCCAGGCCTGCCGCCAGGCCCGCATGTGAACAACCTTGGCGTTTTTGATGGTCCTGCTGCTCCTCCCAGAGTGGGGTCGGGAGAAGAGGGCGTGCATCCCCGGCCCCCCTTATCCTCCAAGCCCTCCCACCCCCGCTCCCTCTCCCTGGGAGCTCTCCCAGGGAGCTTCACGTGATTGGCACCAGCCCCACAGCGCCACATGCTGCTTCCCCTTCCGTGTCCACGATTTTTTAACGATCCAGGTGTGACTACCAAGTTTCTGAGGCCTTCCCCCGCCACATGTGCTCCTCTCTGTAAATCCCATGCGATGCTGTGTCTCGACAATTCTTCTCAGTGTAGATTCCATCCCTTCTTCATATTCCGCGTTGAAAAAAGGCTTGTTCCAAGCCGGTCCTGGGACGCGAGGTATGAGGGCCACAGACCCGTCAAGGCTCCCTGCCAGGTGTGCGCTCTGGTGCTAGCCAGGGGCTTCTGCTGGGGTGCGGGACACGGGCTGGCCTTCCTCTCCGGCAAGGCTTCTGTGTGTCTTTGAGATACCGCGAGCTGTAACATCTCGGTGTGGGGGGGGGACGCCGGGGCAGCCCCCGCCGGGGGGAGGGGGGAATCAGGAGCTTCAGAGGACGACAAGGGTCCAAGACTGAGCCCCTCCCCGCCGCTCTCCAGCCCTCTGGCGCTCTGCGCATGGATTCAGTGCTCCCTCAACGTGCTGCTCATACCCCTTGCCCTGCCTCGTGCTCTGTGCGCCTGGCACGGGTCGGCCGTGTCCTGGAGGCTGCTTACCCCAGGTCCCCAGGGCCCTCTTGGCAGGGCCGCATCCCAGGGCACTGAAGGCGCATGCGAGCCCACCTGTTTCTCCCACTGGCTTTATGGCCCACACAGGAGCCTACAGAGCAGGGGTCAGCGCTGCAGGCAGCAGGAGGGAACGCAGAGGGGGAGAAGGGAGTTTGGTCATCCCCGAAGTACTTGACCCTGGCTCGGCTATATTGCCAGGACGGACAGCCAGCGTTTTCAGATTCTCTTTTCCTCCCTGGTGGGGGCTGGGGAGCCAGTGAGGGAGGCTGGACGACACTACTGGGTGCAGAGCACCCAGCACAGGGCCCCTGAGCCTGTTTCCCAAGGCCGGAGGAGTGCGCGGGGGCAGGAAAGGGCAATGGGAACATTTTGGGGCTTTCCAGCTGGACCTTCCCTGCTGGGCCCCGCCCACTTTCAGTAGAGGGAACAGAGACTCCACAGGCTTTGGGAATGGAGGCCACTGGACACATCTCTTCATTGACCACCTCCTCTGACCACCCTTCATGGATTCAAGCCTGCTCCATCTTCTGCTGGTCTGCTGGGGGCTGGGTCCTCACCTGCTGGCCCTGGGGTGGGCGCATGCTTCCCTCCACTCCTTTGGCTCCCATGGCAGGGGAGAGACCCCCCGGCCCCAGAAGAGGAGGAGACTAACCAGGGTTGTGTGTCATTCTGCTCATCCCTCTTCGGAGTTGGCCTGTGGAGTCTCCCGATCTTCCTCAGCTCCTTGAAGCCCTAAGTTTCATAGGGCAGACCCCATGGGGTGATCCAAGGTCGCCCCTCCAAACCAGTGTCCAGTAAGCATGTCTAATTTGGTCCCAGCTCTAGGAAGCCGATTGCTGATTCGGGCCGGACACTTCCTGGATCGGCAGCAAACCTGATGTGTCACCACTTGCCTGAACCCTGTGTCTGCTCTCCGTTAGCTCGACTCTTGGGCAGGGCAAGGGGGCGCTATTTATGACCCCCTCCCCCAGACCTCAACACTCAGTTTAGAAGTTTTCTCTATAAATGTCCTCTTTGCGGTGGGCCTTATTCAGGGGCACCCCAGGCTGGGAGGAGAAGGGACAGAAGAGAGACACAGGCACAGGAAGTCACAGTCACTCCCATCCCAGGAATATCCTCTTTCCCACCCTTCTGCACGTGGCCTGGGATGCTTGTCTTTCCTATATAATGCGCATACATAATGGCCAACCCGAGGTGCCCAGAGCTGTCGGCGGCTGGAACCAAGCCTACCACTTCTTTTGTATCTGGTACAGAGTAAGGAAGGAAGGCGCAGAAGAATTAATGCCTGAGAAGCGACTCCAGTCCTTGGAACTTTGGAGTCGGAGAGACATCAAGTTTCAAATCCCAACACCACCACCGACCTGGAATAAGTTGACTATCTTTTTAAGCCTTAATTTCCCCATCTGCAAAACAGAGCTAAGGATAAATAACGTCTTTCAAGGGTTGTGTATGACTGCAGTAACTTTCCAGCTATCCTTCTTTCAAAATGTTTAAATAATTTTCAAGCTATCCTTTTTTTAAAAAAAAATGTTTCCCACTTACCAGGCCCAGGCTAACAGGCCCAAGATGCTGCGGGTATCGAGATAGGACGTGCCACGTGCCAGCCATCGTCACCGGCATGGAGAAGGCAGAGTGACCACTATTGGCTGTTAGTATTCACCTGTGTCCGGTCCAGGAAGGTGGGCTCAGAGGCCTGGGCCGGATGACCACACCCCGGCTTGTACGTGTGGCTCCTGGGCCCGGTCAGACATGACTGTAGATGTTTCCAGGCTGATCCTGCCCCAACCAGAGGGAATCCAAGGCCTGCGCCCAGAGGGAAGGTGGGTCTGGGTCTTGGGAGCCACCACCACCAGCATGACTCCCTCCTTGGCGCCATCTTCTGTCACAAAGAGCGGCTCTGTCTGAACCCTCAGGGCCCAGGGCAGTAAAAGGGCCATAAACAGAGCCAGCGGCCATAAACCAGAGACAAAGTCGTTAGCAGTTTCCTTTCTGATAAGGGCTTCAAGCGCTCCGAGGAGACGGCTGTGATTTTCAAGTCTGGTCCTTGCGCCCCAGATATTTGAATCCTCGGGTCAGAGTCCATGGAGAGAGAGGAGGTTGAGGAGAAGTCCTCCCAGGGGACAGGAAAGACCGGGGGGCAAGAGGCAGGCTGCAGAGGGTTTCGGGTAATAACAGTGGCAACGTGGCTGAGGCGAGGAGACACTCGCCATGGGCCAGGCCCTCTGCGAAGGGGTCCCCTCATTTGCTCCCCTGCCCTACCACTCCTCGTGGCCAACACCCTGTGACCAACCTATGTCATGGGGACACAGGCCTGGGGGGGGCAAGGAGCTGCTGAACTGCTGCTGGCACAGTGCAGGACGTGAACGCCGGCCCCCTTCCAACGTTAGGAACTCAAGATGGCGGCAGCACGGGCCCCTTGGAGGGTGGGGACGGTGTGACTTGCACGGGGCACCTGCCTGCGGGGCCAGCCCATCTAGAGGGCTCCGGATGCTTGGCGAAGATCACATGGCAGTAAACAGGGGTGGCACCGGGTGTGGGCACAGGGCAGTGGGAAAGGACAGGCTCTGGGTTGGTTCTTGGACTCCTCCCAGCCTTTATTCCACCCCATGGACGGGGCTGCCACCAGCTGTCGGCGAAGGCTCAGAGAGGGTAAGTGAACAGTTCAGGGTCATCCAGCTCTCCCACAGGTGGATTCTCCTGATGAGGCCAGGATTTCGAGGAGGGCCATTGCCCTGGAGGCTGTCAGTCTTAGCTTGCTTAGACACCCTGCTGGGGCCGTGGAAGCGCCGGCTGGAAGGAGCCGCCACGTCGGCCTCCCTTGAGGACAGATGCGAGGGCTCTGCCACCAGGAACTTGCCTGCCTCGGGGTCTGGGGCTCAGGCCTGGCTCTTTAGCCGATGGAGTTTTCTTGTAAACACTCCGGTCCAGCGTCAGCTTCCCAGTCTCTGAATGACAGGTGTCAGCTCTGAGAGGCTGAAATATCTGAGCTAGTCTGAGTTCAGCCTAGTCTGAGCTGCTAGTTTTAAGAACAAGAGCCATAACCTGAAGAGGCACCTGTTACTTTTCCAGTTGCCTCTGTGTTCTCACCGATGGAATGCATCATCAGCGAGGGCTAGTGGCTGGCGCCCAGGCCTCCATCCCAGTCCAGGCTCTGCCTCCAGCTTGCTCGGTGGCCCAGGGCACTCTGGGCAGTGCACGGTCCCCACCTGCACCAGAAGGGCTTGGAGACCGGCATCTCTGACTCTTACACTCCAGCTCCTTCTGCTCCATTCCCCCTCCTCGCTACACACGTCACACCCACAGGAGGCCGCACAGCCTCACCTTGGCCGAGGCTGTGCTCATTAGCTAAGAGCGACAGGACTGCAGAAGGCAGCAGCTGTCGCCCCCTGGCTCCTCATCCCGTGTGCAGCCTGTATGGGCCTCCCTGGAGGGAGCGGGGAGGTGCCAGCTTGTGACCATTGGTAATGGCTACAGGTCCCACATTCAAGAATGATAACACGGATGCAAGCGGATGCCGAGAGGGCAGGACCCGTTTCTTCCTTCAGTCCCTGTGGTCTCTTCCAAAGAGCCATCATACCTCTGCTTTGGGAGGAAGGGCCAGGTTTTCCAAACTCTCCTAGAACTAACAATGAATCTAGGGATACCATCTTGCGCATTCCTGACACGATCCCAAGCATTCAGGGTTATGTATAATCAGAGGGATTTGAAAATAATATCCACGTCGATAAGAGGACTGATTAAGTAAATCATAGACAGGGCGCAGGCATCTCACAGGAACATTATACAGTCATTTAAAAGGGAATGGAGTGGGACGCCTGGGTGGCTCAGTCGGTTAAGTGCCTGTCTTCAGCTTGGGTTATGATCCCAGGGTCCTGGGATCAAGCCCCATATCAGGCTCCTTGCTCGGCAGGGAGTCTACTTTTCCCTCTGCCCCCTCCCTGCTTGTGCTCTCTCTCCCTTTCTCTCTGATAAATAAATAAATAAAATCTTAAAAAAAAAAAAAAAGAAAAGAAAAAGCAACTGACTCTTGAATTTGGCTCGGGTCATGATCTCAGGGTGGGGGACTCCAGCCCGAGTCGGGCTCCTCGCTGGGTATGGAGCCTGCTTAAGATTCTCTCTTGCCCTCTGTGCCTCCCACTCTTTCCCTCTCTAAGAAACAGAAATAAAAGGTAATGGAGGTGTACTGATACCGGAAGTACATATGAAGTTAACTCCAAAAAGCAAGAGGCGAAAGTTGTATCAAACATACATTCAAACAGGCAAAATGTACAGAAAAAAGACTGGAGCTGTAGAGGTGGGCCTATGGATCATTTTTCTCTGGCTTTTTATACAGTGTTAGCAGGCTGGGGTTGCCAGTACCCCCAGCCAGGCCTGGACGGTGACATTTTGTGCCATGTGACCCTACCCCTTCCTGGGCACAGCTGACTGAACGACGCACGGCCGTGTCACTCGTGGGAGGCCCACGGTGGGCACTTCGGCACCCACAGGCCTAGAAAGAGGGGCTGGGTTGTTCAGTTTTCCCTTGAGCTCGGAGATTTGAACTGAGAAACAAAGAAAAAATTGTGCTCCATGGGAGCCAAAGCTATAGAAAGGGGCCAGAGCGAGGCTGAGGGGATGGTTGCCATGGCCAGGGGAGCTTTTTTTTTTTTTTTTTAAAGATTTTATTTATTTATTTGACAGAGATAGAGACAGCCAGCGAGAGGGAACACAAGCAGGGGGAGTGGGAGAGGAAGAAGCAGGCTCATAGCGGAGGAGCCTGATGTGGGGCTCGATCCCTGGACCCTGGGATCATGCCCTGAGCAGAAGGCAGACGCTTAACCGCTGTGCCACCAAGGCGCCCCGCAGGGAGCTTTTGAAATGATGAGGGGCCAGAGGGAGGGGCCGTGCCCTGAGGAAACCCCAAGCCCCTCATGTCCTTGCAACGAAACCCTATTTTCCCTTGGGGTCAGTCGAATGGGTCTCTGGCCCTTAAAATGGAATAATATTATTTTGTGTTTCCTAAAGTTTCTACAATGACATTGTATGAATTTAATAAAACAATTCACTGCCGAAGAGGGGTTCCCTTGCATCCTTGGCAACCCTACTATTTTAGAGCATCTTCTCCTGGGTCAAATATTTTAAATAAGCTTGGCCTTGCATCATCTCACCGGGGTTACGGAAGAGCTGGAGTTCAAGGGCACTTGAATGCTTTGCAACGCAGATGTCCCTCTGGGGGCTTTGGCATCAGACACCCCCAGCCAGGCCTGCTGGGGACACTCCGACAGGCCAACAGAGCCTCGTCCCTCTGACCCTCACTCGCACACGGGTCTCTACGCTGCCTTCCACAGGCACTCACGCTCGCACACGCACCCCTGAAGACGAACAGCCTGGAAACAGCAGACGAGGAGACGGAAGAAAACATGGCATCGGTTTTAGGAATTTGAAGTCCATTTCCTCAGCCAGGGGACTTTTGTCTGTGAGTCTGAACAGATAAGAGTGATAAATCTCCGGCCCTCTAATCCCTTAGCATTTCCATTCCACTCACACGCTTCTCCCCTTGAAGTTTTTGTTCTCCACACTTCCTGCTATCTCAGACTCTTGGCCAGATCTGCTCACTTGCAAGGGGCGGCAGAGTGGCCACAAACGTTCTCCCCTCCCGGATACAATGCACAAGACCCCGTTCACCTGTCTATTAGCTTCTGGGAACATTCTTCCTACCTGCTTGCAATGCAGATTGCTGGGCAGGAAAGGCCCAGAGCGGGCAACATGGTGGGGGGGCATGTATGGGCTCTTCCAGCACCCCGGGCTCCTGGGGAGAAGTCCAGGATGGTACCGCCAGACAGAAGCTGCTGGGGACACCTCGGTCCCGAGCTCCTGTCCCAGTTTCACCCCTTAAAAGCTGTGGGGCTTGGGCAACATTTTTTGCCCTTTCCGTGCCTCGATTTTCTCAACTGTGAAATGGGAATGAGCTGTCAATGGGGAGGGCGAAATGAGGAAAAGGACATAAAGGTCCACACGTACAGTGAGTGCCCTGTAAACGTCTGCTGCCGTTCAACTTGCGGAACCAGGCTGCGGCCACCTCGCCTCTCCCTCCCCTGGTGCCCCCACTGGAAAATGTCCCCACCGGGAGCCTCTGGAGAGACGGCTGGGGGCTGGCCATGCTGAGCGCCGGGCAGTCACCCCAGGCCGGGCACCTTTGAGACGCGTCCATGAGCAGCCCGACTGCTCCTTCTGCGGACTGTGTCAACACGCAACGCTGTCCTGGCTCAGGGAAGGGTGAGCGGCTGCAACCAGGTTTAGAAACACATGTCAAACCCAATTCCAACCAGATGAGGCTGGCCTGCTTCCAACGGCCACTTTCCATCCCAGGCCCGGCCAGGGGCAGGCTCGTCCAGATCCCATCCCCAGGCAGCCGGGCCTGTTTGTTCCCCCAGAGTCCTCGGTCCAGACGGAGCAGCTCACCTCTGCTCTGGAGGTTCCATTCAGAAGGTCCAAGCCATGAGTCACGGAGCTCAAGGAAGCAGCAACCTTTCGGAGACCCCACAGGCCAGTTCTCTCCCTGACACGGGGAGGAGCTGGGCGAAGAAAGAGGCTGGGAGATGCTGTTTAACCACCACAACAAGGGGCCTGCAGGAGCCAATGGCTCCCCCAGGAAATGAAATAGCCCATATGTAGCGAACGGGCCTGAGCCAATTGGCCAGGAAGCCACTGGCTTCTCTTTGCTTGGTTAAAAATGGTGGCTTGGGAAAAAAAAAAAAAAAAAAAGCCACTGCCACCCAAAAAACCAACCCACGAGAGAATGCAGCATACCAGCAAAGAGTCAAGAAGGAAAGGAAATCCAAATGTTTTGAGTTTAGCTATTAAGCATAGTTTCCAGTGAGTGTACTCATGTCTTGAAATGAAACAGATGAAAGCAACATGTGTCAATGGCCATAGGAAGGCAGTAGTGTCATCGGCAGGAAATAATGGAATTGAACCCTGAAGCCTCAGCCCAGAACTTAACTCTTGTGCTCCAGTCCCAAGGGCTTTCTGCGCCAAAGGCTGGGAGAGTTTCTGGCACCCCTGGGGCTCTGCCTCCGTGGGCCCCGGGAGAACCCTCTGCAAGGACCAGGAACACCACGGAAGGACTTGCTTTCTGCAGGGCTGACGGCCTTGGAGGGAAGGGAGCCCCCCAGGCCTAGGAAGAGGGCTGCGAGCGCTGAAGGGGAACCACACAGCCTCTGTCCACGGGGAGCTATAAATCCTTGGCGCTGGGACCACAGAAGACTTCTCGGCAAGGGCAGCGCTGGCTGCTCGCAGAGGCCGCTGAGCCAAGGCCAAGGTGCTGGCACTGAAAGGGTGGGTGGCCCCCCCCGCCCCGCCCCGGGGCCCACAGGACCCGAGAGGCTGTCAGGGCGGCTCTGCAGCCAGGGGTGCAGATGGCGCAGCCTCTTCTCACCTGATCCCCCCACTCCAGCCAGAAGGAAGAAAGTGCACGCACACCCCTTCGGCCCACCCTCAGAGCCCTGGGAAAAACAGTGACTCTGGGCCCGGGACGGTGAAGCTGATGTCCACACAGGCCTGGAGAGGAGTGAGAATGGCTTTTCCAGGCCTCTCTCCCTGTTCTCAGCTCAGATGGACGGATGCCATGCAGCTCCGGGGATACCTGCCTCGCTGTTGCCTCTGCATACCATGTGCAGAGAATACGTACAATGTAAAAATGAAACAGAAAAAAGTGGAATAAAATAGATTAAAGAAATAAAAGCGAGATCACCGAGTGAGAGCCTTTGTGAGTCCGGTTTTAGACCTGGTCTTAGCTCACGGGCCCAGTGTTGCCCAACAGCACAGCAGCGCCCCTGTCACCTGCGCCAGAGTCCTTGGGGAGCTAGTCCACTGATTTTCAGACTAGGCCGGTCCAAAATAATCTAAAGCAAATGGATGATAGCCTTGTCACTACATGCAGATAACATTAATGCTTCAATTCCTTCTTTCATCACTAAACAATTAAACTTCTAACAGGTCTCAATGCTGGATTCCAGTAGAGGTGATTGGTATCACTCAGAAATGTATATATTCGGATTTTCTGTATATCGGTCTGCTCAGGCTATCATAACAAAATTCCATAGACTGCGTGGTTTAAGCAACAGAAATTTACTTCTCACCGTTCTGGAGGCTGGAAATCCAAGACCAAGTTTCCAGCCTATTCAGTTTCTGGGGAGAAACTCTCTTCCTGCCTTACGGACAATCACCATCTCACTATATCCTCACATGGCAGAGAGAAAGAGAGACAGAGAGAGAGAGAGAGAAAGGGAGGGAGAGAGAGAGAGAGAGGGAGGGAGGAAGGGAGAGATCTGTTCTCTTCTTCTTCTAATAAGGGCATGAATCCCATCATGGGGGGCCCACCCTGATGACCTCATCTAACCCTAATTATGTCCCACAGGCTCCAACTCCAAATACCATCACCTTGGGGGTTAGGGGTTCAACGTGGGGCTGGGGATAGGGCAGTTCATTGCATAGCATCATGTTTCAAGGACCATCGGCAGGCCCGTCTGACCACATTGGGAGGTGTTGCCCTGTCTCATGTGCTGTCTTAGGCTCAGGGACAGTGTCCACGATGACCAGACACTGGTTTTGTGTTTTAAGAGTTTGAGAGGGAAACAGAGATGCAGATGGCATAACCAGAACAGAGGAAGAGCCAAAGCTGTAGGGTGCTGGGGGGAGGGGCGTGGGGGCACAGGGCCCACCCTAGATGAGATGACAAAGGGGCAGAACCAGTCCAAGGAAGCTGAGCGGGACAGCCCTGGAAGGCAAAAGAGCATGAGCAAAGGCCCAGAAGCCAGGCACAGCTGCTGCAGGATCGCATCTTGGGAGCCCACAAGGTGCCAGGCCAGCGGCTGTCCAGAGTGGAGTGGGCGTGGCCAAAGCAAGGGGAAACCGAATGTTCTGGTATTGAGCACGGCCTTGACTCGAGAGAGAAACCGGCTAGCAGGGGAGCTATGTCACTGAGCTGTGTCTCAGGAAGCACCTTCTTGTGGGAGTGTTGGGGGGGCGCGCACGGTCTAATGAAGGGTGAGATGCAAGAAGTGGGGACCCCAATGGGAGTCCATGGTATTTAGTTAGATATTTGCATTTTATTTCAGGGACTTTCTTAGGTTGGGCTCCCCGAAGCAGACCCTGAGATGGGAATTCAGGTGAATTACTGGGCAGTAGTCTCAGGGAAAATCTGTACGGGAGGAGGTGGTGGCCTGGGGAAGGGAAGGAAGCCAGAGGGGGCATGATGTCCATCAGTATCCCCCAGGGGGTGACTTTGGTTCCCTGTCACCCTGGCTTGGAGACGAAGGAGCTGGGGTATTTCTGCCCTGGCGAAGGCCTTGGGGGATAGGAGAGGGGATGAAGGCACTTTGTACTCTCAGAACTTGTAGGCAAAGTGGGTGCCCGAGGGAGGTAGGGGTCAGCGGAGAGCGGAGTGTTGAGTTTTAGTTCTCTGCTTCGGTTGCTTATGAGACCTCCCAAGGACTCCCAGTGTGTCCTGTGAGCATCGCAATTAGCCAGGAATTCATGCTTCGGGAGAACTTGGATGGTTCAGATCTAGAAAGTCAAGAGAAGTCCAAACCAGGACTGCCAGCATCAGCTCTGTCGCCAGGATTATGGGGACGCTGTGGCTCTGGAAGATTCCTTCCCTCTGTGAAAGGGGCAAGGGACATGGCAGGGAAAGGAATGGTGCCCCCAGATTGAGCCAAGAGCTAACTAGGAACCTCACTGTCGGCCACACCAGAGCTGCACAGCAAGAGCGGGGGCTCGGTTCCTGGAGCCCGGGAGCTCATCCCCAGGCTGCCACTGACTGGTTATCTGAATGTGGGGCAAGGGCGCGTCCCTATCCATCAGTGACTCAGTGCCCTTTATTCCCATAACCGGGATGGCTTTACCTGCCCTGCCCATTTCTAAGATTGCTATAGGGATAAAAATAGGAACCCACCCTGGGAAAGTTCTCCAAGAATGTTCAAACACTCTACTTCCGAAATGATGAGTAATGTCAGACGTGGGCCGGCGGGGAAGAAAGCGACATTCACTGAACATCCCCTACACGCTGATGGCCGCCCTCGCAGGCTTCATGCAAATGAGAAGGCGCCCCGGGCAGAACTTTGACCCTCAGGCGGGATACTGACAGAGACCTTGGTCTGTCCCTACAAGCCACAGACACCACGCGTCATGTGATCTCCACCTAAATGCAATTAATCACCGAGCATCTGAGTTACCTCTTCAGACTTGAGGCTAGAGATCAAAGTCAGCCAGCCAGGGAGGCTTTGATAAGTTTAACCAGGTCCAGAGCCAGCTCCCTGCTCTGCCTCCCCGGCCAGCCACACACACTCGGCCAGCCTCCAGGGCCAGGCCAGACTTCCACCAGCTCCACTTAGCTCCAGAGTTAACCTCATCCCCTTCAGAACGGGGCAGGGAAGCCATTGCTCTTCTCTGGGAAAATCAGCCCTGTGGGGGATATGGTTTGGGGACCCCACAAGCAGAATCACTCCCTCTAAAACATGGAAGTCTGTGCCCCAGGCCCATGTACAAAGCCTACTTGTCTTGGACCCTCAGGCTGCAGGGGAAAAAGTCAAAACTGTGACTGTACCATCTGAACAGTCAGGGGACACCTGTATAACCGTGGAGAGCTTCTCTGTTAGGATTTGTGGCCCATCTCACTGGGGGGACCCTGGTACTCCAAGGTAGTCAGACTCTCCAAGGACGCCTGCGTCGGCATCTAAGTCCGCATTTCACTAGGCAGCAAGGGAGTCTGGACCCACAGCCCTGGACCCTAAGCTCCTCAGGGGCAAGGATGAAATGCATTCACTTTTATGCCCCCAGAACTTCACCCAGGCAGGTGCCTGGCCCGGGGAAGGTGGCCTTGACGCCCGGCTAACAGTGGCTGTGTTTCCTCACACACCATGCAAGGAACTGAGGATCTGAGAGGCTGCGGGGCTTGCCTAGCTAAGCTGGCCAGTAAATGGCAGTCTGAACCTGAACTTATGTCTAACTTCAAAGTCTGGGCTTATTCCAATACACCTCACATGTGTCTAAACTGAGACATCTGGGTTACAGCATCATAAAAATCAAAGGTTGGAGATACTCACATCCCCAGCGCCCAGTGTCAAGCGTGGACTCGTTCTGTCACAGAGCCAAGGGCCCAGGACCCTGACCTCAGGCACATCTTTGCTGACAAGGGGTTCTGGGTAAGAGCGTGCAGAAGGTGTCCATGCAGCCCACCCGGGGCGGGAAGGAGGGGCCACACTAAGCGTGTTTCCAGTGTCCTCCAAGGGCTCTCTTCTACGGCCGCACGCAGCTGCCGTATACAGCGGCGAAATCAGCAGACGATTGTCTGCAAACTTTGGATTGGAACAAATCACATACATCACTTCCCCCTATCAGGCTATGCTGAAAATTCATCATAATTTTCTAAGAACAAACAAAATGCAAAGAGCTGGCTGCGCGACCCTCCCTGGCGTAACTCGGAGGGTGCACCACCCCACTGTGGTCATGGAGAGTCTCTGGGGGGGCTGACTGGTTAGAGCATTTGTGTCAAAGCTTCGGGGCGCAGCTGGCTCCTGTCCCCAGTCCCACTTGCTGCCCCATCTCCCCCTAGGCGGTCTTTCTGCAAGGGGGTGGTAGCCCAGGAGATGTGGCCGCCCAGGAGACGTGGCCGCAGAGGTGCCAGGAGGACCCCTCCCCCCGCCGTCTCCTGCTCTACCCGGAGTCTTTCACCAGAGGCCCAAGCACACACCTCCACTTCAGGAGTTTGGGGTACAGCTTGAGAAGCTGCCAACCCTCCAGCTGGGGTGACATTTTTACCTCTCGAGGGAAGGTTTTTGCAAGAACTGGAGTGAAGGCTGCAGGCGGACGGGGCTGCCGCCGGGTGGTCTCAGACCGGGGAAGACCACTGCCCAGAGCTAGGGGCTGAGCCCTCTGTGCTCCATGCACACGGAGGGGACTTTACAGGGCGCTTGGTGGCAAAAGCTGTGTCAGCCCTGGTGGCCCTGGCTGCATTTTCTGGTCCTTCCACTCACACAGGTGGCTCTCTGGAGAAGCCCGGGAGGAGGAGAGGGGCCAGTGTAGCTGAGGGGTGCTGGCAGGGGTGAAGGGATTCCAGTAACCTCCCCCCAGGCCCAGCCTCCCCACAGGACAGGTCCAAGAATGCAGTCGAGAGCCCTGCCCCAAGTTGGCAGCTGTTCAAGTGTCGATCCATTTCAAAGGCCTATTGTTAAACTTCTAACGGCCAAAAGGACGGCCCCGCAGCCACGCACAGGGAAGTCCTCCAATTGCAGTGACCTGGAAGGCTATCGAGCTCCCCTCCAACCCGGGGAATGGAGCGGGGAGCCGGGCAATCCATGCCATAAATCAGGGGATGGGTCCGAGCGGCCTGCGTGACCAGGAGGAGACCCCTTCTGGCCTCCGGGATTTACCGACGGGCCAGATGCAGGTGCACAGAGCGGAGCGGCGACCCAGAGCGTTTGCACAAATGCTGTGGAGGGATGTTGCCAATGTCTACACTGAAGGTCGAGTTGAGTCTCCCTTGGGCCATCTTCTAGTTCATTTTCCCAGGGTCTTGTCTGCTCCTGTGGGAGTCAGAGCTGTTGGTTCTGCTGCTCCCAGTTAGCTGGTGCTTTCAGGGCAAGTCACCCCAACTTTCTCACCAGAAAGTAAGTGTGGGCCTGGTGGCCCGGCCTGACTCTCTCCGAGAACGCCAGGGGCTTCTCAGAGGAGGCAAGGGAGGCGGAGAGAAGCCTCAGCTGAGGAGGGGTGCCCACAGGGGGCCCCATTCTACCCCCGGAGGCCCAAGGGTTCGAGCCCCCCACTGCCCGCCCCCCAGACCAGCACAGAGCAGATTTGGGCTCCGAGGACCCCCGGACCCCCGGCCTCTGTAAAGCCCACCCCAGTTTCCATCCCCCTCTGAAAACCCTTGTGCTTTTTATGTGTCTTCCTTTGATTTGAATTCTCATTTGCCATCACGAAGAAGTGGGGGCCAAGGGGGACCTTTGATCTTCTCGCGCCCCCCACCCCATCCCCAAGTTTCTGGGGTCTGTGGTTTGGCGGAGAGGTCTGGGGTTAGCAGCCAGCACTACCATCCTGGGAGGGGAGCGCTCAGGCCCAAATTGATGTCAGGTTCCCAGCCGGGCGGAGTGTTACCTGGAGCTTTGAAGCTCCGTAAGGACTCCAGACCATCTTCTCAAGTCAGGGGCTACAAACGTTAATAAAATTAAAGCCACCTGAGAGCTCGCCCGGCGATCCTTTGAAAGCGAGTCTGTGATGGGTTATTACCCTCAATTATCTAGTTGTCCACTCTCTTAGCTTGGGGTTAAACTCTTAACTCTTCCCTTTGAAGTCATTATCCTTTTATCTATGACTGGACCAAGGAATCTCAGGACAATAATCAATGGAAACTTCATAAGAATAGAGGAGCCGGGAGGGAAAAGGTGTGAATATCCCTTTAACCGATGGCCTGCCTGGGAGGGTGGGGGGTGGGGCACGGACGGACTGCCGCCCCGACTTGGGGAAGAAAAAAAAATAGGGGGGACCCCCAAAACAACAGCCCAGCGATCAGTTTTCAGAGCCTCTGGAAAATGAAGAAACAGGGATGATTTGGGGGGCGATCAGAGAGGTGCAGCCCTCATCAAAGGAGGAGAGAAAGTAATGAAGCAAAAAGACACAATTAAAGAATGGGTTTAATTAGGGCTTTGATGTCTGACATGGTGCACAACACTGTTCAAGGGGGAAGGGGCCAAACTATTCACGCGCCAGGAAATGGCTTGTTAAAAAGACCTGTCCCCCAAAGGGGCCTTCGGAGAAGGGAACTTTCATCCCGGCTTCTCCCACCGAGGAGGAAAGTCAGTCCCACACAGCATCGGGAGGAAAACATCACAACCCTTTTTTTTTTTTTTTTTTTGCAAAAGTCTTTCTGGACTCCTGGAGGCAGCAGCTCTTTCAGGATCATTATGCTGCCTGTCTCCTTGTTTAAAGAGAGAGAGAGGAAAGAAGAAAGAAAAAAATGGGGGAGGGAGGGTTGCTAACTAACGTTGGAAATGGGTGTTTTATTTCCCCACTTCCCTGAGTCCCGTCTGGCCCGGGAAGATGCACACGCGGGGAGGGCCGGCCGGGCCACCCCATCCCGCCGCAGCAAGGGGTCTCCGGAGCGAGAAGCAGCCCTCGCCCGGTTTTAAATGGGACATTTCTAGCGCCTGCCCCGCCACCGTGCAGCCCACACCTCTTTTTCTGCCCGACGCACACAGGCACACACCGCCAACCTAGGATTTGAAAGCTCACATTTTGCTCTGGTTACAACTCCCCCTCTACTCATTAAAAAAAGAAGTAATAAAATAGAACCCCCGCTTCATTGTGCGCCCCATCTGGAAAGCTCCCTTCTCCATCTGCTAGGCCCTGACCGTGTTTTCGACCACAGGCTAACCTCCCCCCCCCCCCCCCCCCCTCCGGGGCTCCGGGGGGCGGGGGGGAGGCCTGGCAGGGAGGAGGTGGGTCAGACAGGCCTGCCCTTTGCTGGGAGGCGCCGAAGCCCTCTGAACTCGGGCCAGCGCTGGACCCCACGGCCTGGGTTCTGGGGCCTGGGTTTCACGGAGCTCCGGTTTAAGGGGGGCAGCTCCCCAAGTCTGTTCAGACAGGAAGCAACGGCTGCATGTTCTCGTGTTCCTGGGAATGACCTGGTCGGGCCCTCCAGCCAGAGCCGGGAAGGACAAACTGCTTCGAGACCCCAGTGCATATGCTTCTGATGAGGTTTTCAAGGGAGCCTGTCTTGGGTTGGGTTTCAAAATACCTCGGCCTTGGATTTTTATTTCTTCTGTCTTATGTATACACACACTTCAGCTAGCTCTCTGGGAAAGAAAAAAAAAAGGCAGCAGAGGTTTTGAAAAGTAAAGTGGTTTATGTGCAAAGATCAGAATGTTTCTCATACTTTCTCCAAAGGCCCAGGGCTCTTCTCTCCCAGGGCCCGAGCCTTTTCTCGAGAGAGTTCTCCTCCCAGCCCTCATTTCTTCCAGGTCACTCTCCCGCTTCTTGGGTTTCAAGGAACCAGAAGGGTCACGGATGTGGGCAGGTGACCCGTGGCTTGGGCCATTCTGCTTTTGGGGGTGAGGGGTGCGGAGCTGGGGCCTGAGGCAGGGACTCCCCGGTTGACAGGGGCAGGTGACGCCAGCCCCGCCAGCGAGAAGTCACAGAAATGTGGGGGTGCTCGAGGCCCTGCGATGCGGGGTGGCGGATGCCCCGGGCCACGCTTAGCTCGGACGTGCCGCGTCCACGTTGACGCGCACATTTCTATGTTCTGTAGACTGGGATGAGGCAGTGCGTCTGCTCCCAATTAGAATCGATGCTAAAGTTAGCTTAACAAAAAACAAACTTCTTCAAATCAAGTGTAATTATTCTAGATACATAAAAGCTGCTTTATAATATGATTTGTGCAGACCCTGGAGGAACTTCTCCTTGAATTGGAGGGTTTCATGTGCATCTTTGCCAGAACGACAATGGCTTAAACATTTCTACTGTGAAGAAATAAAAGATTTAAAAGGCACTGTGAGCCCAAATTGGCCCGCATTAGGAATAACCATAATCTCTCGTCTTTACTTCAGGATTTTCCATTCTATAGTGGTTTTCTGACCTTTGCACATTGGGAAGAAGGATGCTTGGGGGTGTTTATAATGGGAGGGGGGAACTTGTGGAGGGCCCGGGGTTTTTTTTTTTGAAAGAGCTTTAGAACGCCCTGGGTTATTCTAAAATACTTTTGAAACATTTCTCTCAGTGCTCTTTCCTCGCAAAAGGAAGATAGGATATGAGGTCTCTCTCTCTTTTTTTTTTAAAGATTTCATTTATTTATTTGACAGAGATAGAGACAGCCAACGAGAGAGGGAACACAAGCAGGGGGAGTGGGAGAGGAAGAAGCAGGCTCATAGCAGAGGAGCCTGATGTGGGGCTCGATCCCATAATGCCGGGATCACGCCCTGAGCCGAAGGCAGACGCTCAACCGCTGTGCCACCCAGGCGCCCCGTGAGGTCTCTTTTTAAATAGTTGGTTTTGGGCAAGTCTAGTCCGGCTCCTGATACGTAACTCAGCCGGTTGGGGCTAAGTGTCAGGTGCGGGGAGAGGGCTCTGGGCTGGTGCAGAGACGCTGGGAGTCTGGACCGGTGACCCTGAATGCTTTGGGGGACTGGGGTCGGGCCTTCACTTGGTTCTCCAGCACCCCTGTCCAGATCTCCCTTTGGCATATGCCAGTATTTCTCCTTGACACCTTGCCTTTCTTTTCTTTCTTTCTTTCTTTTTTTTTTTTTTAACGTGACAAACATTTCTACAGCAGGAGAAAATGGATGTTCATTATCAAGAGAAGCTAAACCTGTATTTACCGAGAAGGTTCTCCAAAAAAGGCCGCAAGGCCACAGAGAGAGTCTTACTTGAGGAACCCAGTAAAGGGCTGTCTTTTCCTGTTGCTCTCAGAGAGGAAGGCTTCCCGTGTGATCAGAGGCCATGTCAGGAGCAAGCTCTCTTAGAGGTGGCTTTGCTGGAGGCAGGAGAGGCCCCAAGCCAGGGACATTGCTCTTAATAAGCTTCTGCCAGGCTCGGCCCTCAAAGCAGAAGCAAGCTCCAGGTCAGCACTCGAAGGACATGGGGTACACGTGTGTGTGTGTGTGTGTGTGTGTGTGTGTGTGTGTG
>NC_048230.1:33546463-33589971 GCF_002007445.2 Ailuropoda melanoleuca | reverse complement strand
AGGCTGCAGGGGAAAAAGTCAAAACTGTGACTGTACCATCTGAACAGTCAGGGGACACCTGTATAACCGTGGAGAGCTTCTCTGTTAGGATTTGTGGCCCATCTCACTGGGGGGACCCTGGTACTCCAAGGTAGTCAGACTCTCCAAGGACGCCTGCGTCGGCATCTAAGTCCGCATTTCACTAGGCAGCAAGGGAGTCTGGACCCACAGCCCTGGACCCTAAGCTCCTCAGGGGCAAGGATGAAATGCATTCACTTTTATGCCCCCAGAACTTCACCCAGGCAGGTGCCTGGCCCGGGGAAGGTGGCCTTGACGCCCGGCTAACAGTGGCTGTGTTTCCTCACACACCATGCAAGGAACTGAGGATCTGAGAGGCTGCGGGGCTTGCCTAGCTAAGCTGGCCAGTAAATGGCAGTCTGAACCTGAACTTATGTCTAACTTCAAAGTCTGGGCTTATTCCAATACACCTCACATGTGTCTAAACTGAGACATCTGGGTTACAGCATCATAAAAATCAAAGGTTGGAGATACTCACATCCCCAGCGCCCAGTGTCAAGCGTGGACTCGTTCTGTCACAGAGCCAAGGGCCCAGGACCCTGACCTCAGGCACATCTTTGCTGACAAGGGGTTCTGGGTAAGAGCGTGCAGAAGGTGTCCATGCAGCCCACCCGGGGCGGGAGGGAGGGGCCGCACTAAGCGTGTTTCCAGTGTCCTCCAAGGGCTCTCTTCTACGGCCACACGCAGCTGCCGTATACAGCGGCGAAATCAGCAGACGATTGTCTGCAAACTTTGGATTGGAACAAATCACATACATCACTTCCCCCTATCAGGCTATGCTGAAAATTCATCATAATTTTCTAAGAACAAACAAAATGCAAAGAGCTGGCTGCGCGACCCTCCCTGGCGTAACTCGGAGGGTGCACCACCCCACTGTGGTCATGGAGAGTCTCTGGGGGGGCTGACTGGTTAGAGCATTTGTGTCAAAGCTTCGGGGCGCAGCTGGCTCCTGTCCCCAGTCCCACTTGCTGCCCCATCTCCCCCTAGGCGGTCTTTCTGCAAGGGGGTGGTAGCCCAGGAGATGTGGCCGCCCAGGAGATGTGGCCGCAGAGGTGCCAGGAGGACCCCTCCCCCCGCCGTCTCCTGCTCTACCCGGAGTCTTTCACCAGAGGCCCAAGCACACACCTCCACTTCAGGAGTTTGGGGTACAGCTTGAGAAGCTGCCAACCCTCCAGCTGGGGTGACATTTTTACCTCTCGAGGGAAGGTTTTTGCAAGAACTGGAGTGAAGGCTGCAGGCGGACGGGGCTGCCGCCGGGTGGTCTCAGACCGGGGAAGACCACTGCCCAGAGCTAGGGGCTGAGCCCTCTGTGCTCCATGCACACGGAGGGGACTTTACAGGGCGCTTGGTGGCAAAAGCTGTGTCAGCCCTGGTGGCCCTGGCTGCATTTTCTGGTCCTTCCACTCACACAGGTGGCTCTCTGGAGAAGCCCGGGAGGAGGAGAGGGGCCAGTGTAGCTGAGGGGTGCTGGCAGGGGTGAAGGGATTCCAGTAACCTCCCCCCAGGCCCAGCCTCCCCACAGGACAGGTCCAAGAATGCAGTCGAGAGCCCTGCCCCAAGTTGGCAGCTGTTCAAGTGTCGATCCATTTCAAAGGCCTATTGTTAAACTTCTAACGGCCAAAAGGACGGCCCGCAGCCACGCACAGGGAAGTCCTCCAATTGCAGTGACCTGGAAGGCTATCGAGCTCCCCTCCAACCCGGGGAATGGAGCGGGGAGCCGGGCAATCCATGCCATAAATCAGGGGATGGGTCCGAGCGGCCTGCGTGACCAGGAGGAGACCCCTTCTGGCCTCCGGGATTTACCGACGGGCCAGATGCAGGTGCACAGAGCGGAGCGGCGACCCAGAGCGTTTGCACAAATGCTGTGGAGGGATGTTGCCAATGTCTACACTGAAGGTCGAGTTGAGTCTCCCTTGGGCCATCTTCTAGTTCATTTTCCCAGGGTCTTGTCTGCTCCTGTGGGAGTCAGAGCTGTTGGTTCTGCTGCTCCCAGTTAGCTGGTGCTTTCAGGGCAAGTCACCCCAACTTTCTCACCAGAAAGTAAGTGTGGGCCTGGTGGCCCGGCCTGACTCTCTCCGAGAACGCCAGGGGCTTCTCAGAGGAGGCAAGGGAGGCGGAGAGAAGCCTCAGCTGAGGAGGGGTGCCCACAGGGGGCCCCATTCTACCCCCGGAGGCCCAAGGGTTCGAGCCCCCCACTGCCCGCCCCCCAGACCAGCACAGAGCAGATTTGGGCTCCGAGGACCCCCGGACCCCCGGCCTCTGTAAAGCCCACCCCAGTTTCCATCCCCCTCTGAAAACCCTTGTGCTTTTTATGTGTCTTCCTTTGATTTGAATTCTCATTTGCCATCACGAAGAAGTGGGGGCCAAGGGGGACCTTTGATCTTCTCGCGCCCCCCACCCCATCCCCAAGTTTCTGGGGTCTGTGGTTTGGCGGAGAGGTCTGGGGTTAGCAGCCAGCACTACCATCCTGGGAGGGGAGCGCTCAGGCCCAAATTGATGTCAGGTTCCCAGCCGGGCGGAGTGTTACCTGGAGCTTTGAAGCTCCGTAAGGACTCCAGACCATCTTCTCAAGTCAGGGGCTACAAACGTTAATAAAATTAAAGCCACCTGAGAGCTCGCCCGGCGATCCTTTGAAAGCGAGTCTGTGATGGGTTATTACCCTCAATTATCTAGTTGTCCACTCTCTTAGCTTGGGGTTAAACTCTTAACTCTTCCCTTTGAAGTCATTATCCTTTTATCTATGACTGGACCAAGGAATCTCAGGACAATAATCAATGGAAACTTCATAAGAATAGAGGAGCCGGGAGGGAAAAGGTGTGAATATCCCTTTAACCGATGGCCTGCCTGGGAGGGTGGGGGGTGGGGCACGGACGGACTGCCGCCCCGACTTGGGGAAGAAAAAAAAATAGGGGGGACCCCCAAAACAACAGCCCAGCGATCAGTTTTCAGAGCCTCTGGAAAATGAAGAAACAGGGATGATTTGGGGGGCGATCAGAGAGGTGCAGCCCTCATCAAAGGAGGAGAGAAAGTAATGAAGCAAAAAGACACAATTAAAGAATGGGTTTAATTAGGGCTTTGATGTCTGACATGGTGCACAACACTGTTCAAGGGGGAAGGGGCCAAACTATTCACGCGCCAGGAAATGGCTTGTTAAAAAGACCTGTCCCCCAAAGGGGCCTTCGGAGAAGGGAACTTTCTTCCCGGCTTCTCCCACCGAGGAGGAAAGTCAGTCCCACACAGCATCGGGAGGAAAACATCACAACCCTTTTTTTTTTTTTTTTTTTGCAAAAGTCTTTCTGGACTCCTGGAGGCAGCAGCTCTTTCAGGATCATTATGCTGCCTGTCTCCTTGTTTAAAGAGAGAGAGAAGAAAGAAGAAAGAAAAAAATGGGGGAGGGAGGGTTGCTAACTAACGTTGGAAATGGGTGTTTTATTTCCCCACTTCCCTGAGTCCCGTCTGGCCCGGGAAGATGCACACGCGGGGAGGGCCGGCCGGGCCACCCCATCCCGCCGCAGCAAGGGGTCTCCGGAGCGAGAAGCAGCCCTCGCCCGGTTTTAAATGGGACATTTCTAGCGCCTGCCCCGCCACCGTGCAGCCCACACCTCTTTTTCTGCCCGACGCACACAGGCACACACCGCCAACCTAGGATTTGAAAGCTCACATTTTGCTCTGGTTACAACTCCCCCTCTACTCATTAAAAAAAGAAGTAATAAAATAGAACCCCCGCTTCATTGTGCGCCCCATCTGGAAAGCTCCCTTCTCCATCTGCTAGGCCCTGACCGTGTTTTCGACCACAGGCTAACCTCCCCCCCCCCCCCCCCCCCTCCGGGGCTCCGGGGGGCGGGGGGGAGGCCTGGCAGGGAGGAGGTGGGTCAGACAGGCCTGCCCTTTGCTGGGAGGCGCCGAAGCCCTCTGAACTCGGGCCAGCGCTGGACCCCACGGCCTGGGTTCTGGGGCCTGGGTTTCACGGAGCTCCGGTTTAAGGGAGGCAGCTCCCCAAGTCTGTTCAGACAGGAAGCAACGGCTGCATGTTCTCGTGTTCCTGGGAATGACCTGGTCGGGCCCTCCAGCCAGAGCCGGGAAGGACAAACTGCTTCGAGACCCCAGTGCATATGCTTCTGATGAGGTTTTCAAGGGAGCCTGTCTTGGGTTGGGTTTCAAAATACCTCGGCCTTGGATTTTTATTTCTTCTGTCTTATGTATACACACACTTCAGCTAGCTCTCTGGGAAAGAAAAAAAAAAGGCAGCAGAGGTTTTGAAAAGTAAAGTGGTTTATGTGCAAAGATCAGAATGTTTCTCATACTTTCTCCAAAGGCCCAGGGCTCTTCTCTCCCAGGGCCCGAGCCTTTTCTCGAGAGAGTTCTCCTCCCAGCCCTCATTTCTTCCAGGTCACTCTCCCGCTTCTTGGGTTTCAAGGAACCAGAAGGGTCACGGATGTGGGCAGGTGACCCGTGGCTTGGGCCATTCTGCTTTTGGGGGTGAGGGGTGCGGAGCTGGGGCCTGAGGCAGGGACTCCCCGGTTGACAGGGGCAGGTGACGCCAGCCCCGCCAGCGAGAAGTCACAGAAATGTGGGGGTGCTCGAGGCCCTGCGATGCGGGGTGGCGGATGCCCCGGGCCACGCTTAGCTCGGACGTGCCGCGTCCACGTTGACGCGCACATTTCTATGTTCTGTAGACTGGGATGAGGCAGTGCGTCTGCTCCCAATTAGAATCGATGCTAAAGTTAGCTTAACAAAAAACAAACTTCTTCAAATCAAGTGTAATTATTCTAGATACATAAAAGCTGCTTTATAATATGATTTGTGCAGACCCTGGAGGAACTTCTCCTTGAATTGGAGGGTTTCATGTGCATCTTTGCCAGAACGACAATGGCTTAAACATTTCTACTGTGAAGAAATAAAAGATTTAAAAGGCACTGTGAGCCCAAATTGGCCCGCATTAGGAATAACCATAATCTCTCGTCTTTACTTCAGGATTTTCCATTCTATAGTGGTTTTCTGACCTTTGCACATTGGGAAGAAGGATGCTTGGGGGTGTTTATAATGGGAGGGGGGAACTTGTGGAGGGCCCGGGGTTTTTTTTTTTGAAAGAGCTTTAGAACGCCCTGGGTTATTCTAAAATACTTTTGAAACATTTCTCTCAGTGCTCTTTCCTCGCAAAAGGAAGATAGGATATGAGGTCTCTCTCTCTTTTTTTTTTAAAGATTTCATTTATTTATTTGACAGAGATAGAGACAGCCAACGAGAGAGGGAACACAAGCAGGGGGAGTGGGAGAGGAAGAAGCAGGCTCATAGCAGAGGAGCCTGACGTGGGGCTCGATCCCATAATGCCGGGATCACGCCCTGAGCCGAAGGCAGACGCTCAACCGCTGTGCCACCCAGGCGCCCCGTGAGGTCTCTTTTTAAATAGTTGGTTTTGGGCAAGTCTAGTCCGGGCTCCTGATACGTAACTCAGCCGGTTGGGGCTAAGTGTCAGGTGCGGGGAGAGGGCTCTGGGCTGGTGCAGNGTCTCTTTTTAAATAGTTGGTTTTGGGCAAGTCTAGTCCGGGCTCCTGATACGTAACTCAGCCGGTTGGGGCTAAGTGTCAGGTGCGGGGAGAGGGCTCTGGGCTGGTGCAGAGACGCTGGGAGTCTGGACCGGTGACCCTGAATGCTTTGGGGGACTGGGGTCGGGCCTTCACTTGGTTCTCCAGCACCCCTGTCCAGATCTCCCTTTGGCATATGCCAGTATTTCTCCTTGACACCTTGCCTTTCTTTTCTTTCTTTCTTTCTTTTTTTTTTTTTAACGTGACAAACATTTCTACAGCAGGAGAAAATGGATGTTCATTATCAAGAGAAGCTAAACCTGTATTTACCGAGAAGGTTCTCCAAAAAAGGCCGCAAGGCCACAGAGAGAGTCTTACTTGGGGAACCCAGTAAAGGGCTGTCTTTTCCTGTTGCTCTCAGAGAGGAAGGCTTCCCGTGTGATCAGAGGCCATGTCAGGAGCAAGCTCTCTTAGAGGTGGCTTTACTGGAGGCAGGAGAGGCCCCAAGCCAGGGACATTGCTCTTAATAAGCTTCTGCCAGGCTCGGCCCTCAAAGCAGAAGCAAGCTCCAGGTCAGCACTCGAAGGACATGGGGTACACGTGTGTGTGTGTGTGTGTGTGTGTGTGTGTGTGTTTGCATGCACGTGGGGGAGGAGAAGCGGGAGGAACACTCCAGAATGCTTTTCACTTCTATGGAAGTAAAGCATAAACTTCAGATCCAGAGACCCAGCGTGAGTCCCCCACGGCCCCAGTAAGCCAGCTTCGAGGAGTCTCGTGTCACCTGAGTCTACACCTCGCTCTCTGCATGTCGGCTGAGAACATTCCTTGGAACAAGTTACCGACCTCGCTGTGTCTCGGTTCCCTATTCCATAAGAGGGGGCGGCGGGGCTGGGGAGGCAATCCCTGTCTCCTAGAACTGCGGCGGGTATCAGAGGCCCTGGAGTGTCTTCGGCACATTGTAGCAAGCGCTCGCTACGCCCATTGTTATGTTCCCAATAATTGTTCTGTGTGCACAAAACTGGATGAGAATGTGTGGCTTTCACGTAGCCCTAAAGACTGTAAGCTTCTTGAGAGCAGCCACCCCATCTCCCTTTGAATCCTCAGACCCGAGCCGCTGCCAAGCACGTGATGGGCACCAGGAAGAAGTCATGGTCACAGCCACGGGCCACTGCAGACTTGCTGTTGGTCAGGTGGGGGAGTGCGGAGAACTACAGTCGCCTTTGCTTTACAAGAGCCTCGTCTTACAGGGTTGTCAGGGTCAGACGCGAGTCGTGTTATTGAACGGAAGTGGCCAACCTTACGTGCAAGTTGAAATCCCCCATGTGTTGAACAGGGGCACCTACTGGTAAAGCCGGGAAATGCAACCCGATTCTATCAGGCCTGATCAGCAATTAGCCCGAAGGCAGGGGAAAGGAGTAGGACGTTCAGAGTTGGAGAACCCTTGTCCCTAGAAGCAACAGAAGAGGAGGTGAAAGTGAAGGAGACATTCTTAACTTAGAAGAACCAAAATGCCACCAAGTTCTCAAATTACTGGCCAGACACTAAGCACCCCCAACGTGCCACAGGCCTTCCTTCCTGGCAGATCGGATCCTCACCGATGGCCCTGTTTGTCCAGCAGTTGGGACGAATCTACTTCCATCCACCCCAGCTGCCTTGTCTGGGCCCCAAGGCCCATTGCAAACATCCGATGACTGACTAGGGCATAGCCTCCAATGCTGTCACAAGGACAATGGGATGAGCCAAGAGGGGATCCGAGCCATAGCAGGGATGCACGCTGTCATAGCCCGAACGAATCACAGAGGTTCTCCTGCCCCACCTGCAGGCCAGTAACTCTGGTCTCACAACAGAAGCCGACGGGAGAATGGGATTCACTTTATGGTGACCTTCACTGGAAGCCATGCGTTTTGTGCACTTGCCTTGGCCTTTGCCAAGGGAGCGGATGTGTGGCTAACCTGATGAGGTTGTCCACTACTATTTCCACTAACATTCACTGAGCACCGACCACAAGGCCCCGCTAGAGGAGGGTGAGGCGGGCACCCCAGGTGCCCCGTCTATCACAGCGCTCCCCTGTGTCCGGCCCGGATGACCCGCTCCGTCATGCGTCTCCCTGGCTTGCCACCTGGCCTCGGCCAAGCCATTGAAATTCTCCGTCTGCTGGTTTCTTCTCTGAAGCGAGGGGTTTGGACTAGACCATCTCCAAAGTCTCTTTCCGCAAAAATCCTCTGAGCGTCGTTGATCCACGTGGAAAAGAACAGGTAACTGACGTCACTCATTATAATTGCAGTGTCGCTAGAGGGGTAATAGCTCCTCTCGCTGTCTGTCACAATCATGTTCTGCCGCTAATATTATCGCCCTTCACACGCAGGTGTTTTCTCCGCCATCAAAAGCCTGCTGCCTCCCGTCGGGGTGCCTCGCCCTCGCCCTCAGCACTGGTGGTGCCATCATCTCCTAGTGGGCTCCCTACTAGACCTGCCAGAGCACCAAGGCCTCGACGCCACCCTGTCCCCTGCCGTGAAGGGGGACCAGTCGGACACACGACAGCTCATCCGCCCTTCCCTGAGCCCCTCCCACAGGGGAGGAGGAAATCGGTCCATTGGAGGTGGGAGAACGAACACCAGGCGGAGTTCTTTTTCTAGAACAGTAGTGTTGACGGCACAATGGCACCTCTTCCCCGAAGTTCCCCGATTGCCTGCCTCCCATCTGGGGGGTGTTCTGGGGTCAGCTGAACAGCATATGTTTCCGTATCTTTTGAGAAGATTATCAGGCCCGAGCCCGAGCACCTTAACATTTTTGTAATTATTATTTCTCCGTTGAAATGGAAATGTCTTCCCTCCTACCCTGTTTTACTGGAACATTGTGGAGGGTAGGTCTTCTGTTGTTCAAAAAAAAAGAGAAACTGTTTGGAACAGTTTGAAATATCTTTAAAGGAACAGTCAAATCATCCATTCAACTAAATAGGAGTCAACTCCCCTAGAAATAACTTACAAAAACTTCTTTGGAGTATGACATTTTCAAAGCAAAATTCTTTTCTTTTTTCAAAATACCACAAGCAATGCATTGAGTTCAGGGAATACTGCCTGCCAAACTTCAATTTTTATATTTAACCTTTCTTCTTTTTTAATGTCTTGCAAAAACATGCTTGAAACTCTTCAAAAACCTTTTCAGCTTGAAAGTTTGGGAAAGAGTCTTCACTGACGAAACCTTCAGTTCTTAGCTTCCCTGTACCTTCCCTGCCCCCACCTTCCCTGGTTAAGGAGAAAAATTATTACTGCCTGTTCACCAAAGTTAACTCTAATCAGGCTGGGGAAGGCCAGGCACTCAGTGCAGGCTGCTGACTTTCGATGTCCACACTGCCTGAATGACTCTTAATTAACTCACAGGCTCTCGGGCCATTAAAAGTGAGAACCCCTCCCCCCTGAAACTGTGGCTACGGGAGATAAATGATATGAAACCCACCACCCCCACCCCATTCTCGTGTCAGGGCAAATCAGCATCGTGTGGTTCTGCCAAAGAAATTGAAAATAGATCTATATAAATATATCAATAACTAGGGGAACTGGTGGGCTGGTCAGTATAAGAATTGAACTTTTAAAGGAGTGTTGATCAAATACTTGTTAGAGCAGGAAAATTCAATTAGTGGTGGTGTTCTGGGCATGACGTCCTTTGGGCCGAAAAAAATAATCATCTTGTTCTATTTTTCCTGGAGCCCAGAAAAGCACTCTCAGCCCAAACAGCAGCCTCCTAATCTTATTTTCTTTTTCTCTAGCATGTATTTTATTAACCCATTTTCTCATTTACCCACTCTGAATAGCGCAGTGGGTAGCATCCTTCTTAGAAAGTGAAAGCCTCCTGGGAGATACTGTGCTGGAGCAGAAATGCACACAAACTCCCAGGCCTAGAGCAGCAAAGAAAAGCCCCCTCTGTAATCCTGTCTGGTGAATCCACACATTGTGTCCTGGCCTGCCAGGAGTGCTCTGGCCTTATTAAAACATGGGCCGTCAAGGAATGCAGCTGGCAACGGGCTGGCAGTGTGCAAAGTGATTAATATCTAGGTGGGGATGCAAAGCCGTCCATCCAATCCAGGGCCCGAGGCAAAGGCAGCTGCTTTGCACTTGTCTTCCACCTGGCAACAGGCTACTGTCCTAAACACAGCGGTACCAGGGGGGATGGTCTTTTGGAGGCATCAGGTGGAGCTTGCCTCTGACTTGGTATCTCAGGAGGACCAGCCATGGGTTTCCACTCAGTCAGGTGACCTGCCTTCTCACCTGAGTTGTGCTGCCATCTTGTTATAATCAACTTGGAGCCACTTTCCTTCTTGTGGCCAATTTATAGGGCTAGTCCCCAGGGAATCTCACTGCACAGGGAAGTTGTGAAATTCTAGGACAATGTCCCGTACTCGTTCCCTTGGAAGAATGATGTAGACAGAATGTCCCGATTTCCAAGGCAGAGTCTTAAGGCAGGGGATAGGTCGGTCTCTCCCCAATCTCCCGTTCTCACTCCTGAGAAAGTCTGTCCCATGGTCTCTCTGCAGAGTTACAGGGTGACGTGGGGGTTGATGAATACGATACAGGAAGTGAGCTGACTCAGCTTAATCCAACACACAGTCCCTACTCTCCGGCCCAGTCTGCGCTAGGTGCTGGGATGACACAACTCGCACACATCATTACTCGTCAGGGAAATGCAAATTAAAACCACGAGGAGCTAACGCTGCGCATCCACCAGAATGACTTAAATTAAAAAGACTGACAATACCACGTGTTGGCAAGCACGTGAGGCAATGGGAGCCGTCATCTATCATCAAGAGGAGTGGAAATTGATTCATCCACTTTGGAAAACTGTTTAGCAGTATCTACTAGGGCTAAATACATGTCTATCCTATGCCCCATTAACTCTGTTTCCGGCACATATCCAGAGGAAATGTTGCACATACCCACCAAAAGACAAGTATAATAATATTCATAGTGGGGCGCCTGGGTGGCTCAGTCGGTCAAGCGACCGACTCTTGATTTCGGCTCAGGCCATGATCTCAGAGTTGTGAGATTGAGCCCTGAGTCAGGCTCTGTGCTGGGCGTGGAGTATACTCAAGATTCTCTCTCTCCCTTTCCTTTTGTCCCTCCCTCTACCCCTTCCCAATCTCTTTAAAATAAAGAAATCTTAAAAAAATATTCATAGCATTTTTATTCTTAATAGCCCCAAACTAGAAACAACTCAAATGTCCATCAATAGGTAAATGGACAAATAAATCATGGGATATTTATACAATGGACGACTACACAACAATAAAAAGGAATTGAGTACTAATACCAACAATGACATCGCTGAAACTCACAGATGGTCGGTTAACAAAAGAAACCAGGCATGAGAGGACATACGACATGAGTCCATTTATATGAAGTACAACAACAGGCAACATTTAACTTTGGTGATAGAAGCTGGACTAGTGGTTACCTCTGGTTATGGGCACTCACTGGGAGGGGGCACAAGAGAACCTTCTGGGGTGATGGAAGTGTTTTCCATCTTAATCTAAGTGATGATTACGTAAGTATACACATATATAAACATTAATCAAGCTGCACACTTAAAATTTGTGTTCTCTCCTGCATATAAATGATATTCAATGAAAAAGCTAAATAAAATAAAACAAAAACATTTCCTAAATGTATATTTTAACTTTTCTTATGTTTTCTTGGACTTCTTAACCATACTATACATTCTTTAGCACAAAATTATATCTTTTTTAAAAAAGATTTAATTTGAGAGAGAGAGCATGCACACAGGCACGTGTATGGTTGTGTGAGTGGGGGGAGGGGCAGAGGGAGAGACTTTTCAAGCAGACCGTTCACCGAGCATGAGACTGATTCGGGGCCCCACCTCACAACCCATGAGATCACGACCTGAGCCAAAGCCAAGACTTGGAGACTTAACCAACTGAGCCACCCAGGTGCCCCCAAACCATGACTTATACCAATAAATATCTATTAGAAAAAAAAATGAAAGAAAATAGTCATGTGTGAGATAAAACTGCATAAAACTAAATGCACAGAGGCACACATTCATACTTCCAGTGCCCTCCAAGCCCAGCGGCAGAAGCAGTCAGGGAGAGAGGAGAGCAGGGGTTAAAAGACGGTTTCTGAAACAATCTGAAAGGATGCTGACATCTTTCAGCAGTTTACAGGTGATCCGTTGTCTTCTGGCCCCCAGTGTTTCTGATGACAGGCAAGTATTCATTCTTGACATTGTTCCCTGGCTGAAATGTCTTTTTGTTCCTCTGATGGCTTTCAAGGTTTTCTCTTTCTATTAACAGTCTATGAGGTACCTAAGTGCAATTTTCTTTGTAGTATTCATTCTGCCTAGGATTTGCTGAACATCTTTGATTTCTAAACTGATGGTTTGCATGAAATTTACTGAATTTTCAGCCATTATTTCTTCAAATATTTTTTCTTCCTCATTCTCTCTCCTGTGCTTCTGAGATTCTACTTGCACATGTGTTGGACCCTGTGGATTGCTCCCGAAATCGCAGAAGCTTTGTTCTTTCTTGCAACATATTCTTCTTCAAATTGGATGCTTTTTATTTTTAAATTTACTGACCTTTCTTCACTACTTCCAATCTGCCATCAAGCCCATTTAGTAAAATTTTCATTTCAGATATACTTTCCAGTTCTAGAATCCAATTCTTGAGTTCTTAAAAAAATTCTATTTCTCATCTTAAATTATCCATTTTCAAATTCATTGTGATCATCTTTTCCTTTAAATCTTTGAATATGTTTATCAAAGTTACCTTAAAGTCCTGTCTGCTAATTCCAGCATCTATGCCGTGTTGGAGTCTGTTTCTTTTGTTGCTTTTTCTTTTGACTTAGAGAATATTTTCTGTTCCCTTTCATGTCCAGCAATTTTTAAGTTATATAGCAAACATTGTATTATAATGCTATAGAGACTGGATTTTATCCTCCTCTGAAGATTTTAGTGATTTTTTTTTTTCCCCAAGCAGACAGCTAACATAATAAATAGGTCTCAGACTCTAAACTCAATTTCTGGGGCACCTGGGTGGCTCAGTCGGTTAAGTGTCTGCCGTAGGCTCAGGTCCTGGGATTGAGTCCTGCATCAGGCTCCTTGCTCAGTAGGGAACCTGCTTCTCCCTCTGTCTGCTGCTCCTCCCTTCCCCCACTTGTGCGAGTGTGCGTGCTCTCTCTCTGACAAATAAAGACAAATAAATCTTAAAAAAAAAAAAAACCCCAAACTCAATTTCTTCTGTGGTACAGCACTGACATAGTTGCCCTGCTCTTTCAGCCTCACAGCCACTGGTTCCTGTAGCTCCTTGGGGTCTCCCCACACAATCGACAGTTCAGGAGTCAGCCAAGAATCTGAGGTTCCTTTACCGTTTTTGCGGCTCCCAATCTGTCACTCCCTCTTTTCCTGGATTTCCCTTTCAATTTCCAGCCACTCTGGCAGCCTCAACTAGGTCTCCTGCTACCTCAAAGCAATAACTGTGGCTTTTGCTTGAGTTCTAGTCTCTCCACGTCACGCAGACTGTGGATTGCCCTCGGGGGGGAAACTACACAGATGTGGCTCTCAGTCTAGTTCCCTTCTTTTAAAGGTTGACTACCTTCCGGTTTGTGCCTGCTTTTGTCCGCTCTCCAGTGCCTCCAAATGGGTTTTTTTAAAAAACATGATTTTGTCAAGCGTT
Source organism: Ailuropoda melanoleuca (assembly GCF_002007445.2). Taxonomy (NCBI): domain Eukaryota; kingdom Metazoa; phylum Chordata; class Mammalia; order Carnivora; family Ursidae; genus Ailuropoda; species Ailuropoda melanoleuca. The sequence goes on along the minus strand of NC_048230.1, from coordinate 33,576,705 downwards.
TATCATTGTTATCTTTCAGAGAGTTGGTTCAACGTAAGTTGTTTTACGCAGACTTTATCGTCTCTACCCCCCAATCTTTTACACAATGAACATCCTCCTCTGTCCAAAAGAATAAGGAAACTGTGGCATGAATGTTATGCTTTAGAACATCTAAGGTATCCGTGTCTTTCTGTTTATACGGAGGTCTTGGAAGCAAGGAGAAGGGCATCTGAGACGGCTAGGTATACTCTTTGAAAATTTTCTAAGCGTCTGCAGGGGCAGGGGATTCAGGTAAGGGGCAGGGGATCCTTCAGGGCAGAGACCACATCAACTCTACTTCTGATACCCCAGGGCCTAGAAAGGACCTTGCACAAAATGACAAGTCAGCAAATGTTGACCTGAACTGAGTTCCTGCTCTCAAAGAGCTTATAACATGCTCTTAAAACAACAATAAAAAAACATTTTACCGAGAAACAGAAAGGTATGGCAAATGATTCAGCCCCATTTTTTTTAAAGTAATGCGTGAAGTAAAGTAATCTATGCCCAATGAGGGGCTTGAACTCACGACCCTGACATCAAGAGTCACACACTCTTCCATCTAAGCCAGCCTGGTGCCCCCAGCCCCATCTGAAAACTGCTACGTGGTAGGGTAGAGGACGCATTAAGAACTTTACCTAATCTTAGGTCCACCACTAACTGGCTATGTGATATTGCGTCAGTGCCTTCCCATAATTTGGTCCCCGTTCCCTCCTCTTTGAATGGATAAGGGCCTTGCCATATGACCCAGGTCCTTTCTGTAGTCATAAGCCCCGCTTCTGAGAAGAACATGAATGTGTTTTGATTCACAGAGAACAGAGGGGTCCTGGCTGACACTTCTGCTTGGGGCCCTGGGTTGAAGTTCAAAGCTGCAGTGTGATGTTGGCCTGAGTCAGCTTCCCTCTCGCACAAGGTCCTGACATAAGGGAACTTCCAGGTGGTCAGCTGCTGCTCACCCTGGGCTTGGGATGCCCCTGGGAGAAAGCCCACTGCCTTCCTCAGGGGGAGAGAAAGCCACTCGCCACGGCTAGGATGAGGGAGTCAGTGGATTCTGGCTTTTTCTGAAGACCGGACTGCCACAGGATTAAGGTGGAGGGGTGGCAGAGTGGTGAGAAGGATAAAGAAGATGGCGGCAAGTCTTTCTTGAGTTCCTCCTGGGCTGTGCTTAACACACGTGATGGCAGTGAGTAAAGGCTGAACAGAACTCTGAGAATTCTCATGATTAAAACCGAGCTCCTGGTCCCCGCTCCCTCCCACCTGCACACATGCAGTCTGTCATCTCATTTACAGGTGATGGCATGCTTTGGGTTGCTCAGGCCAGACACTTTGGAGCCATCCTGCATTTTTCTCCCTCACACCCCACTTCGCTCCATCAAGAAATCCTACCCCGGCTGCGTTGGTCTCCAGGCCCCGTGCCTGCTCTGCACGTCCAGTGCCTAAGTCAGCCCCTCCGAATAACAGCAGTGTATTAATTTCCCTTTGCTCTTAACAAACGAAGGGAAAAGGCATTTTAGTTGTCCATGAGGTCAATGGACTAGATGAATCCCCAAGACCATGGCTTCAGGTCAGACCAGGCCCAAGCTCTGAACTCTTCCAGCTTTGTGAACTCGGCAAATTCCTCCTTCAAGAAGTTCAACATCGCTGCCCTATCCCATCCATCCCAACTGGCTTCAGCCTGAGGACATCCCAAGGTGCCTCCAGCTTTGCTTTTCTTCTCTCTGCAAATCTCCCTCCTTTACCTCCTGCAAAAACACAAGAGCTGGGGAGGCTTGTCATCTCGCGGTCCCTGAGGATGAAATCCCTCCAACTCTGTCTCCGTGGTACTTGTGGGCAGCGTCTCTTCATTTCCCGAAGAACAAAACGGTGGGGATTAGCTCTCATAGTGAGTGGGCTGGGGCATAGCTGACTCTGAGCCTCTCCTCCCTCCGGCCAGCACTGGCCAACTCCATGAGGACAAGGACCTTATTACTGGGGATCTGCCACAGTTCTTAAGGTCACCCATGAGAGAGGGTCACCCTTGCCACTGGGGGGGGGGGCGGCATCTGAATTGGCTACATGTGTTGTAAATTTAGTGTACCATTTGCTGCTTTTTCAAAGCAGAGCTTTAAAATGAAGCTTGAAAAGTCTATTGATTTTCAATTAGAAAAGCTGCATTGCGGGGTGCCAGGTGGCTCAGTCGGTTAAGCGTCAAACTGTTGATTTCGACTCAGGTCGTGATCTCAGGCTCATGAGGTTGAGCCTGAGACAGGCTCCATGCTCAGCACAGAGTCTGCTTGAGAGATTCTCTCTCTCCCCCCCCTTCTACCCCCCTCCCTTGTCTCATGCTCGCTTGCTTGCTCTCTCTCTCAAATAAAGAAAGAAAGAAAAAATCTTAAGAAAATTTCATTTCAACCCCTTGTCTCTTTGGTCATTATGAAGACACAGTGAATCGGCACAGTATAATGGGACCCTTCGTTTGAATGAATGGGTTTATACAATGCTCCCTGGGATCTGAAAACAATTGGTGACAGGTCCTATCGTTCTTTACGTTTGGAGACAGGACGTGCACTGGAGTGGAAGTAAGGACAAGCTGAAGTTGGCAGTAGGGGCCCTGAAGGGGAAGGAGGGGACTCGGGACTCAATTTTAGGGGTTTTGGAAGAAGGCACGTTTGCTTAATTAAGCTGCCCGCACCAGCCTTCTGCTTATCTTGGGACTCTGGAGAGGTATTTCATCTGGGTTGGGGTCATGTGTCACCTTGGCAGGTAACCTATCAGGGGGCTGGGGTGGGATGAGCTTAATACAGCCCTGTACAAGGTAGGCTCTGTATCCTGTGACACAGGACAGGGGACTAAACTCAGTGGGACCGAGTCATAGCTCAAGATCACAGAGCTAATAAATGCTGGGAGCAGGATCTGAAGCCAACTCAAGCTTCAGAGTCAGGCTGCTTCCCCTTCATCATGCTCTGCCCTGGCCAGGCGTGCCTCGAAGGGCGGCAGAGTACTCCGCACCAGCTGTCCCCTGGCCAGGAATGGGTTGGTCCTAAGATGAGCTGTGAGTGAATGGGGTGATCGGGAAAAGCCGAGGCTGCAGGACGCTGTCCATAGGCAGCGGACACCTCTCTTCCCATGGTGGGAAGGGCCCTGGATTCAGTGCTTTTCCACGTATTTCTAAGAACATGGCCTTGAGGCACCAGGGTTGGCAAGAGGGGCAGGGCACCAAAGCAGGGAAGGAAACCAGGTAAGTAAATGGCTTCCTCCTCCCTGTCACCATCACTTCTGTCACCATCCATGGTGACAGAGTGGTTGTGAGGATTCAGGAGAAACGCCTGCAGAAGTGGCTTGCCGTCAGAAAATATTCTTCCCAACTGATCCACATAGGAATGTTTTTAGTTCAGAGGTGGTATGCTCTATGTTGTTCTAGAGTTAACATAGCCAGCAACTGAAGTCGGGCTCTCTCCAGGAATTGCTCGCACCCTTTTTTGCAACCTGTGTGCGAACCAGAGAAGACATGGGGACTCCAGGCTTGTTCTGAAGTGATCCTGTGTCCCGATGACCTGTAAGGGGTCCAGAAGCCACTGGCCCCTGGAAGATGGCTTGCATATCACGCTATCTTAGAGCATTTTGTTTCAAGCAAAAAAATGAGTTTTTTTCATCTGTCTTCAGTGACAGGGAGACCCAAACTGGGCAAACAGGAGGCTCTGTTTCTTTCCTTCTCAAGGGACGCTCAGGCTGCCCCAGAAACCAGCAACATTTCATTCACATGGCTAGCCTGTGTTTCCACCATCTGCAAATGGAGATCAGAGACGGCAGCCATGGGAAAGCCCAAGCCTTGCCTTAAGAGTCTTTTTAAAAATAATGTCCCCGTGTGAGGCTGTGTGGCTGGGTGTCAAGGGTCTGTCTGGTTGCTTCACACTTTCGCTCCCATTGCCCAAGTGTAGCTACTAGTCTGCACCCTAGGATTTTGTCACAGGACCTTGGAGTTACAAAGGACCCACGAGATACAGATAAAGGGCTTGCACAATGCACTCTCTCGTTTTCCCCTCCCGCTGCCACGATACCACGCCTCCCAGGCTCTTGCAGGAATAAGGACCCACTTGCTTCCAGGCCAAGGGAAGGCCTCTCTCAGATGGTTCCTCTAACCTTGCAAATAAAGAGGAAGAAATGAAAATGCGAAGAGAAAGAGCTTCCTTATTCAATTCTAGCTCTGGCCGACCCTGGAAGGTGGGGCTTCCTCCTGGACCCTTTTCCCACTGCCCGGCGGGATCTCTCTGGGGAAGAGACAGGAAGCCGAGAGCGAGAGCGCAGGCATGGAAGGAGAATTGCTTCAGGCCAGGGAGCATTTGGAAATGATGCCAGGACTCCTGTCTTGCAATCCCCTCTCTGTTTTGCAGACTCTTGCCCAAGAGCAGACTCTTGGCCATGCCGCTTCTCTGGCAAGTACTGATCTTCTATAAAATATCTTATCAGATGGCTTATGAAATTAGGCTTTGATGCCTTACAGCCCATTTCCAAACAGACACTGTTGCCAGGGCCATGAAGGTCTAGCCAGACCTCTTAGCCTTTCTAGATCACGAGGCACATAAAATACTGAAGCAGCTAGTAAGTGGACATTGGCTCAACAGTGGCCATTGTAAAAAAACAAAACAAAAAACAAAAAAACAAAAAAGCTTTGACTCTTTTCACCATGGAGTTCAATTAATGTGTCTAATACATTGGCTGGGGGTGGGGGGACAGGAAAGAACAAGCAATGGGGGATACATATGGGCTATGAAACCAAAAACTTGGGTTCTAGACCAAATTTGGCCCCTTGGTAGCTGATCTTCGACCTCAGGAAAATCACCTTACCTTTGGTCTCAGAAAAACCACTAATCAAATTAAATGCTCAATCATCATGTTCTTTTCTACAGGCTTTTGCTCATGGGCTGCGTTGGATGCATTTTCTTAAAATTTGAGTCCAATGACGTTGGACAGAAAATGGCATCTTTGTGCCAGCATGTTTCATTGCTTGGAGGGCCCTGGAGCTGTGTTCAAAATGAGGGTCATCTCCAGAAAACAGGTACCGTGGCTCTCATGTGAACACACGCTCTAGAAACCCATCGAGTGGTAACGGTGGGGGGAGAGAAGATTCCATTGCTTCCTTTCATTAACTTTTCTGTAGAATTCTCAGATGCTTCTGAATAGGTTCTGAAAGCTTTCTCCTGCCCGTACTTTGACATCAAACTAACAAATTCATTTGCAGAAGTGATGAAACACTGCTTTGGTGGTGCTGAAAGTGCCTTCCTGTTCTAATGTGTTTGGGAGAAAAGTGATTTTTTTTTTTTTGCCTGAACTACTGTGGGATTCTGAAACAGACGGACCCATTACCCCGGATTAGGTTTCTATTATGCCATCAACATTTTTTTTTCTACTTTAAAAACGAGTCTATCCCATTCTCTCATAACCGAGGAACTGGCTCTCCACATGCTTCAAATTTTTGTGTCCTTCGAAATTGGGCACACGATCAAATAAGATGTCTTCCTTTTCATTAAATGCTTTATTTCCAAAACTCTGGACTTTGTTTCTTCTTTGTTGATGTAGGAATCCACACACTGTTTGCATTGCTTAGCTATACCAAAGCATGAAAACACTTTAATACTTATATTTTCTTAAAGTGCAGTATTGCAAAAAGGATACATTTTTATTTTCTAAGCTGCAGACAGAGTCAGAAAAATCACTTCCAACCTTGACCTTGAATGGGTAGACTGTACATCCGACTTATTCAGGCCACAGCCGAGAGATGTTTTGGTGGTAAGTAGTGGTTTTAATCAGGTTAAGAGAAGATGGGGGCCAAGACCAGCTGCTGGACGTGGGGTGCTGTCCACACCAGCCGTAGGTGCCCTTTCCCTTTCAAGACGGCCTACGTGCTTTCTATAGTGGGGCTTCTAGATCTTACACACACCCCTAATTTGACAATCTGATCATTAGTTCTTGTCTATTTATCTAGATAGTGAACCTAAGGCACACAGAGTTGAAGCAGGCAGCCCACAGGCCGATTTTGCCAGTGTTAGAAATTAAATTTGTCTATCAATACAAGCTCTTGCCTTAAAGAAAGCATGGCGAACTACACTTGCACCATAAAATATTTAATAACTTGCCTGAAGACACAGTAGAATTATACTTTCCCTTTCCTGTGGTCAGAAGGCATAATATAAAATTCAGCTACCCTGGGGGGCATAATCACAGATAAAATCATTATGACCAAGTAGGAATTAGAGTATAAAACCTAAGTATATATGAAATGGAATTATTTAGATGGTGTTACAGTCAAGCTAACCTGAAATAAGGCCTTCCTTGTTTTTGGCTCACGGACTCCTTTCAGAGGAAGGCAAATGCTACTCCTAGTTTTACGTGTATTTCTAAAGACTTCTCCTCAATATTGTTGGGATCCTCTCCTTTTGTTCCCGAAGCACCTGGGTGAACAGGACATCCTATCCAGCAGCACAGTGGTAAGTATTTGAAAATCAAGCTAATTACCCGCGGCCTTTCTGGGTTTGCCTTTGGCTGATGCCATCTGACAGAGAAGCGGCACTGCTTCTGGGATACCAGCAGCAGAAAAACCCTGAGTCAGTGTCTGCAAACCTCCCTCTCACTATCTATACTGCTGATCTCTGCAACAGACAAGCCAAACAGGGCCATGCTCTCAGGTCGACACTGGGTTCAGACTCCTCTTTCTCGTAGCTTGGTGGGCCATGGGGGTTGGCGGGGAGCGTGTTCTGTTACTGAGAAAGAAATCTAGAGCTAAATTAATGGTGGCATACATGTAGGCACCAGAGTCCCCTTCAGACATTCCCAGTGGGGACCCACACCCAGCGCCCTGGGGAAGCCATGGTCTGGCCAGCTTGAGCCGACTACATTCTCCGAGCAGCTCAAGGGCACCAGGTTAAATTGGATTCCCTTTGTCACCTCTTTGGAGGACAGTCAGCAAATCTAAAGCATGTAGCCCCTCCCACCCCCTGCTGGAGATACAAAGTGACCAAATATCCAGTTCTCAATTTTTCTTAGTAGAAAAAAAAAAAGCCATCTTTTCTCCTTCCCTTTAAAATAAGACCATACTCTATGTTATTTTGGCAGAATTATGATGTCTTGCCTTATTTTCTTTCTAAGTCCCCACTAAGAACTTTGGGTGTTGGCACGAAGGAAATTTTGGTGCCAAACTATTAAAAAAAAAAAAAGTAAAGGAAGACTATTTATAGCTTCTAGACATTGTGGGGTACATATTTACAAAATGCATTAAAGAAATTTAGGACAACAAAATGCTTTTAGGTAGTAGAAATTCTCACCTATATTTCCAGAATATTAATAAGTTCAATTTTCCTTTTAAAAAAGTTGTTTCATCTCCTTCCATACTAAAGCCCCTGTACTGTCCTTACATTGCTCGATTTTTAATGCACTCTTCTTTACCCTCAAAATGTATTCACTTGGTTTTCTTAACCACCGTTTGGGATTGGGGGGGACATTAAAAAGGGTAATTTTGTGATCAATACACTAACTCTCGGTTATATTTGACCGAGATATCAAGTTCAAGGTGACTTTTTGTTGTTGCTGTAAAAATGAAAATGCCTGAAAACCAACTGTAAGGCCCTATCGGTAAGGATCAGAAACAAAAATATTTGAAGGTAGAGGAACATCCCTCCAGGACAGTCCATTTAATTACCATGATCTTATCCCAAGGGCTCGTTTGCAAAAACGGCTACCTTCATTTAGTGACTTCACAAAATGGATGAATGGGTGAAGACCTTAGGATGAGAGAACTGAACTTTCGAGAACACTTCCCTAACTTTTCTAGATCAGTCAGGATAGCCATTCGCAGGGGCGGCCGGCGCCCGCTCCGGGGCCTTTGTGGGGTTGGTGTCCAGCGGAACCCTTGCCAACTACAAGCTGTAACCTGGAAATCGGAGCAGGAAGCCCTGCCTCCAGTCCCTATGGGGCCCTCAGAACTCTGTCCCTGGCTCTCCAGCACGTATCTCAGGGCTGTCGAGGTCTGGGAGGCACCGCGGGCTTCAGGCTGGACTCTCAAGGAATGTACGCAGCTCCTCTAACTCACCGCCCGCCTCTCTCCTCGAGGGCAAACCGCAGATTTTCTCAGTCCTCCAAAGCACACTCTGTGCCTCTTCTTGCCGCCGGCCCTCTCCTCATCCCTACTTCTTTCCAACTGTTTTCTTCAACTGCTAGTGGACCTGTGTGCTCCCTCCTGGTCCCCTCCTGTCCCCCTCTCTCTCCTCTCCTGTTTCCCCCAAACCTCTCCCCTTCTTGGTGAAACCATCAGCTTCTCCGCCTAAGCTCTCACCCACTTGCTCCTGATTGACGAATCTCTGGGCCCTGACCCAGGCTTCCAGTTATCTGACGAAGCGCAGTGTGTCTAAACCCAAACCCATCACCCTCACTCCCAGATCTGCACCCCGCATCTTTTTAGGCTGCGAACCTTGGCCCTACATTTCTTTCTCCTTCACAATCATCTCATTCATTCAGGTGCCACAGTAGCTACTAAATCTTTGACCTATTTTCTGTTGAGAGAGAGAGAGAGATGCTCCTCTCCCTGGGCATTCTGTTGCACTTACGGGACTCCTGCACACATTTCCTGTCTATTTCCTGTCTCTTTCTCTGCCTCCAGCCTCCAACTATCCTGCCTCGCGCTGCTGCAGGACACATGCTCACATGGCAGTGTCTCATGGTGTCACTGCCCTGCTCAAAACGCTTTAATTGCTCCCTGGTTTTCTATAACATCAACCCCAACCCTCTCTCCGCCCGTGGAGGCGATACAATATAGCAGGAGGAGCAAAGAGCGAATTACAGGGACATGAGCTCCAACCTCTGCTTCCATCATGTATTCGAAGTGGGGCTTTGGACAAAATTCCAAGCTTCTCTTCGCTTCGGTGTCCTCAAGCACAAATCATATGTAGCTCGTGAAATCATTGAGGACGGTCAGAAAGTAAAAAGGGCCTTCACTTATTGTACGTTTATTGCATGTTAGACTTTGAAAATGCATTATCTCAGTCAATCTTCACAACCGCATTCTACTGTTTCCTCCACCTTCTAAGATAAGGAAACCAAGACTCAGAGACTAGGCAACTTGCCGGGCTCCAGTTCCCTCTGCCCCCGAAGCCCTCGGCCACATGCACTGAGAGGCCCGCTTAGCACTGAAGGTGGTCAGTAAGTTCCCTTTGGCTTCCACAACCTGACTCCAACGCACCTTTTTAAATCTCTCGACTCCCTTCCTCCCTGTGTGGGAGATGCAGAGGACGTGAATGACTTTCCCAGCTTAGCTTTCCAGCTGGAATGCCTGTCCCACGTTTCTACTGATTGTAATCTCACTCTTACTCCAACGTCCAGACTAAATGTCACCTCCTCCTATGAGACGATTTCAAAATGCTACCACTTCCTTTGAATTCCCAGAATATTTGGCATTTCTCTTATCCGAAGATCGAAGATCGTGCTCTGTCTTATCTTCTTTTTTTTTTTTTTCTTTCCTCTCTATGTCTTATCTTCCTGTATGGATTACAAGCTCTTTGCGGGCAAGGAGCAGGTCTGATTCATCTTTGTGCGTCTCCGCCAGGGACCACACGAGGCACTCAGCAAATGTCTGCAGGGCATTTAATCTGGGAGCAAATGTATTCAAGTTTTGAAGAGCTGAGCTCAATTTACCGCTTGCAGGAGGTAAAAATGTTCCTTATATGTTAGAGGTGATACCACTGAGAGAACAATAATTATAATGTGAGATAGAGAGAAGGCCAATTAATCTTTCTCCTTTACCGATAGAAAGGCAGAGACAGTGACCATTAGATGGTCTTAGGGAAAGTACCTGACAGCAGGGGCCAGCAGTAGGTGGGTTACTTCGGTCTGCTGTCTTAATTAGCCTACTAGAAAAAATTCCACACACACATACACAAACACACATACGCTCCAAATAAGACTGCAGAAATGGTTTTGAAAGAAAAAAAAATTCCTTTAATCCACCCAATTTGTATTCCAGCGGCTTCCAAACTCACATGCCCACATGCATAAATAAAAATACCGAAGAAGAAAATCAGATGACACAAGTGGGAACTCAGTCAGAGAAAGGTTCCCTAACATTGTGAGAAATATCACTCTAGGCAGAAAACGGCTACCAGATCCTTAACTCTGGAGGAAGCAGGTGGAGACATGAAGAGGCCATCCCGCCCGGGCTTCACGCCGTAACTGCCGCACCCAGCTTGGATAAATATTTTTATTACAAACACGATGATAACTAAGGGCCGAATACTCAGTTCGGAAAAGGATTTCACACAGGATTGTGACACCGTGGTAGCTGGGAAACGTGAAACGTACATGGGGGAGTCGGACGGCAACGGGAGTTTGCACAGAACTCGAAAGAGCAACATCACGGTCGATGTCAGGCAAACGGCAGCAGCAGTCGGCCTGCGCGGAGCCAGAGTGGGGAACGCAAACCCGCTTCTGAGAACTCTCAGCTGATGTCAGGGTACTTCTGCAACAAGTGCAAGATTCTCAGAACTCTCTACCACCCTGTTAGGAAAATATTTCCTCTTTCCTGGGGAGACGATGTCTTTTCTCGTCTCCTCTCCCCCTTAAACTGTCAGGCTTTGCTTGCGGAACAGTGCTGAACTCCGGGCAAACCAAGGCTTCTGATGTTTTCAAAACACACGCCGATCACCAGGCCTGATCAATCCGTCCATTGCAGCACTCATGGAGATTGGGAGTTAGAAGGCGGAGGAATGGTCGCTCCGCTTCAGTTGCTAGTTCACTTCCCCCACCCAGGTTCAGGTTCAGGCTCAGGATGGTGAGATCCAGGAGCTGGGCTCAGGGGCACGAACAGAGATAACCCAGCAGAGGGGAGGAAGCTAACGGGGCAATTAGGAGGCTGATTCACTTGTTTATCTGGATGATTAGTTGAGTAGTTTCTGAGTGCTCTGTGGTTCCGGGAATTTTCCCTCACAGGCTCATCAAGACCACGCCCTTCCACGCGCCTGATATTTCCACGAAAGAAGGAAAAACCACGCTAAGCACAGGGTATGTGTTTTGGTGGACCTTTATAATAACACACTTGCTAAGATAATTACGGTAAACAATGTACACCAAGCCCCGAACAGAGAAGGGCCGAGAGAAACACTCATCTGCGGTTGCTACCATCTTTCCAAAGAATCACAGCGGAAGACACGGCCTTAGTGAATACTCGTAACTCAGGGCTCCCCAAGAGGTGTTTCCAAATCCCATTTAACCTGGGATCATGGAAATACAACAGAGGCCAGCAGAATGTTGCCCAGGAAGAGACTTCTCAGCAATCACCTGGATTTGGGCTCTAGTTGACATTTCTCAGAACGCCAAGCAATAAAATATGTGTGCTACAGAAAAACTCTTCCGTGGATCACATTGTTTAAAGAGAGATTCCAGGTTAAAGATAGATGAGTTTCTTTTTACCCACAGGTGTGGCAGATTAGAGATGGCCACATGTTCTTTGACGCTACTGGGCTCTGTCCTCTACCCTTGACTCTGGGTAGGCTCTGTCTTTGATGAAGTTAGGTGGAAGTGATGCTGTGCCCTCCCTGAGCCCGTGCTTTGTGTTTCTGGGGACTTCCAAGTCTGGTCTCTCGTGGGGCTTGCTCTTGAGGGCTCCTGACATCCACCCTGGGAGAGAGTCAGTCATCATGGTCCCTGCACCTGCTTGAAACCCAAGCGAGAACAGCCTAGCTGAGCCCGGTCAACCTTCCGTACCGAGAGAGATGATAAATTACCATGAAGCCACTAACTTTGGAGGGGGTTACTGTGCTGCCCAGCACACAGGAGGCAATCAGCACTTGTCAATGGATGATGGCTGGGTGAGTGAGCGACTGAGTGACGCGAATGGGAGCCTTCGAGCGGGGGATCTAGCACGCCACGTTTCCTAAATATGCCATCTGAAGACATCAAGACAAGTCATTCAGAACAGGGCTTGATAGAATACCAGTGGGAGAAAGGCTGAATTAGAGCTTGAAATGGTAGAGTTTGAGAAACACTGATTGTGTTCTAGATGACCAAAGTGAGGCCCAGAGAGGTAAAGGGAATTACCTAGGGAAACAAAGCTAAGTGGTAGACTCCACCTATGAACTAAGTTCCTTTTCTAGCAGAAGTAAAGGGGTATGGGCGACATGGTTTCACTTATGCAAACGCATTTCAGCTAATTAAATTTATCAGGCTTCTCATTAGGTAGCCCTGTCTTTCTGCTCGTTGATCAAGTCTTTGCGTCCAGCTAGCTGTTTTCCAGGAGACCTCTCTTAAACGGTAGACTCCCAAAGAGGATATAAGGGTATTTATTAGCCTGACGTCTAGACTAAGCTCACTTCTAAAAACAGCAGAATCTATGGCAACATCTTGGGCCTTTGGTCTTAAAGCATTTGCCTGATGGAAATCCTTGCTTAAAACCGAAATCTCTGGAAGAATGAATTTTCAACTGACCTAGATGTCAGTGAGGGATCCGGATTTTAAAATTCCTTTAGTCTTATGTTACAAATTCCATCTCTCTTCCTCCATGTGAGGTAAATAATAGGATCTGAAGACTCAGTTCTTAAAACAATACAGGGAAGAATGTTAATACAGGTCAAAATCCAGAATATTTGATTTTTACTTTTCAAATACCATTTCAGCCTAGCCACAGCTTCCCAATCAAGTCTCCAAATCCAAGAACCACTTCAACAGGCGAAAAAAGGTTTTATCTAATTATCTTCTTCTCCTACTTTGAATTGACCAACCATGTATCTTTTTTCGGTCTTATCAAAGGGGCCGCCAGGACAAAAGCACATCCAATTTTAAGTAAGCTTTAGTTAGCAGACTTAAAATTGATCATGCATTTTTAGTTTCAGTAACTTGCAATTTCTACACACTTTGATAATTCACTTTAAAGAGCAAACTATCTTTAATGACAAGGCTTAAAAGAGACGACCTTTCTGAACAAAATATGAAAGCTCCGAAAAGACTGCTCTTTTAAGGAAACTATGAATTAAAATGACCTTGTGTTCTGAAACTTTTCTCCGACCATTTTTGATGTTTTACCTTTCCTTTTTGCTCTCAGAAGGAAAGCTAAAACACCACTGCCTTCTGCGGATGGCGATGCACTTCAATAAGAGGGCTGTTAATTGTTAATTCAAACTCATAGTTTCTCCTGTCTGCACTTTCTCTGCAGACACCTTTAATGAGCTTGCTCACGACGACAGGCATATGCCCGCTTCTGAGGAATCCGCTGTTACTAGGTGACATTACAGGATAACGTCTGAATCCAGCAATTTCCCTTGAGTCACAGCCGATTCTTTTGTACAAACCCTGAAGCAAGGCGACCCATTCTCTGCACCCCCCCACCCCAGGGCCTTTTTTCTCCCTGGTGCCCCCGGATGGCTGCCCTCTGAGGAGCTGATTGTTGAGTGGGGAGGTTGCAAAATCAGGGGTCAGACCCCTGAAAGGGCTTGTGGCTTGGTGACGCAGAAGTGGTAGGACTCAAATAAAACCATGACATGGGCAGATGACGGATGGCTGGCCTCCGTGTTAACCCTTCTCTTGCGCTCGACCCCACGCTGGGTAAACACACGCACGCAGAACCCCGTGCGCCCATGGCTTGCCTTCCGCGCTCGTCCCCAGCGCCTCCTCACCCGCCCCCTGCGGCCGGTCGCATGCACAGGTGGGTGACTCTGGGGCAGGAGCCAAGAATGACGACTTGAAATGGAACTAAATGAGGTACGTGGGATGAACAATCGATCTTCCACCAGATAAAAGAAGGGATGAAATCTTAGATGATTTTATAATAAGGCACCATGTTTATAATTCATTTCCTGAGCACTTGCCTGTCCTCCCAGGAGCCATTTAGATACCCAGGGCTCAATTCAGGAAGGGATTTTAAACGTGCCAAAGGCAATTTTTCCTTCTCTTCCTTTATCAGAGGACATTCACAAAAACATTAGTGTTCGCCATCCAGTCCTATCACACACAATCAAACTGACCTAAAGTTTGAGCAGGCTGACTCCCAGATGTATGCGACACGCATCAGAAGGGAAACAGGATCTGGGTAATGTCAAAGGTTCACCACTGTTTGTGATTTCATAACCCTTGAAATAAGAAAAAGAAAGAATAGCAGGCAACTTTCCAAAACACCTACTGATATTTACTCATGGAAAACAAATATTCTTGAGTGGGAGTTCCAATTCCAGCAGACGATACAATTCACCAAGCATTTTCACGTCAGGCAGCTAATAACCTTACTAATGAAATCTGTTGAGCTTCAACCTGTTTTTCACGGTCTGTAGAGAAGCACTTAAAAATTAATCATGTAGCCTTAATCTTTCCCTTTGGAGCACTAAATCATAGTCTGAGCACCAATTGTCCTCATTTGGTAGGTGGTTTTAATAGCATCTGCTTCGATTTTGCTTTTTCCTGAATATTCTTCAAGCCAGTGCTGTAATTTATCGTAAATGCCAAGAAAGACCTGAGCTTTCAAAGGACAGGACCTCTGTTCCTGCAGGAGGTGTCGGGGCAAACGTCACCAGGCAGAGGTGATCTACAGTAGGAAGGTAAGAGTTTTTATTGATGGCCGCGGCAAGGCCCTGGCTTTGGAAGTGGCTTTAAAACCAGTTACTTCTTTATCTCCGCGGCTCAGTTACCGTGTAAGAAAGGGTAATTAATCCTTGGGCAGCAAACAACAGAGATGGGCGTGGGAAAGAGACAAGGATTTTGAAACAGCGTAAAGAAACGTTCTGCCCTGTCCTGTTACAGTAAAGCGGATGATCATGGCCCTGCCTGCGGTCCAGATTTTTGGAGCGTCTCAAAGTGCCCAGGACACACACCACAATGCAGACAAAAGAATACGGAGCATCCATCCATTGCAATTCAAAATTTCCTCGGCAAATGGGGCTGACCAATCAGCATAGAACACAGACCAATCAACGCTGATCAATCCGCGTATTCATGCTGATTGGTCAGCTGGGTGGAGACAAACATCCAATAAGGGGAACACCACCACATTTGCAGAGAGGAAAATGGGACCAATCACAGTGCATCCGCCACCATTTGCCACTGGGCTGCTTGTCCTTGGAAAACACCCCTACGTTTTTAGGCTTTCTTAAGAAGCATCAGTTGATACGATAATGAAAACCACCACCATAAAAAGAGAAAGCAACAATAAAACCATAGCTGCTACATAAAATTCTTACACCATTCCGCCTCTGGAGTCCCAGGGTCAGACGAGACCAATGCGACAACTCCTTAAAATTATATCAGATGACCCAGTGATTTTTAGTCTAAATAAATGAACTGCTTGCTTATGGATGTGATCTCTGACATGACTAAGGTATTTTTCGCCATAGTACAATTTGAGATGGTCAGGATTTTCTAGGGAAAAATATCGCGCACATGTCATACTTATTTCGGCAAATGAGGTGCAATAAAAAGTGGAAATGAAATTGATAAGTACAAAACATAATGTTTTAATAATATATGAACATGAACATGAAAACAACGTAAGCATGTTAAAAATTGTGACACGATACTACAAACGTGATTTTGATCATATGCAACCGGTAAAATTCTATACAAAAGCGTCAACAAGGCATATTATGAGAAATCATTTCTTTCCCCAATATATAGCAATTCTCAGTACACGCTCAAATGCACGCGACTACGGCAATCCGAAATAAAGGAATGTTAAAAAAATAATAATAACTTAGGCAGACACAAATAAAACCACCCCATAGTGTATGAGTGATGGGTGTGTTTATGATCTTAATTACATTTAAGTATTAAAAAATGTCATTGATCTCACACTTTACAAGATCCAAATCTTCAAACCTGCTGGAAGAAATCCACAGTGCAGCCCAGACAGTGACATCCACTGCCCTCGCCCTGTGCTACTCAGGTAAGCCTTCGTGCAGTCACCTGAAAATCAAAAAAACCTCCGTTAATGATTTTCTCCAGGTTTAATGGGCATGTCAACAATACAACAGGTCCTAACTTGGGAGGAGTTGGATAGCGGTTAAAAAGGATATTAGATATCAAAATTTATCATTCATGCCCAGAAAGGATCCGATCCCATCTGCACAAGGCAACAGAATCTTTTGGAAAGTGAATGATTCACAAGGTCTTCACTTTTAATCCAATGCCAGATAAGTGCTTCGGCCTTTCACGGCACGAAAAGGGAGGTAGTTTGAGAGCAGGTAAACATAATCTATGTCTGTGATGTCTCTGGGAAGCTGACTAAAAAGGCATCCTTGAGAAGCACGCGCTGAGGGCACTGAAGTCACGCTGTTGCCACACCACCGAGACGTTTATCTATTTTGGTCCGGAGAACATCTGCAACGGCGCCAAACCTCCAGGGGATACGGGGCTTTGAAGATGTGGGCTACCACACTAAGATTGCATCATCTCGCTATCTTAAAAGCAAGACAGTCTCCTTAACCCTGCAACTGGCTTCAAGACAATGTCTTGTCAGGACTACGAAGGTGAGGCCCAGACTTGTCAGGCACCTGCAGATTCTCTCGTTTTGTTCTGAGCGTACTGACTAAGCAGTCTGATGACAAGAGGTGGGTGGCTTCTCCAAGACAGGCCATTTCGTGTAAGAAAAAAAGAAATCATTTTTTTTTTCAAAATTGATATTATGGGTAAGCATTTTCATAAAGACCCTAATGTCAACCCGGGAGACTCAGGGTGCTAACAGACTCAGGGTGCTAACAGACTCAGGGTGCTAACAGTACACACTAATCAGAGGGCCTTAGGAGAGTGGGCTGTACCTTCTGCCTTGGTACGTAGTTAGTTCTTCCTGAAGGATGGATGCTCTCTTCTGTAGAAAGTTAACCTAGAAAAAGACACCGTGTATGAGCAGAGGCGAATGTGGCTGAAATGGCAATGTGGTGCAAATAACATGGCTCCCTAGATGAAAGGCAGAGGATTTGCTGAATGTCAGTGTTGTACTTTTCACCTTTGATCACATTGCATCCCTCCTGAAAATCCATCCGAGACTAGAGAATCCATTCGAACTCCTTATTGCAGAGCCATTTTGGTCTGGCCCCAGCCCATCCCTGAGGCTCCATCTCTCCTCCCGCCCTCCCCACCATCACCACCTTGTACACCATGTTTTCCCGACTCTTTTGCCCTCCGGCACGGCACATTTTCTCTCTTTGGAATCCTTGGCTAACTATTTCCCATTTATCCTCCACTGTTTGGTTCAAATGTCACCTCTCCTACTGACTTCCTCGATGCCTCCCCAACCGTTCATCGCATCCTAGACAAAGTCAGGGCCCCTCCGCTCTCTTCCTACTCCTGTGCTCCATCATTAGGACTTCTCGAACTGCCTTGGGGTTATTTGCTTTCATATCTCTCCCCCAAACCTGAGAGCTCTTCTGGGACGGGGAGGATGTTTCTTCGTCTCTGTCCCCAGCCTCTTTCACGGGGCTGGGTGGGATGCTGGTGTTCACTAGTGTTTAACGAATGAATGAGTGAGGAGAAAGAAAATTGCTGTCTTCTGGAAACCTCAGTCCATCCTGGGGCTTCCCTGAGGTTGGAGAGACAATGTTGGTAGTGGAAAGAGCCTAAGCCAGAGTTAGGCCAGCTTGGGTTCAACTCTTGGCTTGGCCTCTATGGCTCTAGGAAAGTTACTTGAGCTCATGATGCCTCATCTGTGAAACGGGATCGATGACAGCTGCTTCCCAAGGTTAGGAGGAGGACGTGAAAAGACTAGTAGAAGTGGCCTAGTAGCTCAGCATATTCTCTTAAATCAGATCTTTACGGTGTGGTTTGATTTTTTGGAAGCATAAGTTTCTATATAGTATTAAAGATAACTATATCAGGTATGAGTTCCAAAGCACCTTACACGAGCTAATAGAAATGGTTTGGGGGTAACTTCCTACTATGGCTCGATGTAATCAAGAGTCAGCGGTATTTGATCATTTCAGAATTGTTTACTCTTTCCACTTTGGTCTGAACTGAAACCATGGCAACGGTTGATTCTGAAGCCTGGTTAGGCAAGAGAATACAGCTGGCAGAACAGCAAATGTGCTTGCAAGAGAGGAAAGCACACATTTTCTAGATGGGTCCATATCCAAGTGGTCCCCCTTGGTCTTGCTTACTTGTAATATCACCCTGGTCTTAATTCTAGCCAATTGCTCAAATGACCCATGGGACAATTGATAATGTTGACAGATGTGAGGATTACACCCATTCGGCTTCCCTTCCCCCACCCTGCTTTGCAATTGGAATCCCAACAATTTTCAGAAAATACACGCACCTGTGCTTTCAAACTAAATTTGCACACTCTCGGGCCTGCGACTCCTCCACACAGCTGCCAGTTCTGAGGCCCTAACGCAGCTGGCAGCACTCTCTTTCTGGGTCAACATCCAGTTTTAGGAGGCTGAAGTGGCTTTTATTACAGGGAAATGATGTGAATGATAACAGAAGCCCTGCAGGTGGCTATCAGATTTCTTTCTTTCCTTCTTTTTTTTCCCTAACCACCCCCCCCCCAAGGTGCCAGGTCCTCCGTAGCTGACCCTAGGGAAGCTCCCCTACAAAGTTAATGGGTAAACCCCACTGCAAGGGGAGCTTTTCATGTAAATAAAGATGACTTAACCCTTTCTACCATAACACTTTCCTGCAGGACTTATTTTTATAGGCAGGCGCGAACGAGAGCAAAACTCGGCCGGCAGGAGCAAAGCCAACAGTAGCCACAGAATGATGGAATGAACGTTTCATCTTCAGGTAAGAGGCTTTTGATGGAGGGGAATACATACGGGGCGGCTGAAATTTGCTGCCCGCGCTTTGTCCTACACAGTATAAAAAGCGCATGTGAATATCATCAAATCGTTTTGGTTCATAAATCAACTTATTGAGCACCTACTGTGTGGCAGGCGCTGCTCTTGGCACAGACAGCCAAGTCCCCTTTCTCTCAAGAAGCCCAGAAAAAAGGATGGTTTCTTTTTTTTTTTTTTTTTAAGTTTCTTAAAAGAGACCCGATTTGCAAATGTTTCCTCCTATGCCATGGTTTGTCTCTTCAATTTCTGAATGTTGCCTTTTGAAGTATAATGTTTTAACTTTTAGTAAAGTACGATTCATCTGGTTTTTTCTTCTGCTGCTTGTGTTCTTGGTGTCATAGCTAAAAAAAAACAACTCCCACCTAACCCAAGGCACACAGATTCACTCCTTCATCTAAGAAGACCTCAGAGTTTTCTTCGAAGAGTTTTATAGTTTTTTAGCTCTTACATTTAGGCTTATGATCCATTTTGAATTAACTTGTTGAATTATCTGATTGTCCCAGTGCCTTTCTTTCCATTTTTCCCCTCAGTCTTGGGATATTTGGAAACCAACTGACCAAAAAAATATATAATATAATATAATATAATATAATATAATATAATATAATATAATAAATATAATATAATATAAATATAAATATATTAAAAGATTCCCCTCCTCCCCGAATTCTCAATTCTATTTCATTGACCTCTGTGTCTATGCTTTTGCCAATATCACACTGTCTTGATTATCACAGCCTTGTAGTGAGTTTTGAAATTGGGAAGCATGAGCCCTCCAAATTAATTCTTATTTTTTCAAGCTGGTTTTGGCTACTCTGGGTCCTAGTTATTGCTTTTCACCAATCTCAGTCATACAAGGATTCTTAGACATACAAAGGGAACGTGATTGTTGTAGGGAAAAAGTACGTTTTAGGTTCCTAAGTGTATTAGAAGTGGGAATGTGCAGATTCTTTGCCATGTTAGGGTCATCAGACTGGCAATATATAAAATATGCTTCTAGAAGTACATGGGGAAAACTGACGTTGGGAGTTGTGAAACAATCCTAAGCATCTAAATTTATATCCATCGCATCTCTCACACTGTATTTCATAAGCTATACCAAGAACTACACATTTCAGCAAGAACTATTTAACGAATTGTTTGAATACCTTGTCATTATTCTGCTTGGAATTTAAAATGCATCTTGTTATGTCTAACAACCATACGAAACACACCAGAATAAAAATGCTTCTAATTGAATCCTGGTTTCTATTTCTCTGCCCTTTCACACCATGAGGAATCCCCGATGTGCCAAGTGATGGCATTTGGGGCCTAGTACCAAGAGGAGAAAGGGGGAGGCTATGCTGGAATGTGCACTGTAAATGAGGAAAGGTAACCATAACTGAACTTTTCAATGTCACGGTGCTTGTAAGAAAATCTTATTGAGACAATGAGTTCCAAAACTAGTAAGAAAAACTTAAAAAAAAAACAAAACCCAAACAACAAACAATTCATCCTGAGTTGTACGTTATATTACGTATGATATTACATTAATTTCTCGCATCAATTCAGAATTAAACTTATTTGTGAGTCTGTTTTCAGGATTCTAGTAATTACCTGTGACTTTAGGGAGGAAATGGTGTCTTCCAGCTCTTGTCTTAGAGATGCCGGCATCAACCCTTTGAATTTGGTTTCATATTCTTGTCGTATATAAGTTATCTAAAGTGAAAAAAAATGACAGCTTATCAATTTTTCCGTGGAAATGGTTGTCTTAAGTTTAAAAAAATAATAATATCTATTTATCACCGAAGTTTCATCAATAAAGATGAAACGACAGGAAACAGAATTACAAACTGAAAAAGGCACTTGGTCTGCCCTTGCGAGTCTGGGAGAGACAGTGCCAGAAACACTTTTATTTCTTTACAATCCCCAGGAACAAAGTTTTCAGCATTTGATAAGTAAAACACCTTTTCTCTCCTCACCACTCATGATAAACGCGCTATGCTAACCTTTTCTTGATCGGGATGTGGATTAAGATCATGGTACACTGTGATTTGAGGACAACTCATGCTATGTTGTTTCTCTGATGAAGACACTCCCTCCACCCGGCTAGGTACCGGGGTGCTCGCTATAATCCACAGGATGAAGAAGCATCTATGCTGCTGTCTCCGCAACACAGGGAGACCAGCGTGTCTTGCCATTGTGATCTTCTCTGGCTCGTGGGCTTCCCTCTCCCCCCAGAACACAGTCAAGACTGGGCTCAGCTAACTGATGGATCCCTGGGGTCGTAAAGGAAAGTTCAGTGGCTCATCCATTCATCTCTCTTAAAGCTACAGACAGAAGCAAGAGAGGAAGGCAGAAGGAAAGTCTTTGGCGGGATACGCCTGAGCAGAATGAAGAGGTGCACGAGGGTGTGTGCCTCTTGGTGTCTTTCTCCAGCTATGTTGATTTCTCTTCCTCCTAATCTGAGATGCGATGGAATTAAAAAACCTATTGCATGTGCCGTATGTGACTTAACTGAATATTAAAGCAGAATTGCACAGTATCCCATAAATGATTCATTGGACGCATCTGGAAATAAGGTAACATACTATGAAAATATGTGCAACTGAGCTCAGTTAGACAAGTCTATGCATTGATTTACTGAGGATAATTTAAAATCTTTATCAGCCTTTAATTCCTAACTTTTCTTAGGCTAAACCGAATTAAGAAAAGTGTTCTAACAGCTCATTTCATTATCCACAAAAATCC
This sequence comes from Ailuropoda melanoleuca, assembly GCF_002007445.2. NCBI lineage: Eukaryota > Metazoa > Chordata > Mammalia > Carnivora > Ursidae > Ailuropoda > Ailuropoda melanoleuca. The sequence goes on along the minus strand of NC_048230.1, from coordinate 33,555,193 downwards.
CATGGCAAATGTTCTAGAATATGATTTTTCAATTTTTGGCAAAATGTTTTTGACATATGCTATAATCTTGTGATTTATACCTAAAAGAAAAACAGAAATAATGAAACATGATCTCTACCAGTGATGTAATATTTGATTTTTCCCACCTTCTCCTCTTGGACTTGAGTTCAATAGTTAGATCAAAACGAAAGGCACATACAAAGCAAAACACATGCTTTATAAAACAGATCTTAAAGGCAACATTTATTGAGGGTCCACAAGCTACTATATTGACTATATTTTTCTATTGTTCAACACTGGCTCTGAAATTTTGAGCTGCTACCCTTTCAAAAGGGACTCCTGTGTGCTGTCTCCCTTGTATCCTTGTTCGGTTGGAGTGTCTGCCCACCCTCTGTACGTCTGCAAGACCACTGAGCTGGGTATAATAATGCCCAACCCTACTTCCTTTCCCTTAGGACTTTGGTGACTTTTCTTTTCAATGTCCTCTGGCATCACATGTAGCCATGGCGAGGTCTGAAGCCAGGCTGGGTTGTTTTCTGTGTTGAAGGGGACTTTCTTTCTCTGCTTGAATGCCTGTGTGATTTTCTTTCTCCTCGATTCAGGAACTCCACTGGCATATGCTTTGGTATTAATGATGACCACTTTTCCAGAGACTTTGTGTATGCCCTTTCCATCTTTTCTTGGGGCCATCTTCCCTCGGTTTTAAGTACTTGGGAGTGAAGGCCAAGCCCTTAGGTTCTTCTGTTAATTCTCATAGTTTCTCTTGAACCCTTGTCCCCACTTCACTTTTCATATCTGATGGCCTCTCCTACTGCAGGCTAGGCCACAGACAGCAGAACACTGTGTGAGCAGACTGCCCTTTGATCATCCTATCGTGTCACTTAAATTCAGTAGGCTGTATTTTCCAACTTTTTTTTTTGAGGATCCAGGCATTTCCACTTCCTGTCTACTACTCCTTTGTTTTTATGATTTCAGTGAATCTGAGTAAACTTAAAATGAGCTCTTGGAAAATCTGAAATTACCTCTCTTATGAATGAGACTATTGACCAGGAAAATATTACTACCCTGAATCCTTAAACCCAAATCCTGAATTTAAAAATCATTATACCAGGCAGAATCCTCTTACTTTAATAAAGTCATGGAAAACTTGAATCCGTTTTGTTCTATTCATAAGGTTGATAATGTTACTACCAGCAAACATTCACTGAGTACCTCCAATGTGCCAGATACAATTCTAAGTGCTTTAATAAGTGGTGAATCCTTCCGACAACCCAGTGAGGTAAGCACAGAGAGGCGAGCAAGCCATGACTGGAACTCAAGGAGTCTGTCAAGCACGTATTCTTAGCCACTGTGCTCTGCTGTTTCTCAAATAACCTTTCCAAATGCTGAAATGTTTCTTCCACCCCCAAAGGAAAAGGACATTGCAGACACAACTAGTTAGAGAAGTTCCATCCACTATACACTAGTGCTCTCCCCAGTATAACAGGGGCTGAGAAAGGGGGCGGATGTACTACCATCCTTCCAGACATCCATCTATTCTTTGTTTGTTTGTTTTTTTTTTGATGACTACAAGAACAACAATGACAACAATAATTTATTCCTCATACTTTCCCGTTGGTTTAAAATTTTAATTGAAGATTTATAGATAAGACTAATTTTAAAAATCTCTACAAATGCAATGCACATATTGACCTAAACTAGAAGTTCCATAAATCCCCCACAGGTGCACACACTGTAAGGTCCAACCAGTGGAGGCTGAATCTAAGTTTGTCACATGGCAAAATGAGAAAGAGGAAGGAAAGAATTAGCTTCTATTCTTTCATATCACTTTCGACTTCTGTTACTATTTTTCTATCCCCACCTCTGACCCATGATGTGTTTGAGGGGGAATAACGAGGGGGTGATAACACTTATCTATAGACTAATCACAAACTATGAACTGCTAAATATGCCAATCTCCCTTTGTCTTCCTGCCTTTCCACGTCTCTCTTGTGGTCTGAATCTGGTCTTACAACAGGTCAAGAAGCCAGAGGAAGTTGAACTGATCTAAGCAAAGGGTTTGATGGACGTACAATTCCTTTTCCTAAGGGAAATGAAAGTTTTTACATATAAATCTATCTTATTATTAGGTTTGAATATTAATTTTCATTAGCATATACTGTCCAATTACACTCGTGAGGGCTATATTAGTTTATTAAATGCAGAAGCATTCAAAGACTGTTCTCACGTAAGTAACTCTGGAAAGGCATTTCCAGGACTGTTTTGGCTCATTTCCACCCCACCTCAGCACTCCCACTGCCCTCTAAGAGCACTGTGCATAATTATCTGCTCTTCCACATTCCTCAACCACCCCATGCCAAACAGACATCAGTCTCCCCCTCTTGCTCTTTCCTTCACCTTCTTCGCTTTAGCAAAGAAAATCAGGAAACATAGGACATCGTGACAAACAACGACATTCCTGTAATGTAATAAGACCCCTGCACGCTGGGTGGAAATGGCGTATGTGTAACATGGCACCCACGTGACCAAAGATAGCTGTGCTCTGCACCATGGCAACAGATTGCCCACCTTTCCCTCGAAGGCAGAGCACTGCCAATATTTCCTTTAATTTTTAAAAAGGACCATGAAGACTGATAACATCCACAACTAGAGTTTAGTGTTACGCTCAAGTACAACTTACATCCGGGTAACCGGACAAATACTCATTTGCATAAACAGTAGTCTACAGAGCGTGCAGCGTCTGTGGTTGACTTGAGCCAACAGGATCTCTGGAGAAAGAAATTCAAAGTGATGTTGCAAAAAGTGAACCTTGGAAACCTTACAATTTCACTGAAAATATGGAAAGACTACGAAAGCATATTTTGTGGTGCTTTTATTGAAAAACACTATCAACTAGTCCTGTCGACGTGTCAAAACCATGCCAAATATGTCCCCCTCCTGTGGTGGAACAAAACAATAAGATGGAAGCCTGCAGCTTTATACACACAACTTAGGGACAGTGCCTCAGACCCAGGTTATTTTATTGTAAGCTTCGACGCGCCCAAGATGGCATTCACTTCTGAAGAGGTGAGGAAGGGGGAGGCCACGGGGGTTCCTGTGTCACACGCCCCTGCACAGTCATTTGTGATTGTTTTCTGAGATAAGAGTGAAGCACTTTGGGAAAATGACGGTGCCTGATATTACTTTACAAAATCCAACGAGCATTTTGGGGGTCAGCTCAGCAGAGGAGAAAGGGAACCAAGTCAGACCTCTACTGATGGCATCTCTGAACCATCTTCCCACTCTTCTGTGTCGGCCCGGGACCATCCCTGTCCGGGATGCCTTCGTCTCCCACCTGACCCAAGGCAATACTGGTTATGCTGGTTTTAGTTTTTGACTCAAATTTTCTTAACATTTAAAATCAAAATCAAATCCTTTAATGAGACCAACGGGGGTCCTGCACCGTCTGGCCTCTATCTGCCTCGCAGCCCCTGTCACTCAACGGTCCTCTCACTTCCAGACACCAGACTCCTTGGCTTCTTTCCGTCCGTTCACCAGGTGCCTGGATGCCTTTTCCCACAACAGGCCCTTCTCCTTTTCCTCTGCCTACTTGCCTGTCCAGTGGGGTTCTGCCACTCCTCCGTCTAGATCTCAGGGCGTGGGGGTCCCGCAGCGCGGTGGTCTCGGGGCTGCTGCTCCGGGAACTTGGCAGGCCCTGGTGTGCAGGCTGCGTCCGGGGCAACCGCCCCCAGCTTCAGATGAGCTGGAGCCCCCTGCTGTGGCAGGCAACAGCCTTCCTCAGTTTCCTTTTGAGAACAGGGGCCACACCAGCCCTCACTTTCAAGCTGTGACCCAGGCTCTCGTCATTTAGCTGGCAAGGAGCCCTCTCAGCATTTTTGTCCCCTTTACTCCTGGGACTTCTCTCCCCGCTGCCTCTGCCTGCTGATGGGCTCGGGACCCTGTACTCGCGGCTTTGGCTTCACGCACCAGGCTGGGGTCTTGTTCTGTTTCCAGGTCACACGCAGATGTCCATTTGCTTTTGACTCTGAATACCTTTTACTTTTTTTTTTTTTAAGAGATTTTTAAATTTATTCATTTGAGAGAGACAGAGAGAGCGAGCTAGAGCATGAGCAGGGGAGTGGGGCAGGGGGAGAGGGAGACGGAGAAGCAAACTCCCGCTGAGCAGGGACGGGGCTCAAACCCAGGGCCCCGGGATCATGACCTGAGCCGAAGGCAGACACTCAACCAACTCAGCCAGCCAGGCGCCCCCATTTTACTTTTCTCTTTTTGTATTTTCTCTTTTAATACAGTCTTAATACCTCTTAATACAATAAGAACCCAGACTCTGGAGCGGGAATGTCAGAACTGAATCTGAACTGGGTCCCTAAACTGCATGCCCTGGGAAGGTTAATTTCTCTGTGCCTCAGTTTCTTTATCAGGAGAATGGGAATTATAAATTCTCAAGGCTGCTGTGAGATTAGGTGACTTAATGTATGTAGAAGTTTTACAAGAGTGGCATTTAGTAAATAAACGTTCAATACATCATATAATGGAGACTATACATATATATTTCATTACCTTATGTCTATGTATATTATGAATTTTATATATATATTGAATTTACCCATGCCTCTAGCACTACACTTTTTAACATCTAATTATTTGCAATGCTAGAAATCCTGATAGCAAATTATTTGCACATATTTGCGATTAACTTGAGGGTTCCATTTAAACCTCTTTTTGCATTTTTTAGTATCTACGGATTGAGAAAGTACATCATGATGAAAAGCTCCTATGAATTCAGAATGAATTTTAAGTGAATTTGTATTTTATAATTAAACTCATCTACATGCCTTTGGAAAGCAGTAGCACCTGTTTTTGACCCCTAGTATTTATCCTGGCTACCGACTGGGACTGGGGTATGGATGAGTTTTCTCGGAGCCTTGCCAAGAGCTCTGCTCCACAGGTGGGGAATCATTGCTCCACGCTGAATGATTTAAGGAAAGGACCTCAGCTTAAAACTCTCTCTCCATCCAGCCTGGATTTCTATCGATATATATGGAAGGGTTGGGGGAAATTATCAGAGGCTTCTTCTCATTGTGGATTCGTGTATTCAGAACTGTGTCCTAACACCTGGCTTAGCTGAACGCTATAAGGCAAATGGAGTTTGACCGTTGAAGAAATTGTAGGGGGTTGGAGATGAGGGAAAGAACAAGAGGTAAATTTGGAACGGAGTATATATTCTGAGAGAGGGTGAACATGGGTGGGCACTGCAGTGGGGGATTTGGAGTGAGTGGAGAACATCAAAGAGACGCTGGGCTCCTGAAGGGTGGTGACAGGTGGGTAAGAGGTGGGCAGGAGAGGGACACAGGGAGGGAGGTTACTGGGGGAGATCTGATAGAAGGTGAACAGAAATGTGGGGGATGTTTCTGAGTGAAGGGCCTTTGTGCAGCAGAAAGTTTTTGCGTGGGCTTTTTAGGGGAGTGAGTATATAAAACTCATTGGTTTGATACTGAATTCCATGTGGTTTAAAGAATAAGAATGAAAGAAACTGTAGTAAAAGATGGTGCCAAAACAATGCTCTAGTGCAGCTGAGAAAAAATGCTCTGCCTTCTAAGAAATGTCATTTTTATTGGGGTTAAGGTATTATGCGTTGCCACAGCAACTGCCAAGAGAGATCCTTTTTAAGAAAGGCGCTCTGCGGCAGAGCGGGTGGACTTCGATTCTCAAATACAAAGTGAAAATGTACACGTAACCATAATTTCCTCAACAGTCTTCAAAACGTTCGTTTCCCCCCCTTTCTTCAATATGGTTTTATCTTACAGTTCTTTATTGCAACGGGGGTCCCCTCAGACCTAGGCTGCCGTGTACAGGACCCCCTCGTTTCCTGTACATAGGGACCAGTCTCCACCCCAAGGGAGCAAAGCCTGCTGCAGACTGGATCCTGAGCCTCCCAGGAAAGTAGCTGGCTGATGAAGGAAGCGGCCACCAGCCCCTCTAGTGAGAGGAGAGCATGAACTAGTTTCTGAAAAGGGGTGTGGTTTTAGGAGGAAGGCACCATTTTCGGGTACTGTGGAGAAGACGGTGGCCTGAGGGTGAAGACAATGGTCCGAACCTAGCACTTTAGTTAGCTTCGGGTGCCCTAAATTCAGCTGCGGGTAGTTGAAAAGGTTCCAGACAGCACAAAGAAACCTGGGTCTCCTAAGTCTATTCATAAGAATCAACATACATAGAAAAGATGGGAAGCAGGTATGATAATCAGAGGCCAGAAAATGACCAATAAACTGCCCAAATATGTCCATGAAACAAAGACTTAAATACATATCTAATAAGAAGACTGAGGTTGTGGCATGAAATAAACGTGTGAATACTAAAATTCTGGAGGACAGTTGCACATAAGCGGGACCCTTTCCCTCCTGATGTCAAAGAAAAATCTGAAACCCTGTTTCAGAGCTCCTATAAACAAAAGTGGCCTTTGGAAGTACTCGTTTAGAATTTCACAAGATATATGTAGTGGATATTCGTCTCACCCTCCAGCATTCATTCGAGAGGAACTGGAACATACTCCTCCCCCACACTGTCCACCCAAGGTCATTGGGGTGGAATATGTGATAAGGCCTAGCCAATCATCACATCACATTCCCCTTGTGCTGGGGTCATTTGGGGCCTGGGTACATGATCCAAGTTGAGGTAACTGGAGTCACCAAGAGTCACAGGACAAACTCATCCACTAGACTTCGCCCAGGGGATGTCATTCTGGGGTTGCGACAGCCATCTTGCTACCACAGAGTGAAAGCTGGACTGAGAAGGGAGCCAATCTGGCGAAGAAGAGCTGAGAACTGGAGAGAGAGAAATTGGGCCCTTTGTCCAGCTGACCTTGAAGTTCACCCTGCCCTTAGATTTTTTAGTTTGGGTTGCATTTTCTGTCACTTGCAACCAAAATAGTCCTGATTGAAACAAGGCAGAACAGGCAAAATATTAACTTGTATCTATGTGTTACGTCTGTTTGACCAGGGATCAGCAAACTTAGGCCTACAGGCCAAATCTGGCCCGCCACCTATTTTTGTAAATAAAGCTTTACTGGAACACAGAAACACTCGTTTGCTTATCTATTATCTGTGGCTGCTTTAGCATGACAATGGCAGAGCTGAGAGATTTTGACAGAGACCCCAAGGCCGGCAGGTTAAGCCTAAACCATTTTCTCTCTAGCCCTTCCCAGGACTTTGGCTGATCCCTGCGCTGGATTGAGAACCACAAGGTGGGGAGTGTGCTTGTTTTGCTGACGGCGGAAGCTCCCACATTTATTTTGGTGCCTGGCATATGGTAGCAGCTCAGTAAATATTTGCTGAGTGAATGAATGAATCCAACCTCACAGCACACACGTGTTAGGTCCGTCTTTGTCTTCAGACGACAGGATCTCCAGAATGTCCAGAGTCAACAACTCGCAAAACCTTTCCCGAAATACAAATGGCAGATTCTGTCATCAGGGTCCTGCGGTCTTTAATCAGCGCTGTGTCTAAGGATAGTCAGGCTGACTTCAGAGCTGAGGACAACGGAAGCTAACCCCAGGGCCTGCAGGGCTGCTGAAATCTGCAGCTTCATCCCTGTTCTGCCCCCTCCTCTAGCTTCTTCCCCCTTTCCTCACAGCCAGACTTTTTATAGGGTCACCACATTAAATGACTCCTGCTTCTTGGTGTGTGTGTGTGTGTGTGTGTGTGTGTGTGTGTGTGTGTGTGTGTGTTTCTCCTGAAATTAAATGCTGGCTCCTTTCTCACTGGAGTATATTAATTTGGTTTCTATTCCTAATGTTTTTCTCCTAAACAATACCATTGCTGGAATTTTTCTTCATATACATTCATTTACACTAGGAACACACCCTTACTTCAAAGGTCGGCCAGTAGAAGTCTTAGAGGACTGTGATGCTTGCACCACTTCTGGAGGCAGAGACTGAGAAAGGCTGAATGGGGAGCCTGGGGAGGTACGTGCTGGAGAACGTGGACACGTGGAGGGCCGAGTTTACATGAGTTCAAGGGAAGCAACATTTCCACTTAACTTCAGAAGGTCCATCTCCAAAAGGGTTTGGAGAGAACACTTTGGGGAGGGGCGGTGGTTTTCACCATCCTCCTCTCAGAGACAGAGCGGTCAGCCCTTTCTGGGTGCGGCCAGACTTCGTGCCAAGGTAGTGTCCATCACTGAGGACCAAAATCCCAACAAAGACTCCTGAGACTTTTAATTGACTTTCTTAAATTAAAGACCCAGGAAGCCTTATGGAGAGAGACTGACACTCAGTGTGGTTGGCAGGGGTTTTGGACTCCCGTTGATATTTGCTCTTCGTGCACTGAAGTAAGGTCGGAACACTTGGCATACGGTAAACGCTCAGCGAACATTGTTTTAATGAGTTATTGACTGAACAGAGCTATGGTTGGAGAGATAGTTGGGACCTTGAAATTATGGAGGGCAGTAAAAGTCATCCCGTCAAGTTTCGGTTGAATGTAATAGAAAATAAAGAGAAATCAACACTGACAAACAGCTGCTATGCCAGGCACCGTATCAAGGAACTGATACATAATCTTCTGTCAAGACACCATTCAACCCTTCCATAAAATCTGAGAGATAGATAATATCGTACCCACTTCACAGATGAAGAAATAGGCCCATAGTGAGTAACTGCTAGACCCAGGGCTGATGCCAGACATCTAAACCCACACTGTGCCCGGGAGGTGGGGGGTGAGGGCCACTGGGGGGTGGGGG